>NC_035445.2:100098287-100698287 GCF_002127325.2 Helianthus annuus
AATATCAGGATATTTGATCTGGGATCATATCCTAAATTTGGATAACATATTTTCAACTCTTGCCACTTTAAACAAATATACTACAAAAACAATTGGAAACTAAAAAGATAAATAAAGGATAACAACACAGGATAAGCCAGAAAGATTAAGGTTATATTATTAACAAAAGGATCTTTAACCCTTGCAAAAAGTTGTCAAAATTGCCAACCCACGTTTCTACCAGCAAAACGTGGCCCGTCCACATGGGTTGGCAAAGGGTGTCCATTGTCTATGCGGTCTTAGCATTGTGCAGGAAAGTAAAAGCGGCAGGATCACAAAGGCTTCATCCCCCAAACAGAGGATCCCTCCACCTTTTGTAATCCTACCTATTGTTCGAAGGATCCAGGATCCTTTACCCTAAAACTATTGTTCGAAGATTACAGACCATAATTGTTCACAAACACCACTACCACAAAAAACCACTACCAATCCTAAAAAATTAGGCTCCGGCCTAGTCAACAATATCCATCATCGCCCAATCATGCAGCCTACTCCTTCGCTGCTCCATCACCACCAGCCTCTCCACCCTGATCCTTTTCAGCATCACCGCCTTCCAGCATGGGAATATCCTCAGCCTCATCCTCGTCCTCCAGGTCCGCCAGCCTTGCCTTCCAACCTTCAACGTCCCACGAGCGTTTGTCAAAGGTAGGATCCTGAGCCTCCTCAGCCATCTGAAGTTGTATCTTGTACATAGCAATTGCCGCGGAGACCTTGGCATCTTGGGTGATCTCCTGCTTCTCGTTATCCATATCGATCAACCTCTGAGCAGCCTCATCCTTCGTGGCCGGAGTTCCTTCTCAAGATCCGCTATCTTGAGATCCTTAAGCACGCCCATTTGTTGAAGGTCGGCAATCTGGCTCTCTTGATCCTCAACATGGCCGAGATAGGTCTCGATCTCGGCAAGTTTCTGCAAAGAGGGAAATAAGGTAAGTTCAGAACCGGATGATCCTCAAAGAAACAGGATACACAAACAGGATATTCGAAACGGATAACCAACAGGGGCAGTGATCCTTACCTCATTCACGTAGTCAAGGAATTGCTGACGAAGGAGGGGAAATCCTTGGAGATCTTCAGAGGTTTTCCTCTTTTTTCCCTTGCCCCGGATAGGTGCCTTGGGGGCTGAAACTGAAGGACTGGCAGCAGGAGCCTTCTTCCTCGAAGACTTGACGGTGGTGAGATCATCTATTCCAAATTTAGAAGCAGATTTGACAAACCTGGCAGACTTTCCAGCACCTACACAATCAAAAAACAAGATAAGTTGCTTTATTAATCAAACAATCCTACATATAATTTATTTTCTATAAGGATACTTACTTGACATAGTGGCAGATGCAGAGGATACTTCTTGAGAATCTTGGACGGTGACTTGGAAACTTCTGACTTCAGGATTAAGCTTTTTAAAAGCTAGGACTCTCTCTTTTGCAGCAGGGCTTAATTTCAGATGAGCAATGGATATAGCTGCACAAAAGATAAAAAGAGATGTTAGTGATCCTCATTATATGAGACAGGGCCGATAGTGATCCTTCGAGGATCCTCTATCCTACCATGAGTGGCCCATTCCTTGGGCAGATCCTTCCCATCCGGGATGGAATCCCTCCTAACAAAGAAAAAGCGACGCTTCCAGTTTGTATCGTTCTTAGTGACCTTGAAGACAGGATGATCCTCCCCGGCTTTCCGTTTCAACAAATACCGGTGAGAACCAAAGGTGGTGAGATCATAAAACTCAGCTAACTCTGCCATCCCCAGATCAATCCCTTCCTGCTCGATGATCCTCTCAAAGGTATACAGAACCCTCCAGATCATCGGCATAGCTTGGATATATGAGATGCCGGTTAAGGAAAAGAAAGATTGGGTGAACGATGGAAAAGGATATGAATACCCTATGGTGAATGGAGTAGCAGGAAAAGCCACCCAGGTATTCGAAACAGAGTCACTCAGAGCGGTAGGTGTGAAGGACTTGAAAACAGCATTCGCCGGAAAGCAATGACGAATTTTGTCTATGTGAACATCAGTAAAGCAGCACCTCTCCGTAGGAGAATCCTTGATAATCCCCTGGCTTTTTAAGGGACTATCCTTCTTGGAATCCTTGTGTGGAGAATTCCGGAGCAACATATTTGTGACGGGACGGAAACAGAGTAGGAGCAGAAAACAGAGCAAAGAGAAAAAAGAGAGAAAGAGAAGAATACCTGATCAATCTTCGGTGCAGAATATAAAGGGAGTGTATCTTGAATTTAAATACAAACTGATCCTCACCCTATCTCCTATTTATAAACATGATCTGCAGGGATTGTCACATCCATGACGTAATGATCGCAACGGCTAGTTCAATATTAACGGCTAGTTATTCGGAGTTGTCCGTTGGAGATAAGATCAAAACAAAATACAACTCGTCAATTTACAATAAACTCCTTATATTTTGGGGGCAATTGTTAGGGCTGGATTTTCATTATAGGTGATCCTTACACGTGATCCTAACCAGTGATCCTTGTTTCTTTGGCAGACAGTGATCCTCAGCAGGACTTCAGGATCAGGATCATGGGACATTATAGGATCCTCATACTAATGATCATCTTCGCTTAATGCAATGTTATTTTTGCAGGAATATCTAGCAGGATACGCTCTAAGCAACATGATCAAGGGACGCGTCTACACAATTATGGCAAGAGCTTAATTGAAGATAGACGTTGCACAGGATATGGAAACTTGGCTTGATTTATGGGCGGCTATTTAGGCTAGATTGTATCTCATTTCTAAAGGGGTAATGAGCTGAATATTAGTTTAGCTACCTAAAATAGGTCACCTACACTTGTATAAATACCACTCTCCGTCATTTGGAAGAGGAGACACGACATACAACACAACTCTCACACACTTAGACACTCGAAACAATAGTGATCCTTGTACTCAGCTCATTATCATCCAAAGTTGTAACTATATTTTTCTTATATTGAAGTTGGTGATCGGTAGTTGCCATCACCCGAGGTTTTTTATGCCGGAGATCATACATTGATCAAGGGCTTTTTCCTCGTATAAATCATTGTGTCTTTGCATCTTTATCACAGAAGTGATCCTTTACTTTCATAATTAACCAAGCATCATACCCCGTTTACATAAAGTTTGGTTACATTATCCTTGTGTGATTTTTGACCAAAACACTATGTAAGTAAGAATTTACTTGATGCCGAATCCAGGTACTCACACCTTGTAAAACTTATTCTTGCATTAACTATGGCATCAACTAAGTTAAGACATTATTTTGAAACCCATACTATTGTTGTTAGAACTAATTTTCCAATCAAGAATGTCCTCAGGAAACCAGAGATGTCCAGAAGAATCGCTAAGTGGGCAGTAAAGCTTAGTGCCCATGATATAAGATATGAGCCTAGAACAGCCATTAAATCCCAAGCACTAGCTGACTTTGTGGCTGATTTCAGTAGTGATCTACAAAAGGAAGCAGAATTGGAAGTCCAGCAGCTGGATGAGACCAAGGATCCTTGGATACTACACACTGATGGATCCTCAAATGTCAAGGGCACAGGGCTCGGGATACTACTAAAATCACCACAGGGGGACATAATACCCCACTCCATAGCCTGTGAGTTCCAAGCAACCAACAATGAGGCCGAATATGAAGCCTTAATTGCTGGTTTACAAATTGCTAAGGATATGGGGGTCAGATACCTTAAAGTATATGTAGACTCATTATTGATCACCAATCACTTTAATGGATCCTATGCTGTTAAAGGTGAAAAACTAACCAAATATTTAGAGATAGTCAAAGAATTGGCACTCTCTTTTGTCTCTCTCAGCTTAACACAGGTACCAAGGGAGGAAAACACAGAAGCTGATGCATTGGCCAACCTAGGATCATCCTTGAAGATTCCAGAAGATATAAGTATCCCCATCATCCATATCCTGGCTCCTGCTATTGAAAATCAGGTGGCCATGGAAATAGAAGAGGATACTGCAGTGATCCCTAGTGAGGAAGCTCAATCTTATTCAGGATCATGGATCTCACCAATCATGAGATACTTGCAACACGGGGAGATTCCTATGGGAGAAAATCCTAAAGCTTTCAGGATTAAGGTATCTCGATTCACAATCTTAAATAATATGCTATATAAACGATCTCTTGCAGGACCATATTTAAGATGTATCGAGGATCCTGAAATTCAAGAAGTATTGAGAGACTTCCATGAAGGAGATTGTGGAAACCACACTGGGGGCAGGGCATTGTTCTCAAGGATCCTTAGAACAGGATACTACTGGCCAACTATGAAAAGGGATGCTATAGAATATGCTAAGAAATGTGATCCTTGTCAAAGACACAACAATATCCTTCATCAGCCAGCTGAATTTTTGCATCCAATACCATCCTCTTGGCCATTCATGAGATGGGGGATGGATATAGTTGGCAAGCTCCCTAAAGCACCTCGTGGAAAAGTATTTATGCTTGCCATGACCGACTACTTCTCTAAGTGGATAGAAGCTGAAGCTTTTGCCCAAGTCAGAGAAAAGGAAGTTATATCCTTTATTAAAAGAAACATTATAACTAGATTTGGCATTCCCTCTGAAATTGTATGTGATAATGGTTCCCAATTCATTGGGAGCAGAACCACTAACTTTTGTGACAGTTGGGGAATTAAGATGATAACATCAACACCAGTCCATCCACAAGCCAATGGTCAAGCAGAATCATCCAACAAGATCATCATCAACAATCTGAAGAAGAAGCTAGGATCCAAGAAGGGGAAATGGGCAGAGGAATTGCCTTATGTGCTATGGGCTGATAGAACAACTCCCAAGAATGCCACTGGTCAAACACCCTTCTCTTTGGTATTTGGGGCAGAAGCAGTGATCCCAATAGAAATGGTGGTTCCAACTGCTAGAACAAGTACTCGTGATCCTGAAGAGAATGCTGCAATCTTAGCTCAAGACTTGGATACTATTGAGGAAATCAGGGATTTGGCTAGGATAAGGATGGCAAGCTACCAACAAAGAATGGCTGGTGCTTACAATAAAAATGTCAGAATAAGGAAGTTCCAAGTCGGGGATATGGTGTTGAGAAAAGCATTCCAAAACACTATCAACCCTGCTGACGGGAAGTTAGCACCAAAGTGGGAAGGCCCTTACTTGATCGAAGCCGAAGCAGGAAAGGGGGCATACAGATTGCTAACCATGGAAGGAAATTTGTTACCAAGAGCCTGGAATGCTGTTCACTTAAAAAAAAATTTCATGTGAACAGGATCCTCCAAGCATATGATCCTTACATTGGAAGCATCCTCGAAGGATCCCGGCGATATCAGTGATCCTTACTCTGGTAAAGTCCTTATCTTAAAACTATTCCATTTTCTTATTTTTACCTAAGGATAAGGATCATGCATCCTTCATCCTCTTCTCATGGACCATTTGAGTTATGATAGTCCAGGTATCTTCAGCATATCGTTAAAGATCTTCAAAAGCACCACAGATCCTTGGGTTCAACCCCAGTTATCCTTGGGCTTGTCCCCAGTTTTCGCCAGTAGCGCACGATGATCCTGGTATAGTTCACGTCTTTGGGACCAGTACCCACTTTCGGGGCTGACAACCTCATCGTACTGGCTATACCTAGGATCCTACGTATAATGGTAGACGTACCATACATCCGTTCCTAAGGTTTCTAACGTTTTCACGTTAGCTAAGGTTTTGACATTTTCATGTCACCAAGTTTGGATAGTCGCCAGTAAAGGGCCATACTCCAGTTTACATACGATCCTTGGGCTTGTCCCCAGTTATCCTTTGGGCTTGTCCCCAGTGATCCTTTAGGCTTGTCCCCAGTTATCCTTTGGGCTTGTCCCCAGTGATCCTTTGGGCTTGTCCCCAGTTATCCTTTGGGCATGTCCCCAGCTATTAATTTATCTTCTACATTGGCTTAGTCCCAAGTTATGTTCCATTTTTCAGGTTTTCGAAGTTAAACAAATAAGGATCCTTAATCCTTATTATCCGTTAAAATTTCACTTATGGTTATCTTGATTAAAGGTTAGGATCCTAACTTGGATTCTCAGGTATGATCCTTGACTATTTTTGATTATACTCACTATTCTGAACAACCTTTACACTATGACAACTAAGCCTATGATCCTTGAAATAAGCTACCCTGAAAATTTTCAATGATAGGATATTTGATCTAGGATCATATCCTAAATTTCTCAAACATGATTTGCTCAGCTTTTGTCACTTTGACAAATATGTTTCTAAAATAATTGGACAACAAGAGGATAAATAAAGGATAACGAAACAAGGTAAGCCAGAAAGATTAAAGTTATTTTATTAACAAAGGATCTTAAACCCTTTCAAAAAAGTTGTCAAAATTGCCAACCCACGTTTCTACCAGCAAAACGTGGCCCGTCCACATGGGTTGGCAAAGGGTGTCCATTATCTATGCGGTCATAGCAGGTGCAGGTAATTAAAAGCGGCAGGATCACAAAGGCTTCATCCCCCAAACAGAGGATCCCTCCACCATTCGCGATCCTACCTATTGTCCAAAGGATCCAGGATCCTTAACCCTAAAAACTATTGTTTAAGTTACAGACCATAAATTGTTTCAAACATCACAACCACTACCAAACCTAAAAAAATTGGGCTCCGGCCTAGTCTCGAAATATCCATCATCGCCCAATCCTGCAGCTCAAACCTTTGCTGCTCCATCACCACCGGCTCCACTAGCCTCTCCACCCTGATCCTTGCCAGCCTCACCACCTTCCAGCATTGGGATCTCCTCAGCTTCGTCCTCATCCTCCAGCTCTGCCAATCTTGCCTTCCAACCCTCCACGTCCCATGAGCTTTTGTCAAAGGCAGGATCCTGAGCCTCCGCAGCCATCTGCAGTTGTATCTTATACATAGCTATTGCGGCAGAGACCTTGGCATCCTGGGTGATCTCCTGCTTCTCACCATCCATGTTGACCAGCATTTGAGCAGCTTCATCCTTTGTAGCCCGGAGTTCCTTCTCAAGATCAGCTATCTTGAGATCCTTCAACACGCCCATTTGTTGGAGGTCGGCGATTTGGCGATCCTGATCCTCGACGTGGCCAAGGTAGGTTTCTATTTCAGCAAGTTTCTGCAGAAAGGGAAAAAGGTAAGTTCAGGACCAGGTGATCCTCAAAGAAGCAGGATATACAGGCAGGATATTCAAGCAGGATATTCAAGTAGGATAACCAACAGGGGCAATGATCCTTACTTCATTAACATAATCAAGAAACTGCTGGCGGAGCAGGGGAAATCCTTGAAGATCCTCAGAAGCATTTCTCTTCTTTCCCTTACCCCTAATAGGAGCTTTAGGGGCTGAAGCAGATGGACTAGCAGCAAGGGTCTTCTTCCTTGTAGACTTGACATTGGCAAGATCGTCAATACCAAACTTGGAGGCAGACTTGACAGATTTCCCAGCGCCTACACAATCAAAATAAGATAAGTACTTTAACTAATTTAAAAATCCTACATAGAACTACTTTTTAATGAGGATACTTACTTGACATTGTGGCAGATGCGGAGGATACTTCCTGTGAATCTTGAATGGCAACTTGAAAACTTCTGGTCTCAGGATCAAGCTTTTTGAAGGCTAGAACTCTCTCTCTGGCAGCAGGGGTCAACTTGAGATGAGCAACGGATATAGCTGCACAAAAGACAAAGAAGACATTAGTGATCCTCATCATAAGGAACAAGTCTGATGGTGATCCTTCCAGGATCCTCTATCCTACCATGAGTAGCCCACTCCTTGGGCAGATCCTTCCCATTAGGGATGGTATCCCTCCTAACAAAGAAGAATCGTCGCTTCCTGTTCGTATCATTTTTGGTAACCTTAAGAACAGGGTGATCCTCCCCAGCTTTCCGTTTCAACAAATATCGACAGGATCCAAACGTTGTGAGATCATACATCTCAGCCAGCTCCGCCATTCCTAAATCAATCCCTTCTTGCTCAATGATCCTTTCCAGGGTATACAAAACCCTCCAGATCATCGGCATGGCTTGAATATAAGACATGCCGGTCAGGGAAAAGAAAGATTGGGTGAAAGCTGGAAAGGGATACGAATATCCTATGGTGAACGGAGTTGCAGGAAAAGCTACCCATGTGTCAGAAACAAAATCGCTTAAAGCAGTGGGAGTGAAAGACTTGAAGATAGCATCCGCCGGAAAACAGTGACGGATCCTATCAATGTGAGCATCGGTGAAGCAGCACCTCTCGGTGGGAGAGTCTTTAATGATCCCTTGACCTTTCAAAGGGCTATTCTTTTTGTGATCCTTGTGAGGAGAATTCCGGAGCAACATATTCGCGGTGGAATGAAAAGAGAAAGAAAAACAGAGAAAGAGAAGGAAAGAAGAGAGGAAGAATACCTGATCGATCTTTTGGACGAGATTATAAAGGGAGTAGCTCTTGAATTTAAATGCAAATTGATCCCAACTCTATCTCCTATTTATAATGATGATCTGCAGGATTGTCACTTCAATGACGTAAGGGTTGCAATGGCTAGTCCGACTGTAACGGCTAGTTATCCGAGTCGCCCGTTGCAGATAAGATCAAAGCAAAATATAACTCGTCAATTTACAATATAACTCCTTATATTTTGGGGGCAATTGTTAGGGCTGGATTTTTATAATACATGATCCTTACATGTGATCCTAACCAGTGATCCTTGTTTCTTTGGCAGATAGTGATCCTCAGCAGAGTTCCAGGATCAGGATCACGGACCATCATAGGATCCTCATGCTAACAGTTGCTTTCATTGAACTTAATGTCATTTTGCAGGAATGTCTAGCAGGATCCGCTCTTAGCATCACAATCAAGGGACGCGTCTTTACAACTTTGGCATATGCTTAATCAGAGATGAACGTTGTGAAGGATATGGAAACTTGGCATGATTTAAGGGCGATAATTTAGGCTAGATTTACTTTTATTTCTAAAGGGGTAATGAGCTGATTATTAGTTTGTTTACCTAAAATAGGCCACTCACACTTGTATATATAACACTCTTCCCCATTCGGAAGACACACAACACATTTCTCACACGCTTAGACACTCGATACTATAGTGATCCTTGTACTCAGCTCATTATCATCTGAAGTTGTAACCATTTTTTGTTATATTGAAGTTTGGTGATCGGTAGTTGCCATCACCCGAGGTTTTTTATGCCGGAGATCATACATTGATCAAGGGCTTTTTCCTCGTATAAATCCTTGTGTCACTTGCATATTTCTTACTAAAGTGATCCTTTACTTTTTCAACAAACCAAGCATCATTCCCCGTTTACTTAGAGTTTGGTTGCATTATCCTTGTGTGATTTTTGACCAAAACAGAGACCAACTCCTATTTTCTCTAAACCTTCATCTTCTTCTGCTCTAACTTCTTCTGCTCCCAGTACTAGTGATATATTTACTTTGATTTTGCAGATGAGGGATCGTATGCAGCAGCAGGATGAAACTAATGACAGGATCCTCAAGGAAATCGGAGAACTCAAAAGGCAAAAGAAAACGGCAGAGGATCATTCCCCAGCCCAAATCTTTGAATTTTGATACTCCGATGATTACTTCTCAGCCATCAGAGGTCCCAGACATTCAACATGTGGGAGGACCAAAAGGAGTGCACCTCGGCTCAGCAAAAGTGACTCAGGCATCAGGCTCATATTTCCAGCCGGCAGGATCCTATCCTCAGCATATGGGATCCTTCGTGAATTCAGGAGCCTACTCGGGAGCGCAGCAATTTCAAGGATCCTCCTTTATTCCAGGATCATCCCAGGTTCAAGGATCCTCCTTTGTTCCAAGATTATCCCAGGGTCAAGGATCCTCTCTCGTTCCAGGATCATCCCAGTTTCAAGGATCCCTCCAGATGCCAGGATCCTTGAAGAGTTTGCAGACAGAAAGTTCAGATGTCCATCAAGGAGATTTTATTCCGATGCAGACCATTGCTTCCACTGGTCCCTCCATTATCCCAGAATCCCAGCAATACGGATTCACATCCAATGTTCCTAACTTGAACCCGATGGGAGGTAACACTTTTAATAATTCTCTTACCACTAACCATGGATTCATGCAGGATACAGGTATCAACCATGCTATGGCCAGAGAACTGCAGAAACTGAAGGATATGATATCAAGTGTTCCAGGGGTAGTCAAACCTATCCCGGAGATTGCAGATGGAAGCCATAAGGTATCTCGTTTTGCACCACCAATTTGTGATGCTGAGATACCCAAAAGATTCCATATTCCAACTATGAAGCTGTATGATGGTACAACGGATCCTGAGGAACACATAGCACAATACAGGGAGATGATGGAGATCAATCCAATTCCAGAAAGGTTAAAGGAAGCATGCCTATGCAAGGGATTTGGATCCACACTTACTGGATCAGCTCTTAAATGGCTGCTAAGTCTTCCCCCTTACTCTATTACTTCGTTTGCTAATTTAGTTAACTTATTCAATAATCAATTTTCTTGTAGCAGAAAATTTGAACGATTGACTAGTGATTTATATAGGATAACTCAGGGTCATAATGAATCATTGAGGGATTATATAACCAAATTTAGTAAAGATTCCTTGGACATTCCCAACTTGGATGTGGCCACAGCTGTTGAGGCCTTCAAAATGGGATTGCTTAGGGATTCACTGTTCTATGATGATCTTGTTATGACACCAAGCAGGAACCTAGACGAAGTAAGGACTCGGGCCCTCAGGTTCATCCGGCTAGAGGATGACAAGAGGATCCAGGAGAGACAAGTAGGATCCTCAAAACAAGAAAAGCAAGGATCCTCTTTCAAGAACAACAAATTCAAATCCTACAACAGAACTGACAACCAGAACGTGCATGTTGTTGACCAAGAAGAGGATGATGAGGATTATCCTCCAATTTCTGAATACTGTTTTTCCATTGATAACCATGAACTAATCCTTGCAATGCAGAATCTAGGAGAAAAAGCCAGATGGCCCAGAAAAAATGACAAACCAGCCGCAACTAAAGATAAATCAAAGTGGTGTGCATACCACGAGGATTTTGGGCATTTGACAGAAGAATGCATCGCATTAAGAAAGGAAATTGGATATCTGCTGAGCAAGGGGCATTTGAAAGAGTTGTTGGGATGAAAAAAGCAAAGGACTCAGGATCCCGAAAGGATCCCTGAAAAAGCTTCAGCCCCTCCGGCAGATGCACAAGTGATAAACTTTATTTCCGGAGGATCAGACATCTGTGGTACATCCTTTTCAGCAGCTAAAAGGCATGCAAAGGAAGCTAAAATGGATAATGGAGAAAGACCTATTCGAACATCAAGTGTCTCGGAAGGAAAAATCATCACCTTTGATGAGGATGATAGAATTAACATCCAGGATCCTCATCATGATAGTTTAGTTATTACTCTCTTTATTTCTAACCATTTTGTCCGCAGGATCCTTATTGACGGAGGAAGTTCAGTAAACATTATCCAGCTTGATGTTCTGAAGAAAATGAGTATTCCTGAATCAGACATCACACCAAGATCCTCCGTGCTTGTGGGATTTAGTGGCGAGACTAAGAAAACCCTGGGGGACATCAAACTCCCAATTTATGTGGAAGGATTACATAATTATCAAAAATTTTGTGGTATTGACTGTTTATCTTGTTGTAATGTTATCCTTGGCAGGCCCTGGATACACGATATGAAGGCAGTCCCATCCACATACCATCAATGTGTGAAGCTCCCTAGCCCTTGGGGAATAATCAAGATCGACAGTGATCAGCAGGAGGCTAAGGATTGTTACACCTCATCAATGAAACCAGCCTCGAAATCTAGGGAGCAATAGCAATTAAAGTATCCTCCAAGGGATGTCTTGGAGGCAAGAGAGCAGGATGTGGACGAAATACTCTTGGATCCTGATGATCCTGAATCCAAAATCTATATCGGGTCAGGGATCCTTGGACAAATGAAAGAAGATATTGTATCCTTCCTCAAAAGAAGAAAATCTACCTTTGCATGGAAACATGAGGATATGACAGGTATATCTAAGGATATTATCACTCATAAACTTGGCATTGATAGGTCAGTTAAACCCATCCATCAAAAAAGGAGGAAGTTTGCACCAGAAAGAAATGTCATTATCCAGGAAGAGGTAGAAAGATTACTACGAGCAGGTATGATTAGAGAAGTGAAGTATCCAAAATGGCTGGCCAATGTGGTTGTCGTTCAAAAGAAAAATGGAAAGTGGAGGGTATGTGTCGATTTCACTTATTTGAATAAGGCATGTCCCAAGGATCCTTTCCCATTACCCCACATTGACTCCATGGTGGATGCAACGGCGGGTCATGAACTGTTAACCTTTATGGATGCATCATCTGGATTCCAACAAATTCAGATGGAACCATCTGACCAAGAGGATTCGGCTTTTATGACCCCAACCGGTCTATATTGTTATATTGTTATGCCATTTGGATTAAGAAATGCAGGTGCAACATATCAAAGGCTGGTGAATATGATGTTCAAGGATCAAATTGGACAAACTATGGAAGTGTACATAGACGATATGGTGGTGAAATCCAAAAAAGCTGAGGATCACCTAAGGGACTTGGAGGAAGCATTTGATATCCTTGATAATTATAACATGAAGCTTAATCCTTCAAAATGTCGCTTTGGTGTTAAAGCAGGTAAATTCTTAGGATATATGGTAACCCAGAGGGGCATTGAAGCAAGCCCGGAACAAAACAAAGCATTGGTGAATATCAAATCCCCTGCCAACGCTAAGGATGTGCAAAGACTAACAGGCAGGATAGCAGCTTTAAATAGATTTATATCCAAATCCTCAGAAAAGTGTAAAGAATTCTATGATATCCTAAGAAAAAACAAGAAATTCGAATGGACTAAAAAGCATGAGAATGCTTTACAAGCCCTCAAAGAATACATGTCCTCAGCTCCAGCATTGATGAAACCAGAAAAAGGAGATGTGTTATCCTTATATCTTGCGGTATCCTCAAAAGCAGTAAGTGCAGTCATTGTTAAGGATCATGAAGGTACACAATATCCTGTCTATTATGTTAGTAAGAGTTTACTTGATGCTGAATCCAGGTATTCACACCTCGAAAAACTTATTCTTGCACTAATTATGGCATCTATTAAACTAAGACATTATTTTGAAACCCATGTTATTGTTGTTAGAACTAATTTTCCAATTAAGAATGTCCTCAGGAAACCAGAGATGTCCGGAAGGATGGCTAAGTGGGCAGTAAAGCTTAGTGCCCATGATATAAGATATGAGCCTAGAACAGCCATCAAATCTCAAGCATTAGCAGACTTTGTGGCTGATTTCAGTAGTGATCTACAAAAGGAAGCCGAATTAGAAGTCCAGCAGCTGGATGAGACCAAGGATCCTTGGATACTACATACTGATGGATCCTCAAATGTTAAAGGCACAGGGCTTGGTATACTATTAAAATCGCCACAGGGGGACATAATACCCCACTCCATAGCCTGTGAGTTCCAAGCCACCAATAATGAGGCTGAATATGAAGCCTTGATTGCTGGTTTGCAAATTGCTAAGCATATGGGGATCAGGTATCTTGAGGTATACGTGGATTCATTGTTAATCACTAATCACTTTAATGGATCCTATGCTGTTAAAGGTGAAAAACTAACCAAATATTTAGAGATAGTCAAAGAATTGGCACTCTCCTTTGCTTTCTTCAGTTTGACACAGGTACCAAGGGAAGAAAATACAGAAGCTGATGCATTGGCCAATCTAGGATCATCTTTGAAGATCCCAGAGGATATAAGTATCCCCATCATCCATATCCTGGCTCCTGCTATTGAAAATCAGGTGGCTATGGAAATAGAAGAGGATTCTGCAATGATCCCTAGTGAGGATACTCAATCTTGTTCAGGATCATGGATCTCACCAATCATGAGATACTTACAACACGGAGAGATTCCTATGGGAGAAAACCCTAGGGCTTTCAGAATTAAGGTATCTCAATTCACAATCTTAAATAATATGCTGTATAAGCGATCTCTTGCAGGACCATATTTAAGATGTATCGAGGATCCTGAAGTTCAAGAAGTTTTAAAAGATTTCCATGAAGGAGATTGTGGAAACCACACTGGGGGCAGGGCATTGTTCTCAAGGATCTTAAGGACATGATACTACTGGCCAACTATGAAAAGGGATGCTGTGGAGTATGCTAAGAAGTGTGATCCTTGTCAAAGACACAACAATATCCTTCATCAGCCAGCTGAATTTCTACATCCTATACCATCCTCTTGGCCATTTATGAGATGGGGGATGGATATAGTTGGCAAGCTCCCTAAGGCACCTGGTGGAAAAGTGTTCATGCTTGCTATGACCGACTACTTCTCCAAGTGGATAGAGGCTGAAGCTTTTGCCCAAGTCAGAGAAAAGGAAGTTATATCCTTTATTAAGAGAAATATTATAACTAGATTTGGCATTCCTTCCGAAATTGTATGTGATAATGGTTCCCAATTTATTGGGAGCAGAACTACTAACTTTTGTGACAGCTGGGGGATTAAGATGATAACATCAACACCAGTCCACCCACAAGCCAATGGACAAGCAGAATCATCCAACAAGATCATCATCAACAATCTGAAGAAGAAACTTGGATCCAAGAAAGGGAAATGGGCAGAAGAATTACCTTATGTGCTTTGGGCTGATAGGACAACCCCCAAGAATGCTACTGGTCAAACACCGTTCTCTTTGGTATTTGGGGAAGAATCAGTGATCCCAACAGAAATGGTGGTTCCAACTGCTAGAACAAGTACCCGTGATCCTGAGGAGAATGATGCAAACCTGGCTCAAGACTTGGATACTATTGAGGAAATCAGGGATCTGGCTAGGATAAGGATGGCTAGCTATCAACAAAGAATGGCTGGTGCTTACAACAAAAATGTCAGATTAAGGAAATTCCAAGTTGGGGATATGGTGTCGAGAAAAGCATTCCAGAATACCATCAATCCTGCTGATGGGAAATTGGCACCGAAATGGGAAGGCCCTTATTTAATTGAAGCCGAAGCAGGAAAGGGGGCATATAGATTGTTAAGCATGGAAGGTAATTTGTTACCAAGAGCCTGGAATGCTGTCCACTTGAAGAAATATTTCATGTAAGCAGGATCCTTCTGGCACATATGATCCTTACATTAGAAGTATCCTTCAAGGATCCCTGAAGTATCGATGATCCTTACTCTGGTAATGTCCTAAGCTCGAACTCTTATTTACATATTTTCTTATTTAAGGATAAGGATCATGTATCCTTCATCCTTCTCTCACGAGATTTTGAGTTCTGATAGTCCAGGTATCCTTAGCATATTGTCGACAATCTTCAGAAGCAACTCAGATCCTTGGGTTCAACCCCAGTTGTTTGGGCTTGTCCCCAGTTATCCTTGGGCTTGTCCCCAGTTTCGCCTGTAGCGCACGATGATCCTGGTATAGTTCACGTCTTTGGGACCAGTACTCGCTTTAGGGGCTGATAATTCCATCGTACTGGCTATACCTAGGATCCTACGTATAATGGTAGACGTACCATACATCCGTTCCTAAGGTTTCTAACGTTTTCACGTTAGCTAAGGTTTTGGCATTTTCATGTCACTAAGTTTGGATAGTCGCCAGTAAGGGCCGTACTCCAGTTTACATACGATCTTTGGGCTTGTCCCCAGTTATCCTTCGGGCTTGTCCCCAGTGATCCTTTGGGCTTGTCCCTAGTTATCCTTTGGGCTTGTCCCCAGTTACTAACTTATCTCTTATATTGGCTTAGTCCCAAGTTATATTCTGTTTTCAGGTTTTCGAAGTTAAACAATTAAGGATCCTCAATCCTTATTACCCATTAAAAGTTTTTCTTATGGTTATCCTGATTATAGTGTTAAAGGTTAGGATCCTAACTTGGATTCTCAGGTATGATCCTTAACTGTTTTGGTTCTATTCATTATTTATTTGAATAACCCATATACTTTGACAACTGAACCTATGATCCTTAAAATAAACTACTTTGAAAATTTTCGATTATAGGATATTTGATCCAGGATCATATCCTAAATTTCTTAAACATAATTTACTTAACTTTTCTTACTCAGACAAGTGTAAATCAAAACAATTGAAAGTTTAAAAGATATACAAGGATAACATCACAGGATAAGCCAAAAGTTAAAAGTTTTATTCATTAAATATTTAACCCCTTTTTAAGTTGTCAAAATTGCCAACCCACATTTCTACCAGCAAAACGTGGCCCGTCCACATGGGTTGGCAAAGGGTATCCATTGTTTATGCGGTTATAGCAAGTGCAGGAAATTAAAGGCGGCAGGATCACAATGGCTTCATCCCCCAAACAGAGGATCCTCCACCATTTGTAATCCTACCTATTGTTCGCAGGATCCTAGATCCTCAACCCTAAACCTATTGTTCAAATACAGACCATAATTGTTTTAAAACATCACAACCACAAAAAAAACAACCACCAAACAAAAAAAAAAATTGGGCTCCGGCTAAGTCTCGAAATTTCCATCATTGCCCAATCCTGCAGCTCAATCCTTCGCTGCACCATCACCACCGGCTCCACTTGCCTCACCACCATGATCCTTGCCAGCGCCTCCACCCTCAAGCATCGGGATCTCCTCAGCCTCTTCATCATCCTCCAGCTCTGCCAGCCTCGCCTTCCAGCCCTCCACGTCCCATGAGCTCCTGTCGAAGGTAGGATCCTGAGCCTCCATAGCCATTTGCAGCTGGATCTTGTACATAGCTATTGCAGCAGAGACCTTGGCATCTTGGGTGATCTCATGCTTCTCATAGTCAAAGTTGATCAGCATCTTGGCAGCATCATCCTTGGTGGCTCGGAGCTCCTTCTCAAGATCAGCTATCTTGAGATCCTTCAACACAGCAACTTGTTGGAGGTCAGCAATCTGGCGGTCCTGATCCTCGACATGGCCAACATACGTCTCTATCTCAGCAAATTTCTGCAAGGAAAACAAGGAACAACATCAGAGACAAGTAATCCTCAAAATTAGCAGGATACACAAGCAGTGACAGTGATCCTTACCTCGTTGATGTAATCCAGACACTGTTGGCGGAGTAGGGGCAGACCTTGCAAATCCTCAGAGGCCTTTCTCTTCTTGCTTCCTTTTCCCCTGATAGGTGCTTTAGGGGCTGAAGCAGTTGGGCTAGCAGCAGGAGTCTTTCTCCTTGAAGATTTGACAATAGTAAGATCGTCGATGCCAAACTTCAAAGCAGACTTAGAGGATTTTCCAGCACCTACACAACCAAAACAAGATAAGTATCTTAATATTATTTGACTCTCATTATATAAATACTCCTTAAATAAGGATACTTACTTGACATTGTGACAGAAGCAGAGGATACTTCCTGAGAATCCTGGGTGGTAACCTTGAAAGTTCTGACTTCAGGATCAAGCTTCTTAAAGGCCAGGAGTCTCTCTTTTGCAGCAGGTGTCAACTTTAGATGAGAAACGGATATAGCTGCACAATAAACAAGAGAATGCCAGTAATCCTTATACTAAGGAATAAGTTCTATGGTGATCCTTCCAGGATCCTCTATCCTACCATGGGTAGCCCACTTCTTGGGCAAATCCTTCCCATCAGGGATGGTATCTCTCCTTACAAAAAAGAACCGCCGCTTCCAGTTCATGTCATTTTTGGTAACTTTGAGAACAGGATGCTCTTCTCCAGCTTTTCGTTTGAACAAGTATCGGTGGGATCCAAAAGTTGTGAGATCATACATCTCAGCCAACTCCGCCATGCCGAGGTCAATCCCTTCTTGTTCGATGATCCTTTCAAGGGTGTATAACACCCTCCAGATCATCGGCATAGCCTGGATATAGCAGATGCCAGTAAGGGAGAAAAAGGATTCGGTGAACTGAGGGAAAGGATACGAGTATCCTATCATGAAAGGAGTGACCGGGAAAGCTACTCAAGTCTCAAAGATGTAATCACTCAAAGCAGTAGGGCTAAAAGACTTAAAAAGGGTGTTCGCCGGAAAGCAATGACGGATTTTATCGATTTGAGGGTCGGTAAAACAACACCTCTCGGAGGGGGAATCCTTGATGATCCCTTGACCCTTCAAGGGGCTATTATTCTTAGGATCCTTGCTGGGAGAGTTCCGGAGCAGCATTTTTTGACAGAATGGTGGAAAGATAAAGAAAACAGAGCAAGAGAAGAGAGAAGATAAAGGGGAATACCTGTTCAATCCTCTGGTCGCGATTATAAAGGGAAGAGTTCTTGAATTTAAATGCAAACGATCCTATCCCTATCTCTATTTATAGTCATGATTTGTGCAGGGTTGTCACCTCCATGACGTCAGATCGCAACGGATAGTTCATTCTTAACGGCTATATATCCGTTGAGTTAGTTATAGATAAGACCGGCAAAATATAACTCATTAATATTACATAATTACTCCTTATATTTTGGGGGCAATTGTTAGGGCAGGATTTTAATGACCTATGATCCTTACATGATATCCTAACAAGTGATCCTTGTTTCTTTGGCAGATAGTGATCCTCAGAAGAGCTTCAGGATCAGGATCATGGATCATCCTAAGGATCCTCATACTAACGACTGCTCTCTTTGAATTTAATGTTGTTTTGCAGGAATTACGAGTTGGACCTGGTCTTAGCAACGTTATCAAGGAATCTTTCACGTTGATTTCGCACATGCATAGCCGGAAATAGACGTTGTGGAGAATATGGAAACTTAGCACAAATTACGGGCAATTAGTTAGGCTAAATTTACTTCTATTTCTAAAGGGGTAACGAGCTAATAGTTAGGTGACTTACCTAAATTCAACCACACACACACTTATATAAATCGCACTCTTGAGTATTCGGAAGAAACAACACATTTCTCACACGCTTTAGCATACGATACTATAGTGATCCTTGTACCTAGCTCGTTACCATCCAAAGTTGTAAACATTGTTTATTATATTGAAGTTTGGTGATCGGTAGTTTCCATCACCTGAGGTTTTTTATGCCGGAGATCATTCATTGATCAAGGGCTTTTTCCTCGTATAAATCCTTGTGTCACTTGTGCAATTGTCGTTTAAGTGATCCTTATCTTTGTTCATCATACCAAGCATCATTCCCTGTTTACAAAGAGTTTGGTTGCATTATCCTTGTGTGATTTTTGACCAAAACACCAGGAAGAGGTAGAAAAGTTACTCCGAGCAGGTATGATTAGGGAGGTCAAGTATCCAAGATGGTTGGCCAATGTGGTTGTAGTTCAAAAGAAAAACGGAAAGTGGAGGGTATGTGTCGATTTTACCGATTTAAATAAGGCATGTCCCAAGGATCCTTTCCCATTACCCCACATTGACTCCATGGTGGATGCAACTGCGGGTCATGAACTGTTAACTTTTATGGATGCTTCATCTGGATTTCAGCAAATTCAGATGGAACCATCAGATCAAGAGGATACAGCCTTTATGACTCCAACTGGTATATACTGTTATATTGCTATGTCGTTTGGACTAAGAAATGCAGGTGCAACTTATCAAAGGCTGGTAAATATGATGTTCAAGGATCAGATTGGACATACTATGGAAGTTTATATAGACGACATGGTGGTCAAATCTAAAAAGGCTGAGGATCACCTGAAAGACTTGGAGGAAGCATTCAATATCCTTGACAAATATAATATGAAACTTAATCCTTCCAAGTGTCACTTTGGTGTTAAAGCAGGTAAATTCTTAGGGTATATGGTGACAAAGAGGGGCATTGAAGCCAGTCCAGAGCAAATCAAAGCTATAGTGAACATCAAGTCCCCTACCAACGCTAAGGATGTTCAGAGGTTAACAGGATTGCAGCTTTAAACAGATTCATATCCAAATCCTCAGAGAAATGTAAAGAGTTCTACGATATCTTGAGGAAGAACAAAAAGTTTGATTGGACTGAAAAGCATGAAAATGCTCTCAAAGCTCTCAAGGATTACCTGTCGTCGGCTCCTGCCTTGATGAAACCAGAAAAAGGAGATGTGTTATCCTTATATCTTGCAGTATCCTCAAAAGCAGTAAGTGCCGTCCTTGTTAAGGATCACGAAGGTACACAACATCCTGTTTACTATGTAAGTAAGAGTTTGCTTGATGCCGAGTCCAGGTATTCTCATTTGGAAAAACTTATTCTTGCTTTAATCATGGCATCCACTAAATTGAGACATTATTTTGAAACTTATGCCATTATTGTTAAAACTAATTTTCCAATTAAGAATGTTCTCATGAAACCTGAAATGTCAGGAAGGATGGCTAAGTGGGCAGTGAAGCTTAGTGCTTATGATATAAGATATGAGCCTAGGACAGCCATTAAATCCCAAGCCTTAGCTGACTTTGTGGCAGATTTCAGTAGTGACTTGCAAAAGGAAGCCGAATTAGAAGTCCAACAGCTAGAGGAAACTAAGGATCCTTGGATACTCTACACAGATGGATCCTACAATGTCAAAGGAACAGGGCTTGGAATACTACTAAAATCGCCACAAGGGGACATAATACCCCACTCTATAGCTTGTGAGTTCCAAACTACTAACAATGAGGCTGAATATGAAGCCTTGATAGCTGGTTTGCAAATTGCCAAGCATATAAGGATCAGGTATCTTGAGGTACACGTAGATTCATTATTAATCACTAATCACTTTAATGGATCCTATGCTGTTAAAGGTGGAAAGCTAACCAAATATTTGGAGATAGTCAAAGAATTGGCACTCTCTTTTGTTTCCTTTAGTTTGACACAGGTACCAAGGGAGGAAAATACAGAGGCTGATGCATTGGCTAATCTAGGATCATCTTTGAAGATCCCGGAGGATATAAGTATCCCCATTATCCATATCCTGACCCCTGCTATCGAGGATCATGTGGCTATGGAGATAGGAGAAGATTCTGCAATCATCCCTAGTGATGATACTCAATCTCATTCAGGATCATGGATTCTCCCAATCATGAGATACATACAACATGGAGAGATTCCTACATGAGAAAACCCTAGGGCTTTCAAAATTAAGGTATCCCAGCTTACAATATTAAATAATATGTTGTATAAACGATCTCTTGCAGGACCATATCTAAGATGTATTGAGGATCCTGAAATCCAAGAGGTCTTAAAGGATTTTCATGAAGGAGATTGTGGAAATCACACTGGGGGCAGGGCACTATTCTCAAGGATCCTGAGGACAGGGTACTATTGGCCAACTATGAAGAGGGATGCTGCGGAGTACGCCAAGAAGTGTGATCCTTGCCAAAGACATAGTAATATCCTTCATCAACCGGCTGAACTTTTGCATCCTATATCCTCCTCTTGGCCATTTATGAGATGGGGAATGGATATAGTTGGTAAGCTTCCTAAGGCACCTGGTGGAAAAGTGTTCATGCTTGCTATGACTGATTACTTCTCCAAGTGGATAGAAGCTGAAGCCTTTGCCCAAGTCAGAGAAAAGGAAGTTATATCCTTCATTAAAAGAAACATTATTACTAGATTTGGTATTCCTTCTGAAATTGTATGTGATAATGGATCCCAATTTATTGGGAGTAGAACTACTAATTTTTGTGACAGTTGGGGGATTAAGATGATAACATCAACACCAGTCCACCCACAAGCTAATGGTTAGGCAGAATCATCTAACAAGATCATCATCAACAACTTGAAAAAGAAGCTTGGGTCCAAGAAAGGAAAATGGGCAGAAGAACTACCTTATGTGCTTTGGGCTGATAGGACAACCCCCAAGAATGCTACTGGTCAAACTCCATTTTCTTTGGTGTTTGGGGCAGAATCAGTGATCCCTACAGAAATGGTGGTTCCAACTGCAAGAACAAGCATTCGTGATCCTGAAGAAAATGATGAGAACTTGGTTCAAGACCTGGATACTATAGAAGAAATCAGGGATTTGGCAAGGATAAGGATGGCCAGTTATCAGCAGAGGATGGCTGGAGCCTACAACAAAAATGTCAGGATCAGGAAGTTCCAAGTTGGTGATATGGTACTAAGGAAAGCATTTCAGAATACCACCAATCCTGCTGATGGAAAGCTGGCACCAAAGTGGGAAGGTCCTTACCTGATTGAAGCTGAGGCAGGAAAGGGGGCATATCGATTGCTAACAATGGAAGGTGATTTGCTACCTAGAGCCTGGAATGTTGTCCATTTGAAGAAATACTTCATGTGACAAGGATCCGTGATCCTCACGTGATAAGTATCCTTGAAGGATCCTTACAGCACAGATGATCCTTATTTTGGTAATATTCTAATCTCAAACTATTTCATTCTTTTATTTTCTCATATAAGGATAGGGATCCTGCATCCTTTATCCACCTTTCACTTGATTCTGAGTTTTGAAGGTTCAGGTATCCTTAGCAAAGGGTTGATTATACACAGAAGCATCCAGTTATATGGGCTTGACCCCAGTTTCGCCAGTAGCGCACGATGATCCTGGTACAGTTCATGGCAATGGGACCAGTACTCGTTTTAGGGGCTGACAATTTCATTGTACTGGCTGTATCCGGGATCCTACGTATAATGGTAGACGTACC
Source organism: Helianthus annuus (assembly GCF_002127325.2). Classification (NCBI taxonomy): domain Eukaryota; kingdom Viridiplantae; phylum Streptophyta; class Magnoliopsida; order Asterales; family Asteraceae; genus Helianthus; species Helianthus annuus. The sequence continues at coordinate 100,120,837 of NC_035445.2, forward strand.
ATACATCCGTTCCTAAGGTTTCTAACGTTTTCACGTTAGCTAAGGTTTTGGCATTTTCATGTCACTAAGTTTGGATAGTCGCCAGTAAGGGCCATACTCCAGTTTACACACGATCCTTTGGGCTTGTCCCCAGTTATCCTTGGGCTTGTCCCCAGTTATCCTTGGGCTTGTCCCCAGTTATACTTTGGGCTTGTCCCCAGTCACTAACTAATCTTATATGTTGGCTTAGTCCCAAGTTATATTCTATTTCAGGTTTTTTAAGTTAAACAACTAAGGATCCTTGGTCCTTACCTCCTACTAAGGTTTGTCTTATGATTATTCTGATTATAAAACTAAAGATTAGGATCCTAACTTGGATTCTCAGGTATGATCCTTAACTATTTTGATTTTATTCATTATTCATTTGAATAACCCTCATATTTTGGCAACTGAACTTATGATCCTTAAAATGTACCACTTTTTGGAATTTTTCAACTACAGGATATTGGATCATGGATCATATCCTAATATTTTAAATCTAATTTGTTCAACTTTTCTTATTCAGACAAGTGCATATCAAAACAATTGAAAATTTAAAGGATGTACAAGAATAACATAACAGGATAAGTCAAAAAGTTAAAGTTTTATTTGTTCACAAAAGATTTAACCCTTTTAAGGTTGTCAAAATTGCCAACCCACATTTCTACCAGCAAAATGTGGCCCGTCCACATGGGTTGGCAAAGGGTGTCCATTGTTCATGCGGTTATAGCAGTGCAGGAAATTAAAGGCGGCAGGATAACAAGTGGCTTCATCCCCCAAATAGAGGATCCCTCCACCACCTATTATCCTACCTATTGTTCAAAGGATCATAGATCCTTAACCCTAAAAACCATTATTCAAAGTACAGACCAACCATTGTTTAACGAAAACATCACAACCAAAAACCACTACCAAACTTAAAAAATGGGCTCCGGCTATGTCTAGAAGTGTCCATCATCGCCCATTGCTGTAGCCTACACCTTAGCTGCATCATCCTCAGCCGCTCCACTAGCTTCTCCACCATGATCCTTTCCACTGCCTCCAGCCTCGATTGCTAAAACCTCTTCAGCCTCATCTTCGTCCTCCAGCTCAGCTAGCCTCGCCTTCCAGCCCTCAACATCCCAGCTGCTTCTGTCGAAGTCAGGATCCTGAGCTTCCTGGGCCATCTTCAGTTTTGTCTTGTACATAGTAATGGCAGCGGAGACCTTTGCACCTTCCATGAGCTCATGCTTCTCGTAGTCAGTGTTGATCAGGACCTTAGCCGTCTCGGTCTTGGCGTCTTGAAGGGCTTTTTGGAGGTCAGCAATCTTGTGATCCTTGAGCACCGCAACTTGTTGAAGGTCTACATACTTCTTGTCCAGCTCTTCAACGCTCCCAACATAGTCTTCGATCTCAGCAAATTTCTGCAAAAAAAAAAAATAGAGCACAGTTCAAGATCACGTGATCCTCAAGTGAGCAGGATACCTAGGCAGAGTCAGTGATCCTTACATCATTGAAGTATTCAAGGAACTGGTGGCGGATCAGTGGCAGGCCTTGCAGATCCTCAGCCTCAGAGGTTTTCCTTTTCTTGCCACCCCTTCCTTTAGTGGGTGCCTTGGGGATCGAAACAGTAGGGCTTGCAGTGGCCTTCTTCTGGAGGATCGTACAGTGTCAAGATCAGCAATGCTGAACTTGGAGGCAGATTTGGAAGATTTTCCGGCACCTACACATTCAAAACAGATAAGTATCCTTATTTTATTTTATTTTATTTTTATCATTTAATCATACATAAACACGGGTACTTACTTGACATGGTGACTGAGCCTGAGGATACCTCTTGTGAATCCTGGGTGCTTGTTTTGAATGATCTTACTGCAGGGTTGAGTCTTCGGAAAGCAAGAAGCCTCTCTCTTGTTGCAGGTGTTTTGAACAGATGTGAGACAGAAATAGCTGCACAAAAGAAATGGAAATATGTTAGTGATCCTGATTAGATGCATGCTTATCTGGTGATCCTTCTAAGGATCCTCTATCCTACCATGGGTGGTCCACTTTCTAGGCAGATCCTTTCCATCAGGGATGGAATCCCGTTTGACGAAGAAGAATCGTCGTTTCCAATTGGTTTCGTTTTTGGTAGCTTTAAAGATGGGATGTTCTTCACCCGGCTTGCGTTTAAGAAGATATCGGTGAGATCCATGGCTGACAAGGTCATACATTTCTGAAAGCTCTGACATTCCCAAATTGATACCATGTTGCTCAATGATCCTTTCAAGGGTGATCAAAACCCTCCAGACCATGGGCATCGCTTGGATGAAAGAAATGCCGGTAAGGGAGAAAAAGGATTGGGTAAAAGCTGGAAAAGGATAAGTGTATCCTATGGTGAAGGGGGTGACTGGAAAGGCTATCCAGGTTTCAGAGGCATGATCGCTTAAATTAGTGGGATCGAACGGTTTGAAAACGGCATTTGCCGGAAAGCAATGGCGAATTCTATCAATTTGTGGATCGGTGAAACAACAGCGTTCTTTTGCGGAATCTTTGATGATCCCTTGGCTCTTCAAGGGGCTGCTCTTCTTGTGATCCTTGCCCGGTGAGGATCAGAGCATCATTTTTGCTGTGATGATGGTAAAGAAAGAAAAACAGAGCAAGAAGATGAAGCGAGAAAGGAGAGAGGAGTACCTGAATAAGTCTTCGAATGAGGATTTAAAAGAAACGCTTGAATTTAAATGCCCTCTAGCCCTTATCTCTAACTGCCATTTATAATGATGATTTTGCAGGATAGTCACCTCAGTGACGTCAGGATTCCAACGGCTAGTCCGCTTATAACGGCTAGTTTGATGGGTGATTCGTTGCGGATAAGGACGACAAAATATAACTCATTATTCACAATTTTACTCCTTATATTTTGGGGGCAATTGTTAGGGGTGGATTCACCTATGATCAGTGATCCTCATTTACTGATTGGATCTGGTGATCCTTGTTTCTGCTTCAGATAGTGATCCTCAGGAGGGTTGCAGGATCAGGATCATGGATCATGGTAAGGATCCTTATACTAACGATTGTCTACTTTGAATATGTTATTGTTTTGCAAGAGCATGAGCTTGGACTTGGTCTTGGCGAGATTCCTGGGGCATATTCGTTATTTCTTCCACACGTGCTTGACCAATATGGACGTTATGGAGTTCGTGGGGAACTTGCATGAAATGCGGATAGTTTGTTAGCTTAGATATTTTCCATTTTTAAGGGGATAGCGAGCTAAATTTAGAACACTTGGCTATTTTTAGCTTAACACACACACTCGTAACTGCTCTCACCAGCTCTAGACAATTCACTTGGCGATTACACATTTTTGTGCACTTTACACTATAGTGATCCTTGTAATTAGCTTGCTATCATCCGAAGTTGTAACAGATCTCTTGTTTAATTTGAGTTGGTGATCGGTAGTTTCCATCACCCGAGGTTTTTTATGCCGGAGATCATTTATTGATCAAGGGCTTTTTCCTCGTATAAATCTCGGTGTTATTTGTTCATTGCATTTCAAAGTGATCCTTCATATTGTTCAATAATTCAAGCATCATTCCCCGTAACAGAGAGTTTGGTTGCACTATCATTGCTTGATTTTTTGATCAAAACACATATCATAAACATACATACATATTATGAATATTATATCCAAATAATATTACAAATACATGACACTGTTTCAAAATACTAAAAACAATGCACCAATATCTATCCTACAACCAAACCAATATATCACACTTACTTTTACACAAAAAAAAAAAAAAAACCCATCAACATCATTACAATTCAAATGTACAAACCTACCCAGCAGTTATCTTTGGATGCTGATCTGTAGGAAGAAAACACTTTGCCAACCATAACAACGGCTTCATCAACTGTTCTCTTTTCTTTCGCCAAAACCATATCGCAGCGTTATACTGTTGGTTTCTAATCACTCGTGTGGCTGCCCGCCAATCATATTTCTCCATTTCCATTCGGGCAGCCTGCCCAATCTTTTCGCGTAACTCTGTGTCCTGTAACAACGGGACTAGTTTGTTTAAGCAGTCGTCAAGATCTCCAGGAGTGAAGAGGAACCCTGTTTTGTCCTCTTGATCGGCTGGGATAATATCGGGTACACCACCTGCCCGGGCTGCCACCACGGGCAGCCCTGATGACATGGCTTCCAGGACTACCTGCCCGAGTGTTTCGGATTCTGAAGGCATTAAGAATATGTCTCCGCTAGCGTACGCTTGAGATAGTTCTTCACCTTGTAGCATACCCGTGAATACGGCTGGCATTCCTTCAAATAGTTTTTCCAGATCCTCCCTGCGAATACCCACATTTTTCCCACGTCGAAACGGCTAGTTTTTAAATTAAATTCTTTTTTTTTTCTTTTTTGAAAAGAAGTTTAATTGGTTACCTGTAAGGACCATCTCCAACAAAAGCAATTCTTGCATGTGGGATCCTCTCCATGACACTGCTCATAAAAATAGAACAATCAGTGTTGTAAGAATCGTTAGGCGCTAGTCGGGCGGTGAGGTACCAACTAACGATTAATCGGGATTAATCGGATTAAGATTTTTATATGTAATTTTTAGTTATCTATACACACATATATTTATACGTACTTTTTTAAAGTAGACATGTTTTAACCCCTCATTGATCCATAATTTTTAGTTATCTATACACACATATATTTATACGTACTTTTTTAAAGTAGACATGTTTTAACCCCTCATTGATCCATTTTTTAAAGTAACTGGAAGGAATTTTTAAGATTTGGTCGAAATTTGGCCGGCGTCTGGCCAGAATAGGACCGCCATTGACCGCCTAGCGATTAATCAGCCATTAATCGGTGAACCTCTGATTAGTGATTAATTGGCGACTAATCAGAGACTAGTCGGGATTTTTACAACCATGAGAACAACGAACACTTTAGAAGTCTATCATTTCCTTTTTGGAAATTTCGAGCTAAACGTACTTATTTACCCATTCAGACTGTTCGAAAGTGATAATATTGATATGGATCTTTAAGATTACCAATGAGGTACCGAAGTGTGTGATTGATAACTTAGGGGTGTAAATTGTGTCGGGTTGACAGGGTTGATGAGTTGGCGGGTTGAATTTTTCGGCTTGAACCCAACCCACATATTTATTTGTGCCGAACCCACTTCAAATCATGTCGTGTTTCAGATCATCCCGTTTAATGTTCATTTATGAATATGAATATTACTTAGTGATTTAGGGGTTGTTTGTTTACCTCTTTAAGAGGCTCATAATGGTTCAGACCTCTTACTTCTTACTGGTTCAGCACTTAATGGTTCAGACTGTTTATTTCGTGAGCAGATGTCTGAATGGTTCAGACATTTGCCTCTGAATGGTTAAGTATTATACAGAGTCTGAATGGTTAAGACCTCTAATCTGAATTGGTCAGATATTTGCCTCTGAAGGGTTAATCATTGTATTGGCTCTTAATGGTTCAGACCTCTTAGTTCAACACTTAATGGTTCAGACCTCCTCTTACTGGTTCAGCACTTAACCATTCAGAAGTTGCCAAACAGCCCCTTACTAACAATTTATACCATCAAATTATTTTCTTTTAATTGTTTCTATTTCTCTCTCTCATTCCTAATTAACAAACTTTGTTTTATACATTTAGCTCAAGATTAGAAGAATCAAATAGAAAGAATCGGAGAATAAGTAGTTAGAACTAGTGAACAAAGTTTTTCAAAGTTTTTAGAGAGGAATTAATAAAATAAAAAAAAATAATTTAAATTCGAACACTTTTTTGATATCCCCTTAAAAAAAACTAAACAGAAACCTTTTAAAAAAAACTCTTAAACGGGGTAATAGGTTACCCATTTATTAACGGGTCATGTTCAGATTAACCCATATATTAAACAAGTCATGTTTAGTTGAGTTGTTTAATAAAACGGGTTAGCCGACACAATACCTGTTTATTTACGTGTCGTGTCAATAATTGTTGTCCGACGCTAAGATTCGAAAAGCCCAAAAGGGAATGAGAATACGAGGGTGTGGATATGTATGTATACACATAAGTTGTTTTCACGAAATTAGTAAAATAACGTTAAAATTAGTGCACTTTCACTTTTGCCCCCTGATGGCCCACACATATATACATTATATGCGCATACTACAAGCGGGGCGTAATTTCATGGAATGAAGGGAATAAATAAAGTAGAAACTACCTTTTAAGGAAATCCAAATTTTTCTCGACTCCAATACGCCCAACATGTACGATCAATGGTCGATCAGGTTCACCATTTCTGAATGAATAAAAAACAGAAATGAACAATGTTCCAACCATAGTATTTGGTGCTTTTATTTCAGATAAACCATTTTTTTGGTCATTTTGTAAAAAGTAAAATTATAGATTGATTTAATATAGACTTTGAATGATTTTCAACCCCCTTGAGATCACATGTTCAAGCTATTTGACCCGTTCCCCTTTTAGCTCTTTTTTTTATTTGACCCGTCACAATTAGAACCTAGCCCACGTTAATGGGTCAAAGTTACCACCTCTAGTTTTTAATGAAAACCATAATTTTAGTTAGTCAAAGAAGAAGCATACGATAGTCTAATTCGCATTTCATGAGAGTGAAACTTCGGATGAAAGCTATCCGAATCCACACCCTTATTCCACAGACGAATTGTGTTAGCTGGAAAAAAAAAAAAAAAAAAAAAAAAAAAAAAAAAAAAAAAACGTGTTATTTCATTAATAAAATAACCAATTAAAAATCCTTTTTTTTTATTTGGTATCCAAATATATATAATTACATGCTGCAACTTTGTATTGTTGAAGATCCTTGGCAATAGCAGCTGATGGTACCAATGTAAGATCAGCAGCTTGGTGAAGAAACTCTGACAAAAAAAAAAAAAACACCCTTCTTATATCAAAATTCCGAAACAATGAGATCTTGAATTATAAAAAAAATAAGAGCAAAAAAGGAAAGATCAATGCATACTTATAACTAACCACATTGGCTGGACCAACCAGCTATATGTATATCTTGGTATGTATCTGTATTCAACAAAAACTTGTAGCATTAAAAATGTGTGTTTGTATACATTATGTACGCATGTATATTAATCGGCAACTGCACGAAATAGAATTAAACTTTGCACTTTTTCGCGATTTTAGAAAACAACTTTAAATTAGGTGAAAACAGATTTAGACGAGCACTTGATTACTGATTTTAGCAACCAATGTCATATTAATTGAAAAATTTTAAAAATTATAATTTTGACAAAATGACCTCCAAATTTCAATTTTAAAAAAAAGTACCAAATATATACACAGAGTAAAATGCCAAAATCGTCCCTAAGGTTTGGGCATATTTGCTTGTTCCATCAAAAATGACTTTTTTGTGCCTTTCAGTCCTTCACCTTTGGTTTTTTTTTTTTTTTTTTTGCCATTCTCATTCTTTAGGTTGGCAATTTATTGCGACATTCGTCTTGGTTTTAAAAAGCGAGAGGCGCACAACAGCGACGAGGTCTAAAAATGAGGCGCAAAGCGCAAAAGCGTTGGGCTTTTCGTACCCGAGGCGCAAGAAGATTATAGAAATTTTTATATATATCCCATACGTTTTTAGCATCTCTAATCCAAAATATAGTTATAACAAAGGTTTACATATGATTGTACCTACATGTACAAGCCAAAAAACCTATTGTCCAACACTTTCATGTATAAAAACGACATAAAAACACCCAAAATACATAAGGCGCGCACCTCTGACCTCAAAAACCCAAAAAAAAAGCGCTTTTCTTGCGCTTTGTGGAAAAAGCGCGCCTCAGGTGCCATGAGGTGCTGCGCCTTAGTGCGCCTCGCACCTAGGCGCGCTTTTTAAAACCCAGACTTTCGCCCCTCGCAATTTGGGTCTCAGGGATGAAAATGGCAAGATTTTAAACTTTTTGGATGAAAATGGCACCTCAGGGACGAAAGTCGCTAAAGTGGCCAAACCTCAGGGACGAAAATGGCATTTTACTCTATATACTATAAGTTATATTGCCAAATAAGTTGCCACATACATAATTGGTAACAAAGTGTAAGTTGGTTTCTATTTAACGCCTAATCTAAAGTTGGTTGCTAATATCAGAGAAAGCCTAAAGTCATTTCTCTTGATCTCTTCAGTGCGGTTTGCGCATATATTCATATAACATATCCATGAGTTGGCTCAAATGTTTCACTTACACAGGCACATGTGTATGATAAGACATCACGATGGGGACCGACAGCATTTTTGCAATCGTAAGCGCTCCAAAAACCTAATATTAAAATTTAAAGACGTCAGTAACTATGAAATATCTACACGCACACACATAACATACAACATACATACGTACCATGATACCAGGAGACGATGCGTGGATGATGTCCGGTTTGAACTGTTTAACTTCGTTGATGATCCTAGGACTTAAGGCAAGAGAAAGTGGCACTTGTTGGTACCATGGGAACGGAAAGCTGCACAACGAAGATTCAAGAAACCGTTAGTATGATAATATATACGTATAATCATAATTTAATCAATTGAATAAGTGAAAACAATTAACCTTCGTGAGCCAACCAATTTTGCTCCATGAAATTCTTCTGGCACCCCTTCATGTGTCGTTACGACCATCACCTATAATAGTAACCAAAGATTATGTTAAGGAACCTTTTATAAAACAGCTAAATAAGTAGATGGAATCAATATATATATATATATATATATATATATATATATGGGTAACGTTCATGCGAGAACCACCTTTATTGCGAGAACCGCGAGAACCAATGTGAACACAACCTAAAATAGCTAAAAAAAACCTAACCCCCCCCCCCCCCCAAGCTAAAATGCTAAAAACTAAACCCCCAAAAAACCTAAAAAAATCTAAAAAATCGCTACTTTTAGTAGCCAAAAAAATTTTTTTTTTTTTTAATTTTTTTTTGCTACTAAAAGTAGCGATTTTTTTATAACAAATATTAAAAAAAAAAAAATTGTGTGTTTTTTAGCTATTTTTAGGCATTTTTGGTTGTGTTCACATTGGTTCTCGCGGTTCTCGCAATAAAGGGTGGTTCCTAACGGATCTTTGTCCTATATACATATATATATATGTGTATATATATATATGATATAAAAGTATACCTCATCGCCCATCTCGCGCAAATATTTAATGAAGTTCTGGAACCGGTTCTTGTATCCAGACACATACCTGTAATAAAGATTAGATAGCAGCAAATGAGTCTTGAAGTTGATCTCTTCATCAATTTGATTAACTGGTGATAACAACTAAGAATAATATTTATTTCTTTTTAAAATGATGTAGTACAAATAACAATTGTGTAGCTAAAGTTTTTAAGTTTAGTATAACTATTTTTAGTTGAAAGAGGTTGCAGATTTACAGACAAAGAACTTTTCTGTACAATGAAATAAGCTGCATCACCATTACATATCCTTAAGATAGATACACGAGTATAACGTGCTCAAAATGTAAGAATTAAGCAAAGCGATTAACGATTTTTATATGTTAATAACCACAAAGTGTGTACTAATATGTTCTTCATGAAGATTAACAATCACTATGTAACTAAATGGTTTTAACGCCCCGCTGGCGGTATGCGCATGTAATGTATATATGTGTGGGCGCTCGAGGGGGCAAAAGTGAAAGTGCACTAATTTTAACGTTATTTTACTAATTTCGTGAAAATAACGTTAAAAGCTGAGGACGGTTAATCATGCATCATGTGGTGACGTTGATAGCTGAAAGACAAAAAGGTACATGCACTAATCGGTCTTTGTCCCGATTGCTGAGTGTTATGTGCCTTATGTCCAAGGCTTAATGCAAAACTACTATCGAGCCGGGGGTCTCACTGGAAGCAGCCTCTCTATTCCTAACGGGTAGAGGTAAGGCTGTCTACATCTTACCCTCCTCAGACCCTACCTTTGCTTTGCTATTGGTTGGATTTACTGAGTATGATGATGATGATGATACTCGTGTAACTTATATGCTCTGTTACATCCCATTGAAAATGCTTATGTTACCAAAAAGCAAACACACATGCCATTAGAACATTTATATGTTGCTCTTTGTAGTAAGTATTAACTAACAACTTGAAAATAGCATACATTTGATAATTAGTTAGCAATCTATCATCTCTAACATCAAAATCACAATATACCCATCAAATAACTTATCTACCAACTCACAATCAACACCACGCAACATCAACATAAGCAGTTGACTTTCTTTCTACCCAACACAACAACCATCAAATAACCAAACTCACAAACACCTTAAAATCAAAACAAACTGCAAGAAGAACTACAATCATCAACAACAACACAAGTAAACCATAGTAACAATTATAAGTCAAAATGAACTAAATCAAAAGAAAGAAAGACTCACGCAAAGGGAGAAGGCTCAACAAAGAGAGCAATTCTTCTAGGTTTGTTAGTGATCTCAGATTCAACCTGAGGAGGAGGACCCTCTTCTTCATGTTCTTTGATCTCCTCAATTGTCATTCTAAAACTTAAAAAGATTGAATCTTTATGGTTTATAGCAGGTGGGTATTGTTCTAAAACCACAAAAACACTCAAATCTTGAAGCAGAAGCAAGATGTAGATGCAGGGGTGAAAGATGGGTTTATAAAGAATGAAACTTTTGGCATTGGGATTGGTGGTGACTTGTAAGCAAGTAGAAAAGGTGGATGTTTTTTTTATTGGGGAATGTTGGTTAACGAATATGGGAATCCCAATTAGTTTATGGAGGATATTCGATGAGGAAAACTGGGAATCATCTTAAGCATATGCTATTAGCATTGAAACTTGAAAGAGAGATGATCAAGTTGTTCAAGTCTTGTGGGGTCACGACAGTGAGTTGTGTGTTGTTATTCAAATAGGACAGGCCCAAAGTATACAGTAATTTAATCACCTTACTTTGAAATCTAAATTTGCACATGTGTGTTGTATGCTTGTGATGTGAGGGTGTGTTTATAGATGGACATAATAACCGGTTTCAGTTTCTACTCGCTGTATAGAAGAATCAGTTCTGTGTTCAAAAAACATGTTGGTTCTTACCCGCTTCCACATTTTATAAAAATAAAAAATAGGGTCGTACCCGGTTTCTACTCGGAACCGGTTCCTCCGTATACAAAAATAACCCGGTGCATTAAATTCTTACCTTTATTGATTTTATTACCGTTGGAATCGATTCCTAGCCGTTGCAAACTCCCCATTTAAAGCTTATTACTGTTGGAATCGATTCCAATAAGTAGAAATAGTGACAAGAATCGATTCCTCACACCATATTCATCTACTTCTTGATTATTCTTCTACTTCTTTATTCATTTGATACAATGGCAACCAAGAATTCCAAAACCACCAACTCTCCATCCGTCAACAAGGCTTCTCAATCCGCTCCATATGTCATTGGGACACTTACACATAATCGCAATATGGATGTATGGTGCAATTGGGATTTGGTGGAAATGAGTGACGGCTCGTAAAAGGCTCAATGCAAACATTGTGGAGCTTTGTTAAGCAAGGATTCCAATTCAACTTTGACGAAACATATAAAGAACAAATATTGCAAGGCTTTGAAAGATGTTACACCCGGTCAAGTGCAACTCTCAAAGGATGGTTCAATATTTCGTTACGATCACATGATAGCTCGGGATAGGATGGCTAAGTTGGTGATTCAACAATCATTGCCGTTTGGACACTTCGACAACCCTCAATTAATTAAGATTTTAAGAGAGACTCTTCAACCACGCTACAAACATGTAAGTCGTCACACTTTAAAACGTCATTGTTTAACTTTATGGGAAAATGCAAGAAAAGATTTAATTGAATTTTTTTAAATTTAAAAACTAGTGTTAACTTAACTAGTGATGTGTGGTCAGCTCAACATGGTTTACCCGAATCGTACATTTATGTCACCGCTCATTGGGTTGATCCCGATACGTGGCAAATGATGAAGCGTACGATTACGTTTGACGAGTTTCCTTCTCCTTATACCAGTGAAAATATTTTTAAACTTATAAATGCCACAATCGTTAAATATTGTTTAGGGGATAAATTTTTTTCAATATCATTTGATAATGCTTCAAACAACACAACAGCGATCGATAAATTAAAATTAAAGTACAAACCGGTTATTGATGGGGCGTTTTATCACACAAGTTGTGTTGCATATATTATTAATTTAGTTATGCAAACGGGGCTAAAGGATACTTTTGTTTCGGATTTTGTTAAAGCTTTTCGAATTATGCTTCATGACATTTTCAGAAGTGGAAAAGAACAATATCAAGAATATAAAAAACTTTGTAACGATGTCAACCAAAAATTAATTGGACCTAATTGGGATATACCAACTCATTGGAATTCTACTTGTTTTATGTTCGAAATGGCTTTAAACAGATGGGCACGTTAAAAACTTTTCATACATCACTAAGTGATGATTACTTAGTCGACCCTTTTCCCGACATGGCTTGGGAAAACATTGAAAAGCTAAGTACTTTTTTAAAAGTTTTCAAAACGGCAACAACTAACATTTCGGGTGTTTATTACCCAACTAGTTTTCTTGTTCTTTCGGAATTGTATATGATCACTACGAATTTTAAAAATTTTGAAAATTCAAGTGTCATGTTGAGAAACATGATGAAACCGATGATTGAAAAGTTTAAAAAATATTTTTTGGATCTACCACTCGTTTTTCTATGTGCCGCCACTTTAAATCCAATTTTAAATGTGCAGGGTGTTGAAGCTTTGATTGAAGAAATATAGGACAAGTTGGATATGCATGAGAAGGATCCAAGGTTAAAAGAAATAATCAAAAAGAATTTTAACACTTGTTTATCAAAACTTTATAATCATTATTTACAAAAAATATGGGGAAAATAATACTAGTAATGTGTTTGAGTCTCGATCTTCGGCCACTAGTCGAACGACTACTAATGGAGACCCACTCATAACGATGTTGAATGTCGTTAGAGATGAAACGGCTAAACAACAAAGAGGTAACGCCCCATCAAGTGAACTTGGTAAATATAAAGAAACATGTTATTCGCGTACTATGAAAGCCGAGGAATATAAAAAGTTTGATCTTTTGTCATGGTGGAAATCAAAAGAATTGGAATTCCCGATTCTAGCCAGCATGGCTCGTGATATACTAACGGTACAAGTTTCCACCATAGCTTCGGAAAGTGCGTTTTCTCTTAGTGGCACGATATTGTCTATACGAAGAACAAGACTGACACCGGAATCAATAGAGATGGCAATTTGCCTAAAGGATCATTTGGATGTCGTGGACCGTATTCAAGATAAGACAAGTCTAGAATACAAAGTAGAATTAGAGAACAAGATAGTTGATGAAGAGGAGGATGAAGAAGTACAAACTAATGATTCGGAAGACGATTGTACCGATGTGGCACCACCAAAGCGAGCCGCAAGTCAAATGGAAACATCCACGACATCGACAAGTAAACGGTCAAAGAAATAAACCGACTTCAATATGTTTGTATTTTCTTTAATATGTTTGTATGTTTTTTTAAAATTGTAGTATTTTGATCAATATAAGGATTTTTTTAAGAACTGTTTACACAGTATCATTTCAGTGATTTTTAAGACATACCCGGTGGAACTGGTTCTTCAGAGAACCCGCTTCCAAACCTACCCAGGATCGGTTACTATCGGTTCCATTATTAAAGCTCTAAACCCGGTTAGGAACTGGACCCGGTTCCTACAAGAACCGGTTCCCCTACACTATAACAAGAACCGGGTCCGGGTAGGAACCGGTTCCGGGTACAAAAAAATGCCCGATATGCCCATCTCTAGGTGTGTTTATTGATAATAAACTATTTTTATGGTGTTTAATTTTTTTTTGTTTATAATGTTTATCTAATTATGTTATAACTATATCTAATGCTATGAATAGTATCGTAAAGGTTTTTGTTATGTCATTATTACCTGGATAGATGTATTTAATTAATTACACCATTCAAAAGTCAAAAGGGTGTAGTGTTTAGTTAAAATTTTAAATGAAAGAAAAAAAAAATGAAGTGATTGATTGTAGTCGGTGGATCTCATCTCCCATTTCCCCTTCACGCCCATTATACCTTTGACGAAGCACTTCTTGGCACCCCACATTGGCGGCTCCGTAACGGTGTTTAGAGCCCAATGAGGCTAATGTGTACGTGAGCTTTAACTCACTATGCTCGGTCTAACAAATAAGTAATAGTTGCGCCACGTGTCACAATTATGTGACCCCAATATTTTTTTTTCTTGTTTCTCTTATCTTACTTTTAATATTCTATCTTTTATTTTTTTGTAAATATATGTTATATCAAAATATCGTTTATCATTAACAAATTTCTATTACTAACTATTAAATATTTTATTTATCTCGCTTGTGTAATACTAGGTTCTAACCTACTAAATTTATAAAAAAATAGACATATAGCGGTTTCAAACTTTCAATAGTAATTATCCTATCCGGGTAAGGTTATTGTAAAAAAGATCAAAAGTGTGAGAAAGGTAAGAAAGAATCTCAGCCATTAGATCTAAATTAATTGAAAAGGGTAAACAAGTAATTTTATCATTAATTCAATTAATTAAAAACTTCCCATAGCCGCCACCTTAATTATAAGAAGTATATAACACCATTCAACAAGTATATAACACTATTCAGTAAGTATATAACACCATTCAGCAAGTATATAACACCATTCAGCAAGTATATAACACCATTTAGCATTCAACAAGTATATAACACCATTCAGTAAGTATATAACACCATTCAACAAGTTTATAACATCATTCAGCAAGTATATAACACCATTCAGTAAGTATATAAACCATTCAGCAAGTATATAACACCATTCATTGACTTAACATCTGATCGAAACATATGTTTTTCTCTATATAAGTATAGCAATATGGTACTCATATTAAAGATAAAAAAACGCTCGTTATTATGGTGTAATTTTTTTTTAAAAACAGTTACGTATAAAAAGTTACTGACGTTTAAAAAAGACGGGGGGAAGTTACATGTGCATTACCTAATTTCTAGTGGGTTTAAAAGACTATATTGCCCGTAGATATTTCAAATCAGTCCAAATTAATGAAAATATTTTACAATTTAGTCCCTATTAATCTCAACCATTATATCAAAAGATCTAATGGCTGAGATTATTTCTTACTCTTCTCACACTTTAGGTCTTTTTTACAGGATCCTCTACCTTATCCTATTACCTATAAATAAAATAGACATATAACGGTTCTTCCATACTATTGATGGAGGTGGGCAGCCTTCTTTAATATTTTTTTGTAGGTTTCGATTTTAATGTTAGCATATACATAACGGAAAGAATATCCCATTATTTAGACCGTGGGGTATGGTGGGGCGGGGGTTTGGGGCATGGGTTGACACGTGGCTTGGGGGGGCTTCGCTGGGCTGACTCACATTGTAGACGGTATGGTGGGGCCAGGGTTTGGGGCGTGGGTTTGGTGGGCTTCGCTGGGCTGACCCAAACCGTGGGCTATTTGAATATTTTTTAAAACAACAAATTTAATTTTTTTAATACTTTTAAATAAATAAAATTACATAAAAAAATTCCTAACGCTTATATTTTTTTTATCTCTTCTCTCATCTCCAAGACTAGTTGCAACTCGTCACTCTCTAGGTGATCAATGGGCTGGGATAGAAATTTCAAATCATCCCGTTTTTGTTTCAGGACATCTCTAGCATCTTTGCTCTTTCGAAGTTCGGCCCTTTGTTGTTGGAGTACGTTGAATGTATCTAACTTGCATGCAATGTCATCCAACTGATCGATGTATATTCCCCTACGCGAGCTCGAACTCCCAGCTGAAGGCGATGGCGTACTCGATCTTGATTTTTGAGCGCGCCTTTTTGCGGCATCTCTTCCATATTCAGGCCGGTTTGGCGAATCATCCAAAAGATCCTCAAACTCTTGATCTCGTGCATCAGATTGGGCTTGGGACGAGACCCTTGACCTTTTGGAAGACGTGTTCGATTCGCTACCACTGGAGATATTCGCCCACTTTGGATGGAACTTACAAATCTCCCCACATTTGTTTTGAATGTAACCAAAGCATTTGTCACAATATCGGCTTCGGTTTCACCACTTTTTGGGTTTTGCTTTGCTTTATTTAAAAACCACTAAATTTTGTAAGTTGACCGCCTATCTCTCTCCACTTCAAGGATAAGCTATCGTTTTCACGATAAGCCTCCCTTCCCATTTCTTCATGAAATGCTCTACTAACCGCTTCCCACAAATGGGTTCGATGTTGAGAATTTCCTATTTTAATAAAAACAAAATTTAATATATTACAAAGTTATATAAAAAATAACCATAAATATTAAATAAAATAAGGGATACAAAATATTTAAGAATACCTAAAGTTGGATGTTGAGATTGTTGACACTAAGCCCTCGCCAATGCAAGTTCTTCATTAACGACCCATTTTTGTTGTTTTCGTTTGACGGTTTCAAGTGCTTTATCCGCCTCGGTTTTTTTCTTATGACTTCTCTTTTTGGGAACTATTGAGGCGGAAGGACCATCGTTGGGTGATTGAGTTTCGGGGACGGTTTCGGTTTGTGAAAGGTCGATGGAGATTGGTGAAAGGTTGATGGGCGTTTGTGTAAACGGGGTAGGTATCGAATCGCCGGTGTGTGGGAAGTTAGTAAACACACGATTCCCGAGATACGATGCATAACTCGCTTCAAGGGGCATAGGGGAGTGTATGAAAAATGGACGAGGCATTGGACGATTGGGTGGTGGGCTAGGATTATTTTCTTGGAACCCAAACGGGTTGTTCGGGTCGTAAACACGATTATGAGGATGCATTTTCGGTTTTGTAGAATGAGAATTGAAAATGATTATAGAAGATGTGGAGTGTATTGTGGTTGAATGTGGTAAAAATAGGAATTGAAGTGTGATATTTATAGTGAAAAAATATATATATTTTTTTAACATAGCCGTTGGCCAACGGCTAGTTTGCTTTGGCCATTGACAGCCTGCCATGCCACCTTGCTTCCCCCGCCCCCCGCCCGGCTTCAAACCGAAGCCCCAAGGGCCACGCCCCAACCCAAGTCCACCCGAGGTGGTGGCTTGGGCGTTTTCTCCCAACCCACGCCCCAACCCAAACCAAACCCCATACCCTATAGTCTTTTTAAGGTATCTTGATGAGTGGCTGTTGGATGTAAAATAGATGAAAACAATGGACCCGGGCTTGAGTTTTGGGTGGTATAAGATTTTTAACTTTTTTTATGGTATTACATTTAATATTCGTGAATTTTACTTAGTTTTTTCGCTTAAGTCAATTTACACTGCTATTCGTCATTTTCCAGTTTTAAAACTTTGATATTTTTTTATTTGACAGACGTATTTTTATCTACGTCTCGATATAGCTTGACTGAGCACGTGTTATGAGTAGTATGTACAACTAACCAAGAAATATTCGGTTTAGTGCGCCTCAACGTTGGCGGGTCATAAACCTAGTATATAAAGACAGGGAAGTTCAACAGTAACAGCAAATGTTTGTTATTGGTCTATGTGTTGGATTTTAATTAGTTGTATTTCTTTTTTAACTTCCACCGTTTTACGAGTTTTTTTTTTCAAAAGGGTGGAGATGGAAAAATTATTTACTAAAATGGGTGCTTTCAAAATTATTTACCAAAATAGGTGAAAACTAGTTAATTCTTTATTTTATAAAAAAAATAGGTAAAACAATCTTCACTTCTTTCAGCGATGTTCTATCATCCTAGAAAATTTTCATCAGGTTCATCAAGACATTCCATTCAGTTCTTGGAATCAATTCTCATCCGGTTATTTCCGTTGTTCGATTATCTGCAAGATTCCAATTTTCTTGTTCACGATTTTGCCATTTGATTCATGTGTCAATGATTCATCAGATTCTGTTGTCCGGTTATCTGCATGATTATGGTTTTTCTCCTTTATAGTTTTTGTAATTGTACCCAAGTCTTGTTCATTCCAGTTTTATGTTCTTTTTTGGTTTTGATTTTTTATTGTCCAGGTGTTCAACGGTTTTTTAATATGTTCGCATAATTGCAGCTGAATGGAAATTTACTAATCTTCTAGTAAATTTGAACATAACAAAACCACACGAACAATTTATAGATATTAAGATGGTTTGTGTCCTTTACATCAAAGTTGAAACACAAAAAAAATGTATAATCTTTTTATTTTTGCTGTACCACAAGGGAATAGACAGAATCTATCAATTTTACAATTACCCAAATTTAAACCAGAAAGCATAAAAAAGAACTAAGATTGATTAGATTGTCTATTTGATTCGAGCGAATTTGAATAACGATGAAAATATGTACTTATAGTTGTATGCACTGTCATTTGGTAATTAGATTAACGCATCATCATAATTGATTCAAAATAAGAGTTTCAACGCAATATCTCAATCTAGTTGTATTAACAAGGTTAAATTAAATAAAAAAATTATAATAACTTAGTTAAAACACAAAAAAGTAAAATAAAAGAAAAAAATATAATAGGTTAATTGAATAATAAATAAAAAAAGAAAAGAATTACAAATATATTAGTTAAAATAATTAAATATGAAAACACATATTTTGGTAAATACTTTTAAAATCACCCATTTTGATAAATATTTTTTCCACCTCCACCCTTTTGGAAAAAAACTCGCGTTTTACTTCCATATTTTATGAAGTGTGAATGAAATTAAATACAAAAGGAATTTGAGAGTTGGTTGTTCTCGCAATTGTTATATTCCGGTAGTGAGTTTGACTCCCACAACTCTCCTTTTCCTGTTTTCTTTCCTTTTTTTTTTTGCTTTGTTGTGTTTTATTTTCTTTTTCAGCTTTAGTTTTTTGGCAAATTGGAAAATAATAATCCCAGCATTTTGAAATTGGCCAATAATAATCCCAAGTCAGGAAATAGCCAATAATAATCCCACCTCGTCAATTTTTGGAAAATAATACTCCATAGTCACTAAACGACAAAAGTGCCACGTCAGCATTTGGAGTATTATTTTCCAAAAATTGACGAGGTGGGATTATTATTGGCTATTTCCTGACTTGGGATTATTATTGGCCAATTTCAAAATGCTGGGATTATTATTTTCCAATTTGCCTAGTTTTTTTTAACGGTTAATTTCTTTAATTTATTGTCGTTTGTGGGACTTAAATCCAAGATCTTCCCCTTCCCAACCTAGGTAAATGGACCACCACTCCATTGATTCCACCTTTAGCTATTAACTTCTCTTCACAATGTTTTTTCGAATTTTTCTTTTTTGCTTTTTTGTGTTTTATTTTTTCACAGTTTTAACTTTTAACAATTAACTTTTTTTTTTTTTACACCTCTTCTCAAACCGGATAATGGGATTAGGCCTATCGCTGTTGGGTCGATTTGGAGGAGGGTGATCTCCAAGGTGGCTATGAAAGGTGTTGGGAAGGAGATGGCCAAATACCTTGGCGATTTCCAGTTTGGGGTAGGGATTCCGTGTGGGGCAGAGGCCGTTCTTCATAGTGCGAACAGGTTCCTTAATGAGTACCACCAAGATGGGTCTCTTGCTATGCTTACTGTTGATTTTTCGAACGCTTTTAATTTGGTTGATAGGACAGCCCTACTGTACGAGGTCAGGAAAAGGTGTCCTTCTATTTCTACGTGGGTCGATTTTTTATATGGTCAACCAGCTAGATTATATGTGGGGGATGAGTATATTTGGTCTTTTACTGGTGTTCAGCAGGGGGATCCCTTGGGGCCCCTCCTTTTTGCCCTTGTTCTACACCCCCTTGTTCACCGAATAAGGGATCGCTGCAAACTTCTATTTCACGCCTGGTACCTAGATGACGGAACGCTTATTGGAGATGCCACCCAAGTGGCTAATGCTTTAGATATCATCAGAGCTGAGGGTCCTTCCTTAGGGCTTCAACTTAATATAAAGAAAACTGAAGTTTTTTGGCCAACCTGCAATGGTGTAAAGGTTCAGGAGGGCTTATTCCCTCAAGGGATTGGGAGGCCGATGCTAGGTGTGAAACTCCTGGGGGGTGCCGTTAGTCGTGATGCATAGTTTATTAGTGGTATGGCTCTTAAAAGAGCGAACTGTGCAGTCGAGCTGATGAGGTGCCTTAAACGCCTACGGGACCCTCAGAGCGAGCTCCTCTTACTTCGTTCTTGTATGAGTGTTGCTAAATTGTTGTTTGGTCTTCGAACGTGTCAACCTTCTTTGGTCAGGGGAGCTGTCTCTGTTTTTGATGAAGGCCTCCGGGGAGCATTAGAGGATATTGTTGTTTGTGGGGGTGCCTTTTTTGGTGATCTCCAGTGGAGGTTGGCTTCTCTCCCGACCCGGTTCGGAGGCTTAGGGATTTGTACGGCCGAGGATGCCTCTTCATATGCTTTCGTGGCTTCAAGGGCCCAATCTTGGGGTTTACAAGACCACATACTCCGAGAATGTGGTGGGGATGTTTTAGACTCCGATTACAAGAGTGCGTTGGACCTTTTGCATAGTTCTCTTCCCGACCTTGATATTGGCGGTTTCTACTTTAAAGACACCGCCCCTCCTAAATCCCAGAAAATTCTGGCGAATGCCTTATATGGAGAAATTGTCAAGAGGTTTGAAGAGAAGTTTGTTTTATCCCCTCGGCAAAGAGCTGTGTTTGAATGTCTACGTGCCCCACATGCTCAGGATTTTCTGTCTGTCACACCAATTGAAGGCTTGGGGCAACACATGTCGGCTGTGGAATACCGTGCTATCCTTAGATATCGACTGATGATTCCTTTGTTCCCAGTTGACGAGCCATGTCCGGTATGCCGCAAAGCGTGTTTGGATTCTTTCGGCGAGCACGCGATCCACTGTAAAGAGCTACCAGAGTTTAAATATCGGCATGATTGGGTGAGAGATGTGTTATGTGATGTTCTTAAGCGGGCCGGGATCTCTGCCAAAAAGGAGGCTCCAGTAAATTTCCTTACTGACCCCTTAGAGGGGAGGTCCACTTTACGCCCGGCGGACATCCTTGTGTTTGGATGGGAAGGGGGGAAACACGCTTGTGTAGATCTAACTGGAGTCTCCCCCCTTGTCGGACTCAAGGACAAGGGCTTTGTCGTAGGGCAAGCGGTGCTCAAGGCAGAGGCGAGCAAAGTGGCAAAACATAACAAAGCTTGCCGGGAGAATCAACATGTGTTTGTCCCGTTTGCGTTTGATACCTTTGGTGGTCTCGCTCCTGACGCTGTACGACTCTTGAATCGGGTTCAAAAAGTCGTTAATAGTAATTCTTCGTCGCTAAAGGTTTCAAACTTTGTATTTAGTAGAATTGGTTTTTCTATTCAAAAGGGGGTGGCGGCGCAACTTGTTGCCCGACTACCTGCCATTGCTTTGTAATTGCCCTTTTTCATGTGGAATGATACTAATCTCTGAATTGGAAAAAAAAAAAAAAAAACTATTAACTTCTTTTTTGTAATGTTTATTTTGAATTTGTTTTCTTTAGCTTTTAAAATCAATCCATCCCATCGTTTATTTTTAGATTTTCTTTTTCGCATGCTGATACTGTAACGAACCAATATGGACCGAATTAATGTTACATCCTCGTGGCAACGCGTAGTTATTTCAAAACTTAATGTATATAGACTACAGATTGATGTGTATACCTATTGGGCTTAGATCCACTTATAGATGGTCCTGCATATAATTGGTTCTGAGTTGGGCCCAACCAATACCACTATGTTGGTGATGTACTTTCTCCCTTTCCCTCTCTACTAATCAACAGGAACACTCTCCAGTTATCATGCATATCAATCTATACTTTTGATTTAGCGTAAATTGCCAAAATCATCCATGAGATATAGATTGGGTTGTAGTGAGGTGAGAGTGAGGGTGGGTGTTTAGGTTTTTAGGTGGTGGTGGAGTAGGTTTATTTTATTGTATTTACATTGGTTCTCGCAATAAGGGTGGTTCTTGGATAAACTTTACCCTATATATATTCAATTCATTAAAAACAATTTAATAAATAACAACTTTACCCTTATTTTTCTAAAATTTTGAGATCTTATATATGATCTTTAACTTTCAAATATTATATTTACTCATTTCTAGCTTAATTTATTTAATTTAGGGGAATTGGCCTGTAATAATCCCACCTACACCTTATTGGACATTAATAATCTCATCTCAAAATATTCCCCCCACCAGTCCCACCTTTCACCTATTTTTCCTACAATGGTCCCCCGTTAAAAAAACTTAACGGAGTTAAGCTTTTTTCCAAATTACAAACAGATATTTTAGGACTTTTGATCAGAACGATGATATGAGTCCATTGATGTAAAACTTACTTCGAAATGGTGCTCCAAGTGACTTGATTTTGGTTAATTGGAAATTTCAACACCCGAATTGAAGCGCCGTTTTCATCGTTTGGAGCACCGTTTCGAGGCAAGTTTTACATCAATGGACTCGTATCGTTGTTCTAATCAAAAGCCCTAAAAATCTGTTTGTAATTTGGAAAAAAGCTTAACTCCGTTAAGTTTTTTAACGGGGACCATTATAGGAAAAATAGGTGAAAGGTGGGACTGGTGGAGGAATATTCTGAGGTAGGATTATTAATGGTCAATAAGGTCTAGGTGAGATTATTACAGACCAATTTTCCTATAATTTATATGAAATAAATCCACAAATAATTATTCTGTTTCCTTTCTTTTTATATTTTAAAATTACTTGCCTTAATTTTTTTCATTAAAAAGGTAAAAAAAAAAAAAAACAAACAAACAAAAGAATTGAATGAGGCTGATAGGCGTTAACATCAACGCACATGTTAGTTTGGTAGCAAGCTTTCTGCACTCTTTTTGTGTTAGGTGTTGTACAAAATTATTATATTGCCAAACACGAAATGTGAAGGGTAAAGGATGATCCATGTCATGCCCTAAATATAAAGATACCTAAATGGTGAAAAGTGTGATTTCGCTAAATTAATTTTGTTAAACTTTTAACAGTAAACCAGAATTTGTCGCATGTGATTTAGTGGCTCTTACACAATGCATACTTCCATTTTTTTAGAGTTAAACGCCTGGTTGGTTTCTGTGGTTTGCAAAAATTGCAGACTTAGTCTCAGCAGTTCACTAATTACACGTGTGGCTCTAGTGGTTGCAATTTTTTCACTCGGGTGGTACTTATCACTAATCTCTGTTAAGTTATCCAGTTAATTGTGTGTGAAAATTACCTATTTACCCCTAAACAATTTAAAAATAAAAAATTAAAAGAGATCACCTACACTCATCTTCCCCATGTATCTCTCTCCGTCATTTCTCTTCGTCTCTCTCTTGCCATAACAGCCACCGTCCATCACCACCTCCACCACCAACTAGGGGTGTTCATCGAATCGAATATCGAATTTTCGAATTATTCGAATCGGATTGTTTGAATAATTTTTATTTTTCCTTGAATTCGTATTCGATTCGAATTCGATTAAAACCTATCGAATTCGATTCGAATTCGTATTCGAATAAAAAACCTAATTCGTATTCGATTCGTATTCGATTAAAATTTCGAATTCGAATCGAATTCGAATAAATTCGATTTAATTCTGATTCTTTAAAATATGTAAAAAACTATTAAAATGAAACATAAATTACCACAAGTTCTGATTCTTTAAAACAGCCATAAAGCACGATATCACATTAAAAAGTTTCAAATAAAGTACCACAAGTCTAAAATTCAAAACGAGAAGTCAGGAATAATCATTCCACAGTACAAGTTAATATTTTTATGGTTAGAAATCTATTGATAGATTTGTTACTTAGGTCTTACTTATGGGTCATGTAGTGGGTTTGGTAATGGGTAATTTTAATACTTGGAAAAATTTTGAAAACAATTTATAATATAGGTTAATAAAAGTTATATATGTATTATATATAAAAATAATAAATAAAAATGTATAATTTTTATTCGAATTTCGAATCGAATCGAATTTGAAATTACAAATTCGTATTCGATTCGTATTCGATTTACTTGACTCGAATTGAATCGAATTCGAATTCTTATAATTGAAACGAATACTTGATAATCGAATCGAATTTAAACGAATTTCGAATTTTTCGAATTCGAAACGAATCCTGAACACCCCTACCACCAACAATCTCTACCACCGCCACCATCCATCTCCACCTCCACCACTGCTCAACGTTACACCCAAATCACCATCACCATTCACCCCCGAAACTCCCTTTCACCACCACCATGTAACCCTCACTCACCACCTGCACCCTCACCCTTTAAACCCTAACCCACCACCACTCTGATCCACCATCATCATTCCGCCATCGACAACCATACAATGACGAACTAGGGCTGCTCCAAAATCACGTTTAGCACTGCCCACGTTTATCACCGGTACCCACGCTTCAAAATCTGAGTAAACAAGGTTGCTCTAAAATCACGTTTAGCACTGCTGACATTGAAAGGAATGGAGGCCGACATTGATACATTTGTTTGGGTTTTGCAGTTGTTAATCGTGGAGGCCATTGGTTACGAAGAAGTCGCCGTAAAATCTGGGTAAATAGGGCTCGATGCAAAATAGAGAGAAACAGAGGAAACACAAATCGCCATTGATTTGTGTCTGCAAATAGGGTCAGTTATTTATTTATTTATCTATTTACTAACTGTGAATTTGTGATCAATGCACAGACGTTTAGTGATTCACAACTTTAAATCGCGTATAACCTGCAATAAATACCCATCATGTTTTAAATATCAATTTTGAGTTCTGTGATTTCACATTTTGAATTATGTGATCAATGCACATAAAGACCCATCAAGTTTTGAATGCCATAGTTACGTGAAAGGTCCATGGAAAGATGCAACAGGCTGGTCTTATGATTATTATTGGTAATGTTTGAAATCGCTTAAGACCCAATCGGAGATGTTGGTGGTGAGTCGGTGGTGGTTTGAGGTAGAAGAAGAAGAAGTGGGGTGTGGTGGGACCAACAAAAGATTATTGGTTTAACTAAACATTTTTTATTTTTGTTTTTATTAATAAGTAAGGGTACTTTGGTCATTTAACAAAACTTAACTGAGAAGTTTAATAGAGGTTAGTGATAAGGACCACCCAAGTGCAAAAATTGCAACCACTGGGACCACGCGTGTAATTGGTGAACCACTGGGACCAAGTCTGCAATTTTCGTAAACCACAAGGACCAACCAAGCATTTAACTCTTTTTTTTGTAATATGCCTCCCCTAGTTACATTTTGTCACCGCATGCACCTCTTCATCAGTTGACCGTTTGTTTGATCATCCAAAAAACAAGTAAACGACTATTATACCTTTTTTCTATTACAATATACGCCCATGTGGTTTCATTATTATTACAATCACATGTCACCTACCATGTCGAACTCTTAATATAAAACCACCCTCCCCCGTTCACTTCCTCATCATCATCTCGAAACACACTTTTCTTCATCTTCAACACATGCAACAAACACAAACATTAGCAACGACAACAATGCTGATAATCTTCTTCTTCTACAACTTAATCTTCCTCTCTTTCCTCCACAAAAACCTCTGCCACTACCTCCCTAAATCCCATACCCAACAAACACTACAAATCCAAAACCGTTTGGTAGGTAGTATTCGAAAGTCGATAACATCGGTGCAAAACTTTACATCTGTTTAGTTTTCATATAATGATCTTTCTTGCTTGGTTCCAGGCACTGGTCAGTTTAGTTACTTCAATTACACTTCGTTTTTGGGGAACCCGGAACTTTGCGGGCCGTATTTAGGACCATGTAAAGATGGGGTTACTTCAATTACACTTCGTGTAGATGAATCGATTGTTTCTGTGATGAACATCATACTTCTCAACACCACCAATTGATCTTTTTGTGATTCATCGTTAAAGTTAAGCAATGTCATCGTTCCCTCCACCTCTCTGCATTTCGCTCCATGGGGTAATGCATCCATTTCCTTCTTTATTTCGCATTTTGATGGTTCATACTTTGTAGATGGGGATAATTTCAAGTTTGATGATGTTTGAAATTGTATCGAGTTTGTGTTCGTGTTCGTTGGGAATTGAATTTCTAATTGTTATGATTCTGTAGCGGTGCTTGTTTATGATATGAAAGTGTTGTATGTGGCTCACATGTCTTGAATAATTTGGAATCATGATGTGTTGTTTGATCTAAAAGTATTTTACAGCTCAGAAGTTTCTGTAAATTCATAATGTGCTGATTCGAAATTGGAAACCATTGGAATTTGGCTCACTTTATATTTATTTTCTTGAAACTTATGTTATTTTATGAGAATAAGTTAAGGGACTAAAGATGGTGGATGATGGTGGTGTTGGGTAAAGTAAAGTTGGGGAGGTAGAAGTGATGTGGATAAGTTAAAGGAGGTATTGATGAGTGTGGATGCGAAATTACCATGATACCCCTTAAACTAATAGTCAACTAACGGTGGTTTGACGACAGGAAGACATAGTGTGAGGTTTGTAACTAGGGAGGGATATTGCAAAATTGGAAGTTAGGGAGGCATTGTTCAAGCGACACCAAACCACAAGGAGGCAAATTGCAGTTTACTCAATTTAAAATATATATTTAGAGTAAATTGTTGCTTTGGTCCATGGCGTTGGATCCAAATTTCACTTTTATACGTTTTAAAAGTTTCTTGCCAAAATGAAAATGCACTTCCCAAAAACATTCCATTTTGATCAAATCCGCTAGTTCCATCCAACTCTGGCGTTAACCCAAGGCGTGCGCTCTCCACGTGATGGAAATCTTAGTCAATTAACTTTAACTAGATACCAATAAAACTCACTTTTTCACTCCCATTCACTCCACAATCGCTTTTACCACAAGTTACCCCTTCGTTTTCACTTTGGACTCCAAGGTTGCAAGCGCGAAGTCCAAGGCAATTGATTTCACCATGATCGTCTTCAGTAGAACGTAATAAAGCTCGATCATCAGCATACATATCATGAAAACATTAAAGTGTTTTCCTTTGTGGAACGTTAGAGCTTCAGATACAAACTTTGATTTATCAGGTGAGTTTCCACAACATTTTTCTTCTTTTAAATTTGTACAGAGCCACTAAAAGTGTGTATTGTTAGCTTTGAGTCATTTTTATTTTATGGCAAACCCCTCATTTTTATCTCTGAAGTTCAACCGTGAAGGAGAGTTTACTAAGCCTCCATTTGCATGCTATGTCTAGCAAAATGTTTAACTATGTCCATATGATTGATTATGATAGGTTTTCTGTTCATGAGGTGGATTAAATGATACAACGGATTGTCTATCCAATAGAACAAGTGATATATCATCATTTTAGGATTCCACAACAAGATCTGGATTTTGGTTTATGAGTTTTAGGTATTGGTAATGATGCGCTTAACTTACTACAATATGTGTCAATTTATAAGGTTTTTGAAACTTACACTAAGCACTAGGAGACAAAGCTGAAGACTTATAACAGTCACCGAAGGGCACTTGAGTTGTGATTTAAGAGTTGAAGGAGCTTGGAACCTCTAAGTCTATTAGAAGCAAACAAAAAATCTCCTAAACATATAGAGAACCACTACCACTTTAATGAAATGAGCCGATTAATGACCAAGTGAATGAAGATAATGATATTTAAGATGAACTAGTCTCTAATCATGTTGTTGAAGATGAACGAGTCTCTGATCATGAACCTATTAATGATGATCATGCTGTTGAAGATGCTCCACTAGTAATCCAGTTAAAGATGATTCACTTATTGATCCATATAAACATGATCCAATTAGTAAATATTCCATTAATAATGATCTACTTACTAATTTTAGTGAATGATGATCCAAATAATGAAGATTTAGTTAATTCGGATCCAGGTGAGTCTTAATGGAAGGCAAATTTTTCGTTTCAAGATCATAAGGAAGGTTATATACTAGCTAAAGAAGATCATGAAACAATTATTGAAGACGAATAAGCTTGGAGAGATTATGAAATGAACTAGTTATGGATGAAGATGAACCAATCTCCTCCATCGGGTCTTCAAACATAGCATTATAAAAACAACTAGAAATAGACTGAGCGCAATCTTCTTATGAAAGTTCAACCATGGTTGCGCCTCAGGTCTTCATAAATGATCGATGCTATTGAATGGCATCGCCTTCAAGGAAGATAACCACATACTGTAATTTCATAGCATCGGGTGCCCCATCGATATTGAAAACATGACTATAGCGGTAGATCCATCCCTCAATGTTCTCTTCGTTGAATATGGGGAACTCTACCTTGTCAAGCCTCCTCGGCCGAGTAACACCCCTTTGGTCCCCATTGACCGAGGATGTGGTGTGACATTTGTCACTAAATCAGGCCAAACCTTGACTTTGACTTCAAGCATGACTTAGTACATTACTTGCATCTCTGAGATTTGCTAGCTTTACATTAAATATGATTTCTAGAATTAATAGGAATTTACATAACACCCTAGTTTTCACATTAGTTGTGTGGATTTTTCTAGGAATTTAATGAGCATTGGTGACAAGCAAGTAATTATCTAAATATGATATATACAAATAATTGTAATCAGTATAACATGAAAAGTATTATTTTAATTCATAATTTAATTAAAAGTAGCCTAAAGATCCTTAAATGGAAACTCCAATTGAAATGTAACATGTTAATCAAGTTGTTGGACCTTTTGACAAATTAATTAAAGGTTTTCAATTTTTATTAATTAATTAATAATAATAATAATAATAATAATAATAATAATAATAATAATAATAAGATATTAATATGCCTAAAACTGAAAATCTCATCCCCATCCTTATCTTTGTTTTTTAAACATCCTAATTATCCTAATATGTGTTACAAGTCTTAACACAAAACACTTATCCCTACTATACCTAAACCGTACCCCTATCCCCATATATCTTCAACATTTCGACCTTATACATCCTACAATCACCATTATTATTTTATAATCAAGAAGCTAGTTCAAGAATCAAGAACCTTTAATCAAAAAAGCTAATTAATTGTTTCAAACTTTATTCAATTCATTCACTCTTATTATTCTAGTTCTTACTTTATGCTCTTTATCATCATCAAGTTGACATCTTTCATGTGGAGATTCATCATCATCCCTAGAACAATTGTTTGCGGTATGATTTCTTTTACTTGTTATACAATGTTCTTCATAGGTTCACATTTGTAATTAATCTATAAACCATAATCAATAAAGAATAAATGTGTTTTAGGAATGAAACATGTTAATAACACCCTACAAAAATAAACCCTAAAACGTGTTAGAAACACATATTTAAATGCTTTTCTAGAAGATCAGATTCTGATCTGATCTGAAACCATAGTCCAACCTAGGAGAGTCATAACTCGACCAAAACTTAACAAAACTTAACTATTCTTGATTTAAAAATCAAATTTTGGAGAGCTAAGTTATCAAACCCAAGTGGTTTCATAATTTTTCAGTAAGTTTTGAATACTCAAACGTGTAAAACAAAACATATGGTCAAAACTGATTTCGAGTAGCAGAATTAGTCCAACTTATCAAGGGCATATCTCCCCCAAATTCATGAGATATCCTTCATTTTCACACCTTAAGTCCCTGCATCATTCACAACCATTTAACTCCTTGAGGAAGACGGTGGATAGGATTGAATATTACTATTCGGGCTGACACCCCCACTCTTGCCGTTGTATTGTTAACTATAGTACACAGATGCCATAGGCAGACACTTGAGTGAATATTTCCAATGTTAGAATTCATTTTAATGTTCCGTGATAGACATTAACCAGATCAAACATTAGTTAGTAGGCTTGGTTTGTAGACCTTTTATCATCTAGTGCATCACTTCTGTTGGATCTGAGTTTCTTTTTTATTGTATTTTGTGTTTGAAGTTAAGATGAAAATGGATGAGTTGTGCAGCGGAATTAAAATGAAAACAAACTTTGCATACAATCAAATGAGAGTAATACTTTGATCAAACATCTTTTACACAATGAACCGAATGATTGAATTTAATTTCAACAACGATTACAAAGATAGATGTATGAATGCAAACTCCCCCTCAGCCCGAGCTCAGTAGTTTGTTCGTGCAAAGAAGACGAATGATGTAAAGAGCTAATAGAACAGTACAAAGTACTGAACTATTTATAGGCACTTGCAAACTACTGAGCATCTTTGCTGACGTCACCATGAAAGTGACATCTAACCTCCTAACAAACTCTAACCTCTGATCTATACAGACACTGCTTGTGTTAACTACTGCTAATACATTCTATTACAAAACAGACTTTAGAACAGCTGCTGCAACCTTCTACTGCTGTGAACCCAGTAGCACTTGTCCGGATCAGCAGTGCTTGACTCAAGGCAGTAGATTGAATCAGCAGGACTTTAGTCTTCCATCAGATCTTTAGTTGAGCAGCAGTTATAAGTCAGTAGTTTGGTAAGATCAGCAGATAGGAGGTCATCAGTAGTTGTAATCACTTTCAAGGGGAGAGATTTGTGTATCAGCATCTTTTTATTCATAATCCACTGTTCTGATCCAATTTTGGCTTTAATTATCTGTTCCTCTGATAGGGTTCAATCCCAACAATCTCCCCCTGGAACAGATAATGCCAAAACCCTTCATTATTTGTGGATACTTTATTGCCTCATTAACAGCTCCCTTATCTGACCTTTAAATTGTAATTCAAAGTCAAGGGCATCTGTATCTTCATCATCCCTGCTAAGTGGAAGATCAAGGAGATCCTGCAAATCTTCAAGACTCAGGCCAAGAGCTTGTTCCCTTGATATTTTCTCCACTACTCCACCAGACCTGAGCAAAGTCAATACGCAGGTCTGTTTGTCAGTTGCCCACTTTTGTATTTTTGAGCCTGATGGGTTTCTTGGGAGATGTTTATTTGCTGAAGTATTTGGTGAGGCTGGCCGGTTCATCACTGGCTGAGCAGTGGTAGCAGAGTTTTCCTGTTCAAGTTCTTCTTTTAACGTTCTTAACAAGCCTTCTTTTAAGACAGCATTTCCAGCAAGAATTTCTTGAACAGTTTCAGCTCCAAACTGGCTTTGTGTCCTTCTTTTGTAGATGGCAGTACCAGCTGGAGCAGTGGCTCTCCTGGTTTGCAGCTTTGATGGTCCTTTTGAAACCGCTGCTTCAGGATAGTCAGGTTTTTGAGGGATTTTTGGATCTTTCTTCCTCAATTCCTCCAACCTTTTGTAGGTTGACCTGACCACATTTTCTTTCCATCTAGCAACTTGTCTTTTGGTGCCAAATTCAGCAACAACCAATTCTTCTTTCATTCTTTTTAGTTCCAACTGCTTTTCAGGTACATTCTTTTTGAACTTTGCCCAATCAGGAGGAGTGTGAGTGACTTTCCTTTTTATCATAACTTGAATTCTGGCTGATTCAGCTTCAAGCTCTGGGATAGTCCACTCTTTGTACATGTGTCTCTCTCCTTTGTATTTCTTGTAAAACATAATGCTTTCAATGTAGTCTTTCTTCAGAGTTTCAGCTGCTCTTTCAGAAATTTGTTGACTGACATTTTTAGAAAAACATTCTAGGGAACTGACTTGTGTGAGCAGATACTGGTAGTATCTTGATACTTCTTTGTCAGATTTCCCTTGTGTGTTTCTTCTCGAGATATCCTCTGCTTGCTTGGCCTTTATCTTTAAATATTCTTCAATGTTTTTGGGCCAGAGATATCCTTTGATTAAAGGCAAACTCCTTTTGGCAGGGTCATCCTCAGTATAGAAGGATTTTATCTCTTCTCTGACAGCTTCTAGTTCAAGAGGGAATTGAACACCTGTAGGAGGTAAAGGTTTGTGCATTGGAACTGAAGAAAGTGGAACTGGTTTTGGTATATTGACAAGAGCTAAAGGTTTTGGAGATGGTGAAGTGACATCATCTTTGGGAATTAGCCTTCTCCTCTTTATTTGAGGAGGGACTGATGATGTTTTGGATGGGAAGGTGGTTATAGTGGCAGTGGTTTGTGATAGACTAACAGCTGTTGGAACAACTGGTGTTCCAACCACTGTTGTCTTTACAGCAGAAGTTATAACAACTGTTGTCTTCTGCTTTTTGACAGGAGGTGATTGTGATTTTGGTGGTGATGGAGGTAAAACATTGGATGTTGTGTGTGTTGAAGTGGTGTGTGTTGAAGTGGGAGCAGATGTTGAAACTACTGAGGTACCAACAGCAGCTGATACACCAGGAGTTACAACAGCTGTTTTAGGTGGTGGTTTTTGAGCAGACTTTGAACGTCTGACCGGAATGGATTTGGGTAGCCTTACTTTCCTAGTAGGCTTCTTCTTTTCATCAAAGAGATTTTCATCATCTCTTGACCCTGAAGTACCCTGATCCGGATAATCCACCTTGGCTTTATTTTTGGCCTCTCTATCCCTTTTTACACATGCAAGTGCTTCTGCAAGTGCATTTGTAGTCACATCAAGTTTCTTACTCCCATCTGGCAAAGGAATCTGTTTGGTCATATTGGAATTTTCTGGTGCGAGGTAAAGACCATCTGTTATTCCCTTCCTTCTCCATTCCTGAATTTTCTCCCCCTTTTTGGCATTATCTTCGGGGAGTTGATCAATGAAAAATACTGGTGGAGGAGCAGTGCCAGTGGAGTGCAGGATCTGAGTTTTGAGAGCCTTTAGATCAGCCTGAGTGTCTCTGTACCTAGACTCCATAGCATTTCTTAATTGTTGAACATGTTTTTCATGTTGCTGATCTGCTATCTGTGCTTGACGATGGAGAAAAGGTTGAAATAGATTCCAGAGCTCATTTGTAGCAGGTGCCTGTTGTAGAGCAGGTGCTTGAGGTGGAACAGCAGTGGATTGTACCTTTTGTACTTGTAACAACTGTTGTAGCATTTCTTTGAGTTCTGCAACAGAGTTATCAAGTTTTTCAACACGAGCCGTCAATTTCTGGTACTTTAAACCATCACCCAATTTAATGGGATCATCTGATTTCCCACTATCAGTGGTAGAAGTAGGGAGTTTACTCCAAACATTAACCACTGATGCCCCTTTTTCTTGGTACTGGGGTCTTCTTCCTTCAACACTTGACAACCTTTTGATGTTGCCAGTAGGATAAATAAATCCACTGGTGGTTGGCAGAGGTGCTATAAAAGGAATTGCCTCCAAGGAAGTCTTATGGATGTAACCACTGTCCAACTGTAAACCTGTAGGTTCAACAGTTGTAGTGGCTGCTTCACTTGGATTACCACAAAGAGTTACTTGTAACTCAATGGGTGTAACCTCCTCAGGTTTTGTTGGTGGGTTAGCAAAGAATGATACAACAGGCTCAGTCATTTGTAGAGGGAAATTCTCATTGACAGGTGATTGAGAAGGACTGAGTAATGCCTGGTTCAAGTCAATTGCATCCAACAGTAATTGTGTTTTTGGTGGAATTGAGGATGTGATGGAAGGTGTAGGAAGCGGATTTGCTCCGGGCATTGAGCTGTGGATGATGGAAACAAGTGTATCCAGAGCATCATGATGTGGTGGCCCTTTGTGTACAACCTGTTCTTTTTGTGAAGAAGCAGGAGGAGTTATGGTTATGGGTTCAGATATTTGTACCATCTGCTGTGAGGAAGTAGCAGCAGTGGTTTCTTGTGACTCTTGTGTTGTCACAGGCATTAACTCTGGTATCTCATCCTCCAGGGTTGCCATTTTGATTAGTTTGGGGGGTTTTGATTTTTCTTTTTGTAAGGCTTTTTGGGTTTTGTAGGTGTGGGTTTCAAAAGAGTTGGTCTGCTGCTTTGATCACCTAGAGCAGTAGGCTCAGCAGCAGATACCTGAGGAGCAGTGGTTGCTGCTAAATTCTGCTCAGGTACCCCTGCTTGTGTTTTGCAAGGTGCTAACATTCGTGAAAAAGTTTCAGACGTTAGGCAGTTTATTGCAGTTATTTCACCTTGATTTATTAAAGCTAAATCATCCTTACTGAATTTCTTTTGAAAGTAATAACTTAAAAACCTTGGAAATAGTAAGAATGATTTGCTTTCAACATTATTTACCAAATCTTTAAAGATTTCCCATGAATAATTATAATTTTCTTCTTGAAGAATTGCATATCCCAGATTTTGAATCTTTATAGGGATCTCATTAAAAGAAGTGGTTTTGTTTGATACACATAGGAGGAGGGTATGAAATAGAAATCTTGGTGCAGGAGGAAAATAGCCTTTTTCTAAGGTTAGTTTCTTCATCATTGTTGCTTCATACCCTCGTTCAATGAAGTCAATATGCAACTCGTTTTTAGTGAAAGAAGTTTTACCTGCCTGGTCATCGAGTTGAAAGACTTCGGAGATGGATTGTGGTGTAATGTGGACAGCTTTACCCTTTATGGAAGATTGGATTGCAGTCGCAATGTCTCCTTGTTTTTCAAGGGTTGCATTCTTCCAAAATTCCCTTTGGGTCGTCAAGTAGATGGGTGCGTCGGCGGTGAGCAAAGTTTTGTACTTTGATTTTGCCATGATGGTGATAATGGAATCGAAAACATCTGTGGTTCCTGGTTTTGTGAGAAGACCCAGGAGATTGTGAGATTTTTTGAATGGAATTTCAGTGGTAGTTGCCTTTTGAGAGGCTGTTTTTGATGATTTTGATGAGGGTTTTGCAGAAAGCTTCGATTTTGTCATTTTTGAAATGAAACGATCGAAGAAATTTGTGAGAAATGAGAAGAAAAACTGCTTTGAGAAGAGAATTTTTAAGAATTCAATTCGACAGTAAAATCCTGTTTTGATGGTGAGTGGAGATGTTATAGGAAAGAGAATGAATGCTGACGTGGCAGCCGTTACAAAAGGTCTGACTGCTGTGTACTGCCCACGTGACAACCACTGGTGAAAATGAAGGACAGTACTTTTGGTGAAAGCAACTGATGAAAGCAGTGGAAAGGAGGCAGTGGATGATTTTCACTATCAGTGGATAGCATATCAGTAGATAAGACACTGCTTTTGAACAACAGTGGTTATCAAGGAATGAGAGAACAGAGGTTGCCTTTCAGCAGTGGGCAGATTTTTGAAGTAGAGCAGACTTTTGAACAAACAGTGGTTATGGCAGACTTTTAAGGATTTTAATGAAATTTTCATTTTTAAGCTATTTTTAAGGATGGATTTTTGATTTTCTGAAAACATTTTGTTGCTTTTATTCATAGAAAAACAAGATGTTGCTTGTTATTCCATGTTTAGCATCCCAATCCTAGAGACCAAGCTTTCAAAAGTGGCTGTATCAAGTGCTTTTGTGAGCACATCTGCCAGCTGGTCTTTAGTTGGGACATGATGCAGAGAAATCAAACCTTTTTCATAGCAATCCCTCACAAAGTGATGTCTGATGTCGATGTGCTTTGTGGTAGAATGGGAAACTGGATTTTTGATGATATTTTCTGCTGCCTGGCTGTCCAACATGAGTGTTGTCTTTAAGGCAGTGATACCAAAATCCAGTAACTGATTTTGAAGCCACAGGAGTTGGGCTGTACAGCTTGCAGCAGCAATGTATTCAGCCTCAACAGTGGATGTTGAAACTGCTGCTTGCTTTTTGCTTTGCCAAGAGACTAAGCAATCACCTAGAAATTGGCACCCTCCTGAAGTGGACTTCCTTGTGGTGTGACATCCAGCAAAGTCACTGTCTGAAAAACCTGAAAGCTTGATATTCCCATTAGCTGGATACCAGATACCAAGTGTGGGAGCACCTTTTATGTATCTGAGAATCCTTTTTACAGCAATGAGATTTGATTTTCTGGGAGCTGATTGACTTCTTGCACAGACACATGTTGCAAACATGATGTCTGGTCTAGATGCAGTTAGGTACAATAAAGACCCAATCATGCTTCTATAGAGTGTTTGGTCAATCAGCTCATCCTTTTCATCAGACATGACCGGCTTATTTGTGGCCACGGGTGTGCTGCGTGGTTTACAATCATTCATATCAAATTTGGTTAAAAGTTCTTTAGCATATTTGCTTTGATGAATGAAAGTTCTATTTTGCAATTGCTGTACTTGGAGACCAAGAAAGCATTGCAGCTCACCCATTGCACTCATTTCAAACTCAGCTGTCATGAGTTCTCTAAACTCTTCACACATTTTGGTACATGTGCTTCCAAAAATAATATCATCCACATAAATTTGGACAATCATTAAATCTTTCCCTCTCCATTTAAGAAACAGTGTTTTATCAATGGTATCTCTTTTGAAACCATTTGAGAGTAGAAAGTTGGAAAGAGTTTCATACCAGGCTCTAGGTGCTTGTTTCAGGCCATACAAGGCTTTGTTTAGCCTGTAGACATGATCAGGATAAAATGGATCCTCAAAGCCTGGAGGTTGACATACATATACCTCTTCTTGCAATGTACCATAGAGGAAAGCACTCTTGATATCCATCTGAAACACCTTCATGTTGTGGTTGACAGCAAAGGCCAAGAACAGTCTGATAGCTTCCAATCTTGCAACAGGAGCGAATGTTTCATCATAATCAATCCCTTCTTCCTGTCTGTAACCTTGAACCACAAGCCTGGCTTTGTTCTTGACAATAATGCCCCTTTCATCTGTTTTGTTCTTGAAGACCCACTTTGTGCCAATGGAACTAACCTCTTTTGGTAGTGGTACAAGCTCCCATACTTGTTGTCTCTTAAATTGTTGGAGCTCCTCTTGCATGGCTTCTACCCAGCTGTTGTCTTTTAGTGCCTCTTGGTACTTGACTGGCTGATGGAGTGATAGAAAACCAGCAAAAAGACAAATGTTTTGGGTTTGGCTTCTTGTGAGCACCCCTTCATTGATGTTGCCAATGATTTGATCAGGTGGATGAGATCTCAAGAAGATTAAATCTCCTTGGTATGCTATGATGGCATTTGTTGGTGAAGGCTGCAAATGTGTATCATCTGAGCTAACCACTACTGGTGACTTTGATGACCCAGCAGCGGCTTCAAAAGGTGGTGGAATGGGTGGTAATGGAGTGGACCACTGCTGACTTTTATCCACTGTTTTAGGACTTTTGTCAGCAGTGTTTGAGGATGTGGAAGCAGTGGGAAATGGGCTACTTTGGTCAACAACTGTTGATGTAGCAGTGGTTGAGCTTTCACAGATGTTTTGAACAACTGATGCTTTCCCTTTTGTGGCAGACCTTTGAGGGATGATGACTTCATACCCATAGTCTGGTGTTGTATCCTCTGATGGACCTGCACTGTTAGTCTTGACAGCAGTATTTTCAAAAGTGAATTTTTCAAGATCAAACAGTTCAGCAGGATTTGCTGGGATTTTCATTGATGAAAGTTCATTGAACTTTCCATCCAAAGTCTCCTCCACTACCTTGGTCCGTGCATTGAACACTTTGTAGGCCTTGGCAGTGGTTGAGTACCCCAGAAAATAACCACAATCTATTTTGGCTGCAAATTTTGAAATGGAATCTTTTAAGTTCAAAATAAAGCATGGGCAGCCAAACACCTTGAAGTATGAGATCAGTGGTTTGATTTTATACAGAATTTCATAGGCAGTCTTTTTGTGCCTGGGGTTTATTAAAACTCTGTTCTGGACATAGCAAGCAGTGTTTACTGCCTCTGCCCAGAAAGTTAATGGCAATCCTGAATCTGCAAGCATGGTTCTGGCAGGCTCAATCAAAGTTCTGTTCTTTCTTTCAACAACCCCATTTTGCTCTGGTGTTCTAGGGATGCTGTACTGCCTTACAATCCCTTTCTTCACACAGAAGGCATCCAACTCCCTATTTTTAAATTCTGTGCCATTGTCACTCCTAAAGCTTTTCACTGGAAGGTCAAATTGCTTTTCAACCTGTGTCACAAAGTCTTGCAAAATGCCTGCAGTTTCATCTTTAGAGTGCAAAAAGAAAGTCCATGTAAACCTAGAAAAGTCATCAACTATTACCAAACAATATCTTTTCTTTTTAAGGCTCATGACTTGAACTGGGCCAAACAAATCCATGTGTAACATTTGCAAACATTGGGTTGTTTTGGACTCTTCAATGGACTTGTGGGAACTTTTATGCTGTTTTCCTTTTAAACAGGAAATGCAATGTTCAGGACATGAAAACAATTTTTATGGCAGGCCTCTCACCAAACCATTTTTTGAAATTTCTGTTATTGTCTTAAGATTTGTGTGCCCCAGTCTTTTGTGCCAAAGTTCTGTCTCTTTGTTAGAAGCAGCTGAGAACAAACAGGCATCAGCTCTGGGACACTCTTTTGACATGTCAACAACATAAACATTGCCACTTCTTTGAGCAACAAGTTTAGTTTGACCATTTTTGATTATTGCTTCAATCTTTTTGACAATTTCTGGTCCAACAATCCTACAACAATCTTTTGTGAAGAATGACCCAAACCCTTTGTCACTCATTTGGGATACACTCAGACGGTTGAATTTTAGATTGTCTATTAGATTGACATTTTCAAATTTTACATTACCAGATTGCACTGTTCCAGACCCCAAAACCTTTCCTTTACTATTATTTCCAAAGGATATATCACCCCCACCATGGATTTTAAAGTCTTTGAGGAGGGCTTTACATCCTGTCACGTGCCTGGAGCCTCCACTATCTACATACCAAAGACTATCAAAGCATGCAGAAGCTCCCTGCACATGAAGTAAAAGGATTAGTTCATTAAGGACTCCAAAGCCAACAGGGCTTTGGATGGAGTCTCAACAGTGTCTGGTATGGATGCAGTGTGATGGACAGTGGTTAAGTCAGGGGTTTGGACAGTTTTAGTACTGTTCCTTGCTAACCACTGTTGAGGGTCTTGCCCAATCACCTGCTGGTAACCGAAAGGATGCCTATTCACTCTGGGTTTAGAGGGCTTTTTGTAGACCTCATAAACGTGTGGAATCCTTTGGTAAGACTGTTTTTCCTTGCCTTTTCTGAATTGATTGGCAGGAGGTGCATCAGTAACCTGAACATCTCTTTTAACAGATGTTTGGTTCTGCTGTTTTGTGACAGCTGTTTGAACTGGCACAAACAGTGGTTGTTTCTTTGTGAACTTGACAGATGGTGATGATGCTGATGAACTCAAGGATGTTTTAGCCATGTATTCATTCTTCTTTTCATTGAAGTTTTTGAGTTACACACATGCCTGAGTTTTATGGTTTGTTTTACCACAAACACTGCAACTTTCAGCTGAAGTAGTGACACTTGTTTTGGTTAAATCATAAGCTTTTAAGTGGAAACAATCTTTTGTTAGATGGTTCCTCTTCTCACAGAATTCACAAAACAAGTTATCAATTTTTTCTTTCTTCTTTCTCTTTTCAGACTCCTTTGCAGCAGAAGTTTTAACCACTGCTGGGATGTCCTTGAGAGGAATGACTTTAGCTTTTGGAGCTTTAACACCATCAGTTGATGTAAAGTCCATTGGCTTGAAATTTTCAAGAATATCACACTCATCAGACCATCTTGGTTTAAATTGATGATTTTCAATCTCCTCAAAAGCAGAGGGGCCCATTGGTCTGTCAAGTGTGATTTTGTTACCAAGTTTGTCAGTGATTTTCACTTCTTGGCCATTCTTGTTTGTGGGGATGTACTCAGTAGTTACATCAGTGGTTGAAACAGATTTTCCAAAAGCAGTGTTTTCATCATCATGTTTTCTATAATCAACCCCAAATTTCACATTGCTTTTTATCTGTTTCTCAAGCATAACCTCATACCCTTTGCATGATTCCACCCATTTCTCACATGTGATCTGGGTGGACTCTAACTCCTTTTTGCAAACTTGGTATTTTTCTGCCATAATTTGGAGTTGGGTTTTGGTTATGCTTTGCTCTTCTTTCATGCTGCTAATCTCTTTCTTTTTTTCAGCCAATTTGTTTTTAAGTTCTTTTAAAGATCTTTCAAATTTGACTTCATCAGTTAAGATTTTGTTCCTAAGGTTTTCATTCACCTCTTTGATGTTAGCAAAAGCAATAATGCAATTGTCAGAACATAGTTTTTCTAGAACTTGAGGTGATACCTTGGCAGCAGCCATCATTGCACAATCACACTGAGTATTCTCTTCATCACCAGCTCTCTCTTCTTCTTCTTCACATGCCTTTTCTTCTTTCTTATCTTCTTCAGACCATAGATCTGTCAGTGGTTCAATCAGGGTACCTGAACTTTCTTCCAACAGTACTTCATCAGCCACAGCAGTAACCACTGCTTCAATCACCTCATCCACTGTTTCAGAGACCAGCTGTTTCTCTTCAGATTCAACACCCTCCTGTATTGACTCTAATGCCATCAAACAAAATTCATCATGAGAAGAAACATTAGAAGCATAGAGTGCAAAGTTTTCATCACTGAGGTCCTCAGGCATACTGCTCCAGTCAACAAACTCTTGAGTAAAGAAACTTTGTTGATCTGGTTGTGTTGCTACTGGAGCAGTGGTTTGTGGTGAAGGTTGCACTTGTGCCAGGGGAGCAGGGGTTTGAACATATTGAATCTGTGGAGCAGCTGTTTGGACATAATGCACTGGCACAGGAGCAACAGCATAGTGAGCAGTGTTCACATGTGCTGCTGGGGCATATTGGGCATAGTGCACAGTGTTTTGATTTTGAGGTCTAGGATTTGAACTAGGGTGAGTAATTATGGGACCAGTTGTTTGACTCCTACACTCTCTAGCAAAATGTCCTAGCCTGTTACACTTATAGTACTTGATTTTCGATTTATCTAACCCAACCCTTAGATTCCCATGCAACCCTGGGAATTTTCGCCCTGTTCTTTTATAAAACTTGCTAGTTCTAACACTTAGCAAGGCCAGTTGATGCAGGATGTCCATTTCCTCTAGATCAGTGGGGTCAAAATGCTGTAAATCATTTAGTTCAAAGCTTAAATTGTATGACATCTGGTTTTCATTTGTAGTGAATGCATAACCTGTAGAGTGAGGATCAGGGTTGTTAAAATTTGCACCAGCAGTTATGTCAATGAAGTGATCATAACCCTGATCCTTACCACTACCACCAGATTCTTCTTGACCCAGAAGAGCAGTGTTACCGAATGAATAATCATCAACGGTTTTCCCTGACTCTTGTAACTTCCTTTTCTGGTTCAACTCCCTTTCGTAGGTCAGGAGTCGACCATGGAGTTGGGTCAAGGTCAGATCCTTGAACTCAGGTGAGTTTCGGGTGACAAACGCTATTGTGTCCCATTTATCTGGCAGTGACCTGAGGAACCTGCTGTTTTGAGTTGAGTTTGTAAAAGTGGTTTTAACAAGCCTCAGTTCACTGATGAGACAACTGAACCGCTCAAATTGTTGCGTCAGTGATTCACCTTTAACATGACAAAATGTTTCATACTGTTGGTTCAGGATTTCCCTATTGTTTTCTATGACCTCTTCGGTACCTCCAAACTGTTCCTTAAGTGCGTCCCACAACTCTTTGGCATTGTCACAATGTAACAATCCAGCATATATTTCGTTGGGTAGCGCTGATGCTATGATACTAAATGCTTTAGCATCTAGTTCAAACTTTTGATAATCCGTTTCAGTATAATTTTCAACAGGTTTTGGAACTTGTTTTTTAGCATCTTCAGCGCTTGGCACTGTAGGAATATGAGGACCAAAGATAACAGACTTCCAACAACCTGTGCTTTGTTGAGCGAGGATGTGACCCATCCTCCTCTGCCAGATGTTGTACTCATTTCTTTTTAGCATAGGTGGTTTAAAGAGAGAACCAATGTTTTTATCGTCCTGAGATTGTGACGTCATTCTTGTTGTTTTACAGGTACTGAGAAATCAACTTTAGTGGTGATTAATCCTTACTCTGTTTTTCAACGACAAACAAACGATCAGTATCAACTGTTTTGAGCTGAACTTTTTACGTCAAAATGATTGTTAAATCAAATTTGACTGTCCAAGCTCTGATACCAATTGTTGGATCTGAGTTTCTTTTTGATTGTATTTTGTGTTTGAAGTTAAGATGAAAATGGATGAGTTGTGCAGCGAAATTAAAATGAAAACAAACTTTGCATACAATCAAATGAGAGTAATACTTTGATCAAACATCTTTTACACAATGAACCGAATGATTGAATTTAATTTCAACAACGATTACAAAGATAGATGTATGAATGCAAACTCCCCCTCAGCCCGAGCTCAGTAGTTTGTTCGTGCAAAGAAGACGAATGATGTAAAGAGCTAATAGAACAGTACAAAGTACTGAACTATTTATAGGCACTTGCAAACTACTGAGCATCTTTGCTGACGTCACCATGAAAGTGACATCTAACCTCCTAACAAACTCTAACCTCTGATCTATACAGACACTGCTTGTGTTAACTACTGCTAATACATTCTATTACAAAACAGACTTTAGAACAGATGCTGCAACCTTCTACTGCTGTGAACCCAGCAGCACTTGTCCGGATCAGCAGTGCTTGACTCAAGGCAGTAGATTGAATCAGCAGGACTTTAGTCTTCCATCAGATCTTTAGTTGAGCAGC
The DNA here is from genome assembly GCF_002127325.2 of Helianthus annuus. Taxonomy (NCBI): domain Eukaryota; kingdom Viridiplantae; phylum Streptophyta; class Magnoliopsida; order Asterales; family Asteraceae; genus Helianthus; species Helianthus annuus. The sequence goes on from NC_035445.2 coordinate 100,163,224, forward strand.
AGTTATAAGTCAGTAGTTTGGTAAGATCAGCAGATAGGAGGTCATCAGTAGTTGTAATCACTTTCAAGGGGAGAGATTTGTGTATCAGCATCTGTTTATTCATAATCCACTGTTCTGATCCAGTTTTGGCTTTAATTATCTGTTCCTCTGATAGGGTTCAATCCCAACAACTTCACTTATATTACGCATGTTATATTCAAGCAAGGATCATGATTGATATCATGTCTTTTATCAGTTTATTACTTTATCGAATCATTAAACCTGCGTGCTCACCAACTTTATAGTTGACCTTTTTAAGCATATTTTTCAGGTGATAACAAATGAGTCAACAATGGACTTGGACTTAGACTTGTTTAGAGACTTGCATCAACACTTATGTAGTTGTTTGTTTACATGTAGACCTTTGTTGTATAACATATGTCGTGACACATTTTAAATAAACACATTTTTAGTTTCTCTTGTATTGATGTGTTACGATATACAATCATCGTTTTCCCTAGATTCTGCCTTGGCGGGGGTGTGGCATTTGGTTCTATTGAACGCCTCGATCATTTGTTCCCAATGCTTCATTGGTGTGTGTTGGGTGTAATATATTTTTATTGATATTTTAAGCCCTTTTTAACACGCTAGTCAAATTTTAATTTATAAAACACGATATTCTACTAACACTAAACACACACATGGGCAAGTGCACCCATCGTGAGCGTAGTATAGCGTTGGTAATATACCGAGGTCGTCCAAGGACACAAGAGCTTTTAGTACCGGTTTGTCCTCAACGTCTAATCAAATCAAAAGTTTTAGAAAAGGTTTTAAACATAAAAATAAAAATGATAAGAAAAATAGATAGACAAGATAAATCACTTGGATCCGACTCGCCTTTAATGTAACCTTTGATGATTTCTGAACTTTTGCACTTTTTATGAGATTATCTTAGTTATAGTAGTAGGCCCCTCTTTTGAAGGTGACATTACCCTCAACCCAGTAGTTTGAGTCAGCAAGGATACAATCCCAAAGGGTCGGAATATTGGAAGATAATTAATTAAGTTATTAATGCGTAATGTGGTAGGCCCCTCTTTTGAAGGCGACGTTACCCTCGGCTAAGTGGTTTGAGTCAGCAGGGATACAATCCCAAGTAGTCGGGTTAATGTATTAATAGTAGTTTACATATGAGGGGATCAAGCCATTCGCACCCCCGCCATCCAATACCAGTGGGTATTGAAGGAGGTCCTAGTAAGCTTGACCCAGTTCCTTGCAGGATCTATACACTGAACAAGGCAAGAACCTTACCAAACCATTCCCTTAACCCCCGACCAGGTAGCCAACATATCTCTATATAGACCGTAGAGATATGAATGGTGAAAATCTTTTATTTTATATAGACAGTAAAATAACGTCAAACGGACATAAGAAACTAGTTATTAAAGTCATTAATACAAAACCAAATAAAAAGTGCGAAAAGATTAAAAATCAAAAGTATTACATTAAATGCTTGTTTTCACCAAGTGATGTAAGAGGCTTAGCCAAACATGGTCTTTGATTGACAAAAACTCTTACTATCAATCTTGGATCCCGAGACTACTACACACACTCTAAGGTGGATGATGGATGATGGTGGTGGATGTGGGTGTTGCAGTGGTGGTAAAGTGGGAGATAGGTGGTTTGCCAAGAGATGCTTTTGAAGTGAACCAAGCACCCCTATTTATAGCCTGCACAGAAGCCCGGACACGGCCCGTGTCCGCTGGACATGGCCGCATGGCCATCCACTTTCTCTTTCTTCATTAATTGCAAGTGTCTGTATTAGGCTCCACACGCCCCCGTGTTCGCTGGGCACGGCCCCGTGTGCAGAAGCGTATATGTACTATCAAGATTTGCAAGATTCTGCGAATCTTAACGTTGACCACGGCCCGTGTTGAGCTGGGCCCGCCCCGTGCTGGGAATAGAAGCTTCTATAGCTTTGTCATTTTCTGCAGACATCTGACCACGCCCACGTTTATTCCTTTTCTTTGTATTTATGTTAGTTTTTGCTGCACATTTGTTCCTTTTGTTCATTTAAGCTCATTTGGTCCTGAAAATACAAAAGGAAGACAAAAACACACTTTTTCCAACATTAATACTAAAAAAAGGTTAATTTTATGACTCATTTAATATAATTTATATATTGCATTTTACACATATCATTCATCAATATCATTCATCAATTGTTCTAGTTGTTTTACCATGGCAGTTAGGGTTGCGTGGAGATCTGAATCACCTTTTCTTGATCCTTGATAAGCTTCATTAAATACGTAAAACAACTAGATGTAGTTCATGCAACTTACGTTGACCTCCTTTAGCTAACACAAATAAAAATAATGACCCTAACATAATAATAATCAACAAGCTTAACTTAATATAACAATTATTAACGTATCACAGTATTAAGCACACAAACAAAATAACTTACCCAAACCATTTATTAAAACCCTAAAATTACAAGAGATTCAAAGTATAAACAACCTTCATCAAGATAAATTACAAGAGATTCAAAGTACAAACAACCATCATCAAGATGATAAAGAAGAAATGAAACAAATAGAGAAGTTCTAAAAAGACAAACTATCTAAGCCCTCAACTAAATGATTTTGAGAGGACATGAAGAAATATGTGTAACGGCTACGTGGATACGAATGAACGAAGTATATGACGAGTTCTAGGCGTTTGTAAGATGAGTGGTATGTAGTAGAAAATATGGCGTTCTCACTGTTCTCACATTTTCTACCGTTTTCTCTAAATCCCGACCCTATATATATATAGGAGAAGGATCCGTTAGGAACCACCCTTTATTGCGAGAACCGCGAGAACCAATGTGAACACAACCAAAAATACCTAAAAATAGCTAAAAACACACAATTTTTTTTAACATTTTTTATACAAAAATCGCTACTTTTAATAGCCAAAAAAAGTAAAAAATATTAAAAAAAATTTGTGTGTTTTTTTGATTTTTTTAGATTTTTTGGGGGTTTAGTTTTTAGCATTTTAGCTTTGGGAGGGGGGGGGGGGTTAGTTTTTTTTTAGATTTTTTTTTTTTGGGGGGGGGGGGAGGGGGTTAGGTTTTTTTTTGGGAGGGGGGGTTTAGGTTTTTTTTTGGGGGGGGGGGGGTTAGGTTTTTTTAGCTATTTTAGTTTGTGTTCACATTGGTTCTCGCGGTTCTCGCAACTCGCATGAAACTTACCCTATATATATATATATATATATATATATATATAGAGAGAGAGAGAGAGAGAGAGAGAGGCCAGTTAACGTACAATACGGCTTAACGTACATCACGTGCGACAGATAATTACGCACTTTCATTTGAAAATCACACATGTTATAAACTAAAAAACCCAAATCACGCATGTTAAAAAACATTACCACTCAATTCTCTTATTAACATATCTATACAAAACAGATTAGGTTAAAAACAAACTTATAACTAAGATAATCATCGAGTGTTATAACCATTTGAGTTGTTATATTTCCAACACCGACTAACTCACACACCATGTAATCATACTCCTAAATTTACACATTTGCCCATTATGAGAACCCCTAACCTCGAGGGGGGGGGATCTTTTCCGTTCATCTTGAAAGTGCGTAGCTTGTGTTTTGTCAGTTCTGAACACTTAACCTCATGAGTTGGAACTCACATTACACACAATAGATGAACATGCATATTTGAGATCTAGTTCAATTTACAGCTATGGTTTTCAGGATCGACCCTGAGAATTCATGTACCTTGTTCGAGATCGAACAAACGTGCCCTTAGGCCTTATCGAAATCGGGTATTGAGCTCACTAAAAGTCTAAACCTAATGCCAATTGGCTAGTAGCTTATCTAAACCATAAAATAGTTTTGTAAGTGAGCTTATGTTGGTATTTGTATGGGTATACCCTATTAGTTTATTTCTTTACACATACATATCAGATTTTTTTTTTAAATTTGGTGCCATTCGAAATATCGGGCCAGTGGTCTCCCCACCCACCCTTAGGGCCGCCCATGATGGTTTTGAAACCGAGTCGATTTTTGTGTTTCAAATAAGCCAATTTTTATGTTCTAAGTCTCGTTTTGTGAGTGATTGGATTTAAGTAAATTTGGTTGCAAAAATATGGGTTGTAACTTGCAAGTTGGAATCAACAATGGGACCCACCATACTCGATCGTTGCTAAAGTATTATTTTTTTTTTTCATCACTAATTATTCTTCTTGTGTGTTGTAATTATTTTAGGTTATAAAATTGGGGTTCTTGGTTTTATATAGATAAAAGATGTTAGGCTATATATTTTATGTTGATTAATGTGAATCTTTTTGAATGGATATATTTATGAATCTTTTTGAATGAACAATAAAAGTCCAATCATCTAATGGTAAACTTAATAACAAAAGGTCATTCATGTCTGTGAACGTAGATGATGCTGATAACCCGACCCACCACCATTCTAGAGGAAGGTATAATAAAAAAATGTACATATAGATATCGAAGAAGATTTACTTGGATGAGATGGAGAGATTACAATCCTCATAATAAAATGTCCATAACATTAAAAGACACGGGCTCTCAAATTTAATGTAACCTTATCACTAATTGGGCCTAGCCTGGTTATTTAAAATGATCTTTAATTAAAAATAGAATCCAGCCCACTTTATGGAATAGAATCATAGATATAGAACACCATGGGCCGTAATGTCGTATTCACATTTCGTTTGTCAGTATTTTATTCGCCTTTTATAGAATGAAGAGAAAAAAATTGTTCAACTCAACACAAATAAAATAAAATGAGATAGTAAGAGGTTTTAGAAAAGAAAAACCGAAATTTTCACAATTTAAATTACAAGTTGTTGGTCGATAGTAATCCATAGTGACATTACTCCAGTAAAAAGTGAAAGTTTTTGAACATAGTGTCATGTTCTTTACGTAGCAATGAGCTCAATTGCAAACTTAGGGGCTATTTGGCAACCTCTGAATAGGTAAGTGCTGCACCAGTAAGAGGTCTGAACTATTAAGTGTTGAACCAGTAAGAGGTCTGGACCATTAAGAGTCAGTATAATACTTAATTGTTCAGAGTCAAATATTTGACCAATTCAGATAAGATGTCTTAATCATTCAGACTTAGTATAATGCTTAACTATTCAAAGGCAAATGTCTGAATTGCGAAACAAACAATCTGAACCATTAAGTATTGAACCAGTAAGAGGTCTGAACTATTAAAAGCTAAACAAATAACCCCTTATTATTAGTGAGAATATTGACATTAAGGCATCTTTATTAGGAATAAAGTTGTGAGAACATGATATATTGATATGGTATGGTCATAGTGAAGGGGAATCCACTAAGAAAATAATGGAATCTGTTATAGACTACTTGCAATTGTGTGGACTCCTTATTGTCTGCCACAACGTCTACATCCCATTCGTGCAAACTGCATAAAACCTGCAAACTAATCTCTACTTTTAAGTCTTCACATTATATGTGCATCGGATAAGGGATGGCATAAAGTTCCATATTTTAAAACAAACACAAGCACAAATGTTATGTTTATAATATAAGTTGATGTTGTTGTAATGTAAGACAATGGTTTCTTATAGGCAGTGGCGGATCCAGGAAGTTCTTTCAGTGGGTTCGTTTTGGTAGATTCTGAATAATTTTTCCAAATCATACAAAATTCTTACTAATTTTTTTCCAAACCGAGTGGGTTCACGTGAACCCACAAAACAGGGCTGGATCCGCCACTGCAGTTATAGGTCCTTAAGTGAAACCACCAAATGTGTCACCGAATTTAATTACCAAGCAAAATGTGATGTTACATGGGATTGCAACCTCGAATTGAAGAATGAGTATCACCGATGTTGAAAACCAGGGCCAAGAATACAAATACAGAATTTGATCTCAACCAGAATCGACTATTTTATGCTAAAATAAACCTTGTTAAATTAAGTGTTCTAATCCTACTCAAATACCACTTTTAGTTATGTTCTAACACTAACAAACCAATAGACAAACATAAAACAAAACTATATGACTCAAACTCAGATATTAATTTAAACTCTTTTCATTTCACCCACTGGTACTACTCGTTCATCCATACTAAACTCTCTTTCTTATGTAAAATCAAAATTAACTTCTTCATGCAAGTCACCGATGGACGCCTTCCATCAGTAGTTACCGAGGGATGAGCGATGGATCTCATAAAAAAAAACATACAAAAAATGGTAAGTTTAATTAGTAGTAGGTGATCAGCAACGGATCATGGCAACTACATTAACTTTTTTTAACATCCAACGACAACATTTTATTGCCAAAAGGAGGGGCCAGTTAGACACTAGAAGTCCCGAAAAAACAGAGCAACTACATTAACTTAAGATAAGTTGTGTATGTGATCAAATACCTAAAAAGCGAAAATGAAATATAACAATAATAACCAAATAAGTTCGATCGCTCTTATAAACGACTTGACACTTGAAATTTGATAAATATTTCCTTAGAAATCTAAAATGATTTAAATTAATTGTCAATGAACTCTTTTGCTAAATCGCCACCAATTCTATAGTTTTTAGAAATAACTTAATTAAATCAAATTAATAAGTTTAGAAGAAACTTTAAATAAAAATAAACTAAATTCTTGGTCTATTAGCAATCATGCATTTAAAAATTGAAAGTATATTGAAAAACATGGATTCAAATCCGTAGGAATAAATAATCATTTAGAGAGGGAAAACAATGTGTATGTTTAGAGTGAGATGGTGAGAAATAGGAAACTTGAACCTTTTGAGGAAACGTGTATTTATAGCCAAAGAGTTTGAAGAAAAATGTGGGCTGATAGGCCATGGGCTGAAATTGTTGCTTTCATGGAATATCCATTTGGTCCCCTCTCCCGACACAACAGGTAGTGTATGCAGAGGTGATGGTATGCTCTCGCATCGTGATTGGCTGCACGTCACTCATCAAATGTACTTGTTGTCGTGATTGTCACCGGCTCTTAGTGGAGATTGTAGAGCAGTGAATAGCGTCTGTTGATTGACTACACATCAGTGTCATTTTGTACTGCTTGTCCGCTACACGATTGATCATCGTGGAGATCGTCTAGACAGAGTCTGGCGTACACTGATTGGTTGCAGGCTGATGCCACTTATACTAAGTGTGCTTTATGAGCTGTCGTGGTTATGCGTCCGTAAGTGTATCCTGCATAGGAACCTTGGAACTAGCTGGGTATTTTGTATATTAAGAGTGGGTATGGTTCTATGCGCGCATGGATAGGCGTGCCATACGCAACATTTGTAATATAAAGTACAATCTTTGAAACATTTGTCACTAGGAAGTTTTCAAAATTTGTAACTAGAAATAAAACAATTAATAGACTAGCTCAGATATGATAAAAGAAATTAGCTAGAAAGGGTTTTTCTTTTTAATACGAAACAAAACTTCCTATAGCTAATAACTTCTTCTTTAATATCTTGATTCATTCTAGTTGCTAACAATATTAACAATGTTGTAAAACTAAGTCTTGAAGGCTGAGTAATCGCTACAAGTATGCTAAGCGTCGAGGAGGTTTTCTTCGACTTCGTCTAATTACTCAGAATCGATCAAAGATGGTCAACCTGAACCAGATTCGAAATTAATCGGTCAAATCAGGATGAGTTTGACTTAAAATAATAAATAAAACATAATTTCTATGTCGATAATATTAATGAATGTATTTCAAGTTTTGAAATACTTTAGTATTTGAACATATAGCGTTTAATTATATTGATATTCACGTATTTTTTTTATAAATATTAGTAAATTTATGATATTTAACATATATATATATATATATATATATATATAATTTTCATAAGTTAATTTCTTTAGAATTTATGATGTCCGATTACTCTCCGTCAAGAATAAATACTCGTAACTCCTTAATCGGCCGACCTGGGACCGTCTTACGACTTCTGCTTATAAGATTACAGACAACAATAGCCATATTCCTAGTGGTTTGCTCGACCATCTAACCCACAATATCTTTCTTGACAGTCTTGATTTTAACTTTAAGGATTTTCACATAATTAATCTTTGGAACTTATGAATCATTGGGTGAACATACTTATTTGCTCTCACTTCGATTTTCATTCCGATAATTGTTATTTATCAAGATTTGACAAGCCACCAAAAGGTTAAAGGATGTGGTCATTACCCTTATAATCATCATGACCTCCACATAGACATCATGTCACACATCTCTAACGCTAAAGGGTGTGGTCATGACCCTCATGACCACCATGACCCTTCATATAGTCGTTATGTCACCCACCTCTAATCAACCATCCAAAACCACTACCCTATAGGTGTGGTCATGACCCAAATCACTATCTTCATTATTATTTCAATTTCAATTTATTTTTTTAAGGGTCAAAATCTAGGAAAATAGAAAAAGGTGGCCATGGTAATCGTGGTTCAATCCACGCCAACCACCATGAATCATTGAGGGGGGTGGTGTAGCCTTTCATTCATGTTCCTATGTGACACATCATGTTCCAACCATAACCCCCACATCCTTCAGCCTAATCCACAATCCAAAACCCTTACCCTAAGGGTGTGTTCATGACCCTTCACATAGTCGTCATGTCACCCACCTCTAATCCACCATCCAAAACCACTACCCTATGGGTGTGGTCATGAGCCAAACCACTATCCCCTTTATTATTTTAATTTATTTTTTAAAGTGTCAAGATCTAGGAAAATAGAAAAAGGTGGCCGTGGTAATGGTGGTTCAATCCACGCCAACCACCATGAATCATTGAGAGGGGTGGTGTAGCCTTCCATTCATGTTCCTATCTGACACATCATGTTCCAACCATGACCCTCACATCCTTCGGCCTAATCCACATTCCAAAACCCCTACCCAAAGGGTGTGGTCATGACCCTCACGACCACCATGACCCTTCACATAGTCGTCATGTCTCCCACCTCTAATCCACCATCCAAAACCACTATCCTATGGGTGTGATCATGAGTCAAACCACTATCCCCTTTATTATTTTAATTTATTTTTTAAAGTGTTAAAATCTAGGAAAATAGAAAAATGTGGCCGTGGTAATCGTGGTTCAATCCACACCAACCACCATGAATCATTGGGGGGAGGGGTGTAGCCTTCCATTCATGTTCCTATGTGACACATCATGTTCCAACCTTGACCCCCACATCATGTTCCAACCTTGACCCCCACATCATTGGGGGGAGGGGTGTAGCCTAATCCACTATCCAAAACCCCCACACTAAGGGTGTGGCATTAACTCAAACCACTATCTATTATAATTTATTTTTTAAAGTGTCAAAATTTTGGAAAATGGAAAAAAGGTGGCCCCTGGTAATCGTGGTTCAATCCACGCCAACTACCATATATCATCACGGGGGGTGGTATAATCTTCCATTTGTGTTCCTACGTGTCAAATTATGTTTTAACCATGACCCCGAGAACGAGAAATTTGTTTAATGTTTATTAGTTCAGAAATAATATTTTCTCAAAAAATGTTTCTATTTATGAGTTTATGTTTGTTCTTCAACTAGTTTTTGCCCCGCCCGCGTTGCGGGGCAATAAACCGAATATTTCTCTCTCATAACATGTATGTCTGTATAGAGGGCAAAATCGTAATTACATTTTGAGCTAGAGGCGAAATCATAATTTTAAACCGAGAGCAAAATCATAATTTTGAGCTTGGGGGGGAATCATAATTTTATTTTGAACTGTGGGCAAAAACGTAATTTTGAGCTGAGGGCAGAATCGTAATTTTAAGGTAGAGGGGAAACCAAAATTTTATTTTGAACTGGGGGCAAAACCGTAATTTTAAACGAAGGGCAAAACCGCAAATTTAAACTGAGAACAACATTAAAAATGAGTTTTTGAACCGAGGGCGAAAGCGTAATTTTCAGCTGGGGCGAAATTATAATTTTATTTTGAACTGGGGGTAAAAACGTATTTTTAAACGAAGGACGAAAGCGTAATTTTATACTGGAAATAAAATAAAATTAAAAAAAGGTTGGTCCAATGGGGGAGTGCCAGGCAGCTGCCTGGCACTATTCCCCCATCTTGTAATTGTATATGTAGATAATTCAAGTCGTAAAGTAATTTTTCTGAAAGGCGAAAGGTTATATATATTTTTATGGCACTTGATGCATATATATGCTGTCGGCAATTGTTTAGACGAACGTACATGATGATCATGAATGTTTTTGTCACGACCAAGATTTTAAATCAGAATAATAATTTATTTCTGGTAGACATAACATATATTGTCTACATATCCTCGTTACTTTTAAACACAACCCTTAACGTCTTGATTTAATCTGTATTCTTCGCAACCCTACCATAATAATTGTAAACTATAAAAAGGATATAAACGCGTCACATCTACCAATCGTCCATTCGCAACCCTACCATAATAATTGTAAACTATAAACATGATATAAACGCGTCACATCTACCAATCGTCCAAATCAATTCATATATACATATGGACCCTATATACCACAAAAGCTTAATTAATATGTTAGAATTCGTCGTTTTGGAATATAAGTAAATAGACTTGGATCGTTATAGAAAATGAGAGTTTGGTGTTCGACTTAAATGTTAAAAAATTATGTAGCAATTAACTATAAAAGACAAGACACGTCGTAAGTTCGATCATTTCTAATGATGCAGTGTACTTGACCAAAAGACAAGATATATACTATAAAAGCATGCAATAAGTTAATAATAATTTATTTATTTATATTAAAGAGGTAACCATTTATATGTATATCATAGTGTGACTATATATATGCATGGTACCTGATGAGCTGTAGCTATAGTGAGTACAAATGTGGATGTATTAGGTTTTCATAAGTATATGTTACTTTCATCTATAACTACTATATATTTCGATCTACATCAATATATAAAAGGGGTTGTTTTACTATTTATTTGATGTAATGTATATGACATATATGTCCATACAATTAAGTAGCGCTAAGTTCCAAAGGAGCTAGGGACAGAAGAAGACGAGGGCTCGTGGGAATGTTATGTAGTGAGCCTACATGACTAACTTCACATGTGGAAGCCCATCACTACCTAGCTTTCTTTATAATTTGTATGCCTTAACTTTTGCCCTCTTCTTCTATGTCTACATCATCTTAACTTGTTTATCTCTTGTAATATGCATCTCACTAAGCCAGGGGAGGATCTAGTATCAAAAGGCGTATCTAGTATTCAAAGACTTGGTTTCTAAGAACCCACTCGGTAGTGAGAACCTATATGAAAAGGACATTTTTTTTTGAAAACCTATATAGAAATCTACTGGAAAAAAAAGATTCTTGTATATGCCATTGCACTTACTTCAACCCAAAACCATACATCAACACACTTGTTTTACAATATATATGAAGACTTTTGAAACATAAATGTAATGTTTAATTGGTTTGATGCAAGTTTTAAGACCATTATTATTTATTTGACTTATATATATAGGGTCGGGATTTGGAGAAAACGGTAGAAAGTGTGAGAACGGTGAGAACGCTTATGGATCGTTCGATTAAAACAATCTATGGACTAGATTGGCGCGGTGGCGTTTTCGTAAATAACATCAATTTTATTACGTGGACGCGCCTCATTAAGGGTAAAAGCGTCTTTACACCTCTATACCAAAACGCCATGATGAATAAAACGCTAATACGGACCAAATCACATCGCTATATAAACAAAAAACATCCAAGACATAAAAACACATCATCCAGAACCTGAAACGCCATATTTTCTACTATATACCATTCAACTTACAAACGCCAAAATCCCCAAAACATCAAACACAACTACTCAAAAAACGTCATATTTTCTACTATATACCATTCATCTTAGAAAACGCCAAAACACTCAAACATCAAAAGATTCCAAAAGATCGACGGTTCTTTCAGATACACTATTTCCTCAGTAAAACGCCAAAAATGCCAAATATCGTTTTTTGTATATTCAAAATATTGTTCTACGCCAAAGTGTCGGATAATGCATTCTTCCATGAGGTGCTGGGACTCAAATAACATTTTGCTGCATGAGATGGACAAATCATAAACAAAAAGATGCTGGGGTCAGACTTATGTCATTTTCTGTATTTTGTTCTTGATGAATATTTTAATGGCATGAAAAGACGAATGACACTACTGAGTTGTTTGAAGATACATATTCAAAAAAAAAAAAACCTCATGTCATTTTGTCTTTCCAAATGGCTACAAAAACACAAGCATGGCTAAGCCAAACCACCAGCGAACATGATTCAAAGAAGAAAGAGACTGATAACAGTGAAGATTTGGAAGATGAATTGTTTTTATTTTTATTTTTTTAATTTTCTTTTTCTGTTGTTTGCTATGTATTTTTGAACTTAGAATAAAAAAAATACATTATCTTAATTAAACGCCAAACAGTCATAATGCATATGAAAAACGCCATAAATGGAGTAAAAACGCCAAAAACTCCCAAACTATAATGAAAGTATTTTGCAGAAGTATTAATTAAAAAAAGCTAAAAATGGAAAGAAAACGCCAAAAACTACTTAAACCCATTCAAAAACGCCAAAGCTGAAAAGCTGAACAAAAAAACAGTAAAAATACACAGTAAACTGAAAAGACGACTACTTTATTAATATCATTTATTATAGATAAAAATCCCGCCTAAACTACGCGCCAAAAACATCCTATAAAGAGAGACTTCTCTGCACAAACAACTTATCACAAAACTAGAAACAAACGCTATATTCCCTAGAAACCATTCACTTTAAAAACGCAAAAAAAAAAAAGAAAAAAACTTAAAAAAGCCACAGATGCAGAACCTCGATTATGCTATATTGATTATTGATCTGAATGAAGTTTCACTGAATGGATTCTTCTCTGAGTTGGGTATCTCTATAATCTTTTGCTGAATGAGATGGATAAATATTCAAGACAAAGAGACCGATGACACTGATATGATATCATGTCATTTTGTTCTTGATGGATATAAGGATGACATGAAGGGATCAATACATTAGAGCAGGCGTTGGTCTTCAACATGTCATCAAACAAGTATATATCCACCTACCATAAAGGATGCCACAAAAAATAAGCATCTTCTAAAGACGGCCGTTATGTAGGAAAATAAGGATCTACATAAGCCATTCAAAAACAGGTTCAAAACGTCAAAAAGGTCAAAGTAGAAGAGGCTGATGACAGTGAAGATTTGAATGAGAAATTAGATTATAATTTTTAATTTTTTTTTCATTTTCTATTGTTTGTTATGTAATTCTTTGTTGTTTATCATCTAATTCTCTGCTATTTTAAAAAAATTGAGTATAAAACGCCAAAAACTACAAACACCAAAACGCCTGATAGTTTGAAAACTGTGAGAACGAATGCTAGCAAAGTACGAGGTTGCTATATAAAACGCCAAAAACGCAAACAAAGTATTACTGAAAAAATCAACACTAATTGACAGATGAAAATTGAAAGAAAACAGTAAAATAAAGAGACGGTATCATTTATTGCCAAAAACATTATAGTTATATTAATGCCACTATATGGAAAATTGAAAATTATTTATCTTTTCAAAACGCCATAATTGTCTGTCACATTATAGGCCTGTATCCTAAATGGCAAAACACTTGATATAATAAAATCAAGAAAATTACTGATGTTTTTTACATTAAAAGCCTGCATCCTGATCTAAAAATCAATAAAAACGCCAAAACAAACTTAAAACGCCAAAATATTTACTATAATTCTGATCTAAAAACAATAAAAACGCCGCGTATTTAATAAACGCAAAAAAAAATGGAAAGATGAAGGGACACGCGTTAATAAAAAAGAAATATGAAAAGAAAAAAAAGCCCCTCCGCCTTTCTCTAAGAAGCGTGACACGTGTTAGGCCAGGAAGCGTTCTCACCGTTCTCACACTTTTGAGCGTTTTCTCCTGATCCCGTTTCTATATATATATATATATATATATATATAGGTCGGTTAACGTACAAGAGGCCTTAACGTACGAAGCGTACGCGTGTGACAACCGTCACTTTTCCGTACATTCCGTACACTAAATAAACAAGTAAATTGTGCTTTAATGACTGTGCATGATCTGGTTTACCAGACAAATAAATTTCTGTTTTCCATGCAAGTAAATTCATGCACATTTTATACTACAAAATAGTGCTTTATGCATTAACGAGAGCGTTGCGTCAGAAATACTAGTAAACTCACCGGTAAGACACATTGTGTCAACAAATCTGCAGAAAGCAGTTAGACAAAAAAAAAAAAAAAAAAAAACTGGAGCCTAGGTGTAGGTCCAACGATAAGAATACACTAAAACCCAAGAGTACATACAAGGGTTAACATATAGACATTCCGAAAGTTAAAATACGCACTAAAAAGCACCCGAAACGCACTTTAAGTGCAGAAATTTATTAAATTCAGCTATAATCAGCTGTTAAACATATAAATATCATGCACAAATATGGCAAATTGATCAAGGATATTTTCTGAGTGTCGGGAATTGAAAGTATCACAAAAGGGTACTTAAAAGACACTAAACGGTGCAATTTAGCACTTTAACGGAACGGTATGTAACCGAACAACCGGACATTACCCGGAACATAAAAATATTACTAGAAGCATTGTTTTAATGTTTCTAAACTAGTTATGATCACCAAACACCATGTTACATCATAAAACACTTAAACACTTAAAATCCCTAAACATATCACTTAACATGTAACTAGATTAAGTAACTAAGAATCAAGATCCAACTAGAACCCCCCCCCCCACTTTGATGGCCGGTTAGGGGACATAGTTCCCACATTTGATTTCTTTGATATATTTTTATTGGATTGTGTCTAGGAATATTCCAACATGTTATACGATATGCCAAAGAATATGCCAGGAATATGCTATGTGGAAAATGTTGATTTAAAAACCATAAGTTACTAGCACCATGTTCATTTGCAACACTCAACACCTCACTTCTTCCTCCCTTCTTCTTACTTTCGGCCGCCCCCAACCCACCATACATCCACCATTTTTGATCATCAATCAAGCATTTCAAGGCTTACATAAGGTGCTAGAAGGTCACTAACAAGGCTCGGTGCTCACGGAACTTGAAGGACCTTCTTTGTTTGCCTTTATCCAACCATTTTGTCATCTTCAAAGTTCTAGTAATCTTCCCTAGCCTTGTTGCTAGTGGTGAGCCCTCATGATCTCTTATTACTTCATATAATGGTTGGTTAAAGATATATTATGGTGAAAATTACAAGAACACTAAAGGATATGAACATGAATCTTTCACATAAGCTTAAATACATAAGAATACATGTTGAATATGTTGATTTGCTTCTTGTTGAGTTATTATTAGTGTCGGTGATGTTAGACACCATATGGAGCCTACTAGATTGTGATTAAACACATGATCTAGTGAGTTAAAGTGGTGATCTTGTGAAAGACCAAGATCTCCATACTTTATGTCTTCATGAACTTGAATAATGAAATGGGTTTTCTTATGTAAAGATGGTGTAAACAAAATACAATTCTTGTAAATAGGTGATTTCAAAAATAATTTTCTCAAGAAACCAAGATTATTTACAATACTTACAAAGTCATAGTTCTAAGTAAACTAAAAAAATATTTTTAGTGTCTAAACAAGACTAGAAACATATTTTTAACAAGAAAATACAAGAGAAATATTTTTAGAAAAATCATCTTACAAGTTGTTAATGACTAAATCTTTTAATGAAGAGATTTACAAATAAATAACCATGTTTTTTTTAAGGGTAACTAAACCTACTAAATAAAATAGTAAGTTACTACAAGTTTTTATAAAAACTTCAAGTTCATGATATGGTGTGATTTACATGATTTTGGCTTGTAGTGAGACTTGAATGAGTTGTTGATGTTTGATGATGATTTAAAAGAAAATAAACACATGTTTTTAAAAACATGGGAAACCTCCATTTTTAGGGGAAACTCTGTCAAAATTTCTATAAATTTTGACACTTAGAAAAATATAAGTTTTGAGAAACTTATTCTCTAAAAATGTATCTAAAAATATTTACCAAGGTTTCCCTAATTTTTGTGTTAAGAAATGACGATTTCTTCAAGATAAAATTTGTATTAAGTATGTATATTTTTGAGGAAAAATATATATATTTATTTATCACCAAGTTGTGTGCTAAATGTGTAATAGTGTATTAGGACTTGAAAATACACCAAGTACTCTTAAGAAGTAAAAATACAAAAATACACATACAACATGCTTAGACACATACAAGAAAATATATTTATGAAAATATATTTCTTCATAGAATAAATAACTTGGACAAGTTATGAACGTGAAATGAAGTTTTGAAAAAAGACACATAATTCGGGTGCAAAATGCAAAATACAAGATACTTATATTTATTTTCGAGAAAATAATATAAGTAAGACACATAGTTAAAAATATAAATTATTTTTAACACAAGAACACACATACAAAAGATAGGGACTTGTACTTGTGCGATACAAGTATAGTGACTAACATTAATAAAACACGTTTAGGTCACGACGCTAGATAAGCAAATCCGGTGAAGTTTACGACGCAGGAACGCAAAGTTGTGAGTTCATGCTCCTCCTTTTCTTTAACTGTTTTTGGTTTTATAACTCTCGGGGGTGAAATACATGTACATATGCTTAAATGGTATGAAACGCCTATGAAATACTAGATCATGTGAGCATAGACTTAATGCTAAAAATGCCATAAAGTCTTGGTGAAAACTAGTACCAAGCCATTAAAAACATTCATTAATTAGGGACAAGGGTTAGATCTAACGGGTACGGCCGAACCCCACTCATGGTCAAAACTAGTACCTAGTAGTGCTTCGGAATCCCAGTCGAGGTTAATCGACACAGTCGAGGTTAATCGACACAGTCGAGGGAAATCGACACAGTCGAGGGTAATCGACACAGACAAGGAATCAGAACGAGTATTCCGACTAGGAGTCATAACAAGTACTCCCAAGCCATAAAGGAGCCAATACTAATGCTCCCTATGTCCTCACATGCCTTAATGTCCTTGTACAAACATTCAATTAGTATGTGGTGCACAAGAAAACTCGATTTACACAAGAATACTTTATACAAGAATACTTTATTTATACAAGATACATACCTTGTTTTCATACAAGGTATGCAAAACGCATGAACTCGCTCAACTTTTTGTTGATGTTTTCCAAAATTACATGTTTTTCAGGTAACAGGATGGATCTTGGTCGCAGGTGTCGTAACTAGAAGTTTAGATGTCATCCACTTTTGTTGGTTTGTAATCTAGTCGAAGGTTGTGTTTTAAAAACTTGAATAAACAATGTTTGTATTACATAAATTTTATGAATGGATGAACATCGTTTTGATCATGTAGTTGTTTATTACAATTGAATGCAATGATATTAAACCAGTCATACATCATACGCTTCCGCAAAAGACAGGGTGTGATAGTTTGGTATCAGAGCTTCGATTGTAGTGAACTAGGATTCCTTCTCGAGTCTAGACTACAATCACTAGAGTTCTCTCACGAAAACATTTTACAAAAAGGTTTTCATTGCATTCACATAAGCGTCAAGATCCACGAGTCAAACACTTTTCAAAAAGAGACAAGGCAAGGACATTAGTAGGGAATACCCTCAAAATAAGGTGCCAACCAAGGCATAGTCTATACAAGTTAGACTTGCCAAAAGACAAAATGACCCAAAAAAAACGAGAGTTATACCTGATATGATACATTAAATTGCTTGATTATGCTAAGTAGCATATTTGTTATTGATATACATACATACGAATAAGTGTACGGAATGATTATTGATGTGAACAAGATACATTCGACTCCGACTCCTATTACTATACTTGACTCGCACGATGAAGCTGTCGACCTCGTGTTCATTACAAAGCTCATGGCTGGAGTGATTACCAAACAAGATTTTGAGCTTGCTTCCGTAGGAGATGGCTGCTCTTCCCTCTCGATCGTGAAGGTGCCTGACTAAGGTGATGATGACGAGGCAGAGGTGGCAACCTTGAACGAATTCTTAATCAACGGGACGAGATCCCTGCGGCTTATGTAAAGCAAGATTAACGACATACTTGACCAGAAAAGGAACTACTAGGAATTCTCTTTATTCCTATCATCGTGCCTATACGTGCGTAACGATAACGAGTGTTAGCGCATGGACCATCGCAATGGTCCTTCCCATGACAGAGGTATAAGGACAGTAGTGTCCCCTCCTTGATTGATCATCTGCTTGGATGAGAGGAAATTGGGGTAACTGTGCAAGACAATTTATTCTTACGGGGGCCCATGTAATAACGACTTGCAGTGCATGGAAATCCTGGTGGATTCTGCAGGCCAAGCTAACGATTACTACCCAAAAATAAACTCTAGGTGTTCACACCTTCATATGGTGGAACAATACCTAAACCAGTGCTTTAGCACTTTATAAAGTAGGAAACATGTCTTGCCTACTTCGTGACTACCCGTGTACGAGACGTTTGAGGAACAATATTTAAGCAAGAGAGGAGGAATAACATTCAGAAAGATTCAGTGACGTTACACTCTACCACTTTATGAAACTTGTATGACCAAGGCGAAGTAGCCTGGAGTACATTAGTACAAACAATAATCCAAGTCACCCAGTCTATGTGAAGGCTCAGTAATTATTTCCTCGCTCATACAATGATGATTATATATACACGTGATATTGGGTGATTACCTGTTTACTTATGGTGCTATGTAGCTCATAGACAATTATGGAATGATTGTCTAACCTACTTCATAACTTTTGACAGAAAAGAATGCCGCCCAGACGAGACACAAACACCAGTACGTTACCAAGAACAGAAGCTGAACTTCAAGAACGCATCTCTCAGGCAATTGCACGACATGAAGCCCTCCGCTCCGAACACAGCGGTGGCACTTCCGGAAATAACCCTCCAACTGGCTGCACTTATAAACAATTCCTAGACTGCAGGCCACTGAGTTTGATGGCACAGGAGGTGCCGTTGCATTTGTCCGATGGGCAGAAAAGACTGACTCCATTCTAAGAATGAGTAACTGCTCACCCCAACAGAGTGTTACCTATATTTCAGGGCTGTTTTTGGATGGCGCACTCTCCTGGTGGAACCTTCAGGTTCAGACCCTTGGTGCAGATGCTGCTTATGCACTGAGCTGGGATGAGCTCAAGGAAATGATGTAAAAGAAATACTGTTCTAAGGCTGAAATCCAGAAGCTTGAGGTGGAGTTTTGGAATTTGAAAATGGACGGACCGAAGATTTCTGAATATGTCCAGCGATTCCACGACTTGTCTAGGGTCGTCCCCTACTTAGTCAAGCCAGAAGTCAAAAGAATTGAGCGATTCATTTGGGGACTTGCACCTCAGATCAGGAGCTTGGTTACTACCTCAAGGCCTCCAACCATCGCAGAGGCTATCGATTTAAGCGTTACGCTTACTGAAGAAGCTCTACGTGTGGGAGAATTTTCAGAATCTGAGGATAACAAGAAAGAGACTCATGTGGAGTCATCAGACAATAAGAAAAGGAAGTCTTCGAACCTAAAGGTGGGCACACAAGCCGGCTATGGAAGCTCAAAAGCAGACAAAAGAAAGAAAGTGAATCCGCCGCATGACAGGAAAACTGTTGGAGCCACTAATAAGGCCGGTAGTAAAGTTTACTCGGGGACTAAGTCAAGGTGCGGGGAATGCAATTCTCACCATAAAGGTCGATGTCTGAGGCATAAGTGCGGAAAGTGTGGAAACGAAGGGCACAACAAGGATGCCTGTTGGGCGAAAGACCTAGATGGAAGAAATAAGAGAGTACCAGGTTGCTACAGATGTGGTGAAGCGGGGCACTTTAGGAAAGATTTCCCTAGGAAGAAACAAGCAAGGAAGGGTTTTCACGATCGAAACTCGTGAAACACGCCAGGATCCAGATGCGGTTATGGGTACGTTCCCTATTAACCAACCCTATGCATCTACTTTTAATTAATACTGGCATCAACTTTAACCTTGCATACTTAAAACTTAAGAAATCGTTTGGCTTAGTTTCGAGTAAAATATACGTCCCGTATTCTTTAGAAATGGGCATATAGAAGGCTAGTTTAGGCAGACGAAGCAATTAAGGATTATATTTAGGGACTCAGAAGGCCGGAACCTTCAGTTACCGTTGACTTGAGAAGTCAAAATATGATAGTTAGCATGGATTAGATGTCCAAGTATAGAGCCTGAGAACATCCTCGTTATGGTAGGAGTACCAGAAGCCTTTTCTGAAGACTTGCCAGGAACGCCCTCCGCAGCAACAAGAGGAGTTAGGATAAACCTCGTGCCAAGAACGGCACCGGTACCGAATGACGTCTTATCGACTAGCTTTGTCCGCAAAGCATGAGCTTCAGACATAACTGCAAGAGCTGCCAGACAGAGGAAATTAAGGACATGACGCCCTTAGTTAAGGACACAAAGAGAAAGCTGACAGTGCCACTTGGCACAAATTTCAGAAAATTGAGAATCAGAATCCTTTGCCAAGGATTGACGACATGAACAGACAAATCGTAAGGTACTAGATACCACTCAAAGATCGACTTGGGGACAGGATGTTCCCAACATTGAATACAAGGAGGAAATATCCCTAAAACGACCTTTAGGACTCGCTTCGAGCATCACGAGTTCCTTGTCGTACCATTTGGCTTAACACATGCATCGAAAATATTCATGGACCTCATAAATTGAACGTGTAAGCCATACATGGATATATCATGATTATATTGGTTGGCTACATTCTTATATGGCCAACGACCAAGGAAGGTCGTGAGCAACAATTGCAATTTACCTTGCAACTCTTAGAGAAAGAACAGTATGTGCTATGATAACGAAAAGCGGATTCCGAATTCGCGAGGTAAGAACTTTAAGATACATGATGGATAAAGAACGAGATCCATGCCAACCCTACAACCAAGAGCTAAGGTGTTAGAGTTGCAGTTATGTGACGCTTCTCGACAAAGTCTAGATTGTACGTCGATGCAACGAGACCACAACATTACATACGCGGCACATTGATTAAGGAATCATAAGAAGAAACCTTGAGCTAGATACAGTATTCCGCGCCGCAAATTTGACGTCATTACCTAAAAGAAAATGCTGCACGATCTCTACTGATCACAAAGGTTGCAGCACCCCGTTGATCGTAAGAACTCGAGTATTAACAAAGATGGACTAAGCTACTGAACGATGCAGACTGTATGAACACGATACGTGCTTGTGTGATAAACTTTGATAAAAAGTTGGAACACTCGCTTGCCCCTAGTAGAGTTTTCCTACGACAATATTTATCACACCGCCGATTAAACCGCTTCGTGTGAAGCTTTAGGTAGAACATAATAAGTCGATCCCCGTCGTGTTGATCAGAGACCGGGAATAAACAATCTACTGGCCCGAGTTGGTTCAGGAAGAACTAGAGGCAAACCGTTTAGATATGTAAGCATATCAAGGCAGCCCGCAAAATACAGAAGGATTGCGCTGATGAGCGGCAGAAATCGCAGGAAATGGAAACGAGAAGTATGGCTTTAATGAGAGCCTGGCCTAGAGAAGGCATGGTGTGATTTTGGAAAATGAAAGGGTTGAATCCCCGGTGTAGGGATCGGAATCATTGCTCACAAGATGAAACTTCCAGAAAAAGATCAGTAGTGATCGCGACACATTCATATGTCTAGTCTTTAGAGGAGTCTGACTCAAGGAACAGTCGTTGTTCCCACAAATAGGATTCACGTCAATAAAACGACAAAATTACTATAAAACCTGTTAAGGTTTCGGACCAAGAGTCCACAATACCATAAAACCTGTTAAGGTTACGGACCAAGAGTCCACAAGACACAGAAAAGACATGATTGATTTACTAGAGTACGATAGAATACATGACATGAGGACACGAAGACATACTTCGAATATAAGTGACCACGTTTAATTCACAACTCCCCTGCGACCAATGGCATCACTTGAATTTCGGGACGAAATTCTTTTAACAGGGGGGGGGGGGGCTGTGACAACTGTCACTTTTCCGTACATTCCGTACACTAAATAAACAAGTAAATTGTGCTTTAATGATTGTGCATGATCTGGTTTACCAGACAAATAAATTTCTGTTTTCCATGCAAGTAAATTCATGCACATTTTATACTACAAAATAGTGCTTTATGCATTAACGAGAGCGTTGCGTCAGAAATACTAGTAAACTCACCGGTAAGACACATTGTGTCAACAAATCTGCAGAAAGCAGTTATACAAAAAAAATTGGAGCCTAGGTGTAGGTCCAACGACAAGAATACACTAAAACCCAAGAGTACATACAAGGGTTAACATGTAGACATTCCGGAAGCTAAAATACGCACTAAAAAGCACCCGAAACGCACTTTAAGTGCAGAAATTTATTAAATTCAGCTATAATCAGTTGTTAAACATATAAATATCATGCAAAAATATGGCAAATTGATCCAGAATATTTTCCTGAGTGTCGGGAATTGAAAGTATCACAAAAGGGTACTTAAAAGACACTAAACGGTGCAATTTAGCACTTTAACGGAACGGTATGTAACCGAACAACCGGACATTACCCGGAACATAAAAATATTACTAGAAGCATTGTTTTAATGTTTCTAAACTAGTTATGATCACCAAACACCATGTTACATCATAAAACACTTAAACACTTAAAATCCCTAAACATATCACTTAACAGGTAACTAGATTAAGTAACTAAGAATCAAGATCCAACTAGACGCCCCCCCCCCACTTTGATGGCCGGTTAGGGGACATAGTTCCCACATTTGATTTCTTTGATATATTTTATTAGATTGTCTCTAGGAATATTCCAATATGTTATACCATATGCCAAAGAATATGCTAAAGAATATGCCAGGAATATGCTATGTGGAAAATGTTGATTTAAAAACCATAAGTTACTAGCACCATGTTCATTTGCAACATTCAACACCTCACTTCTTCCTCCCTTCTTCTTACTTTCGGACGCCCCCAACCCACCATACATCCACCATTTTTGATCATCAATCAAGCATTTCAAGGCTTACATAAGGTGCTAGAAGGTCACTAACAAGGCTCGGTGCTCACGGAACTTGAAGGACCTTCTTCGTTTGCCTTTATCCAACCATTTTGTCATCTTCAAAGTTCTAGTAATCTTCCCTAGCCTTGTTGCTAGTGGTGAGCCCTCATGATCTCTTATTACTTCATATAATGGTTGGTTAAAAGATATATTATGGTGAAAATTACAAGAACACTAAAGGATATGAACATGAATCTTTCACATAAGCTTAAATACATAAGAATACATGTTGAATATGTTGATTTGCTTCTTGTTGAGTTATTATTAGTGTCGGTGATGTTAGACACCATATGGAGCCTACTAGATTGTGATTAAACACATGATCTAGTGAGTTAAAGTGGTGATCTTGTGAAAGACCAAGATCTCCATACTTTATGTCTTCATGAACTTGAATAATGAAATGGGTTTTCTTATGTAAAGATGGTGTAAAAAAATACAATTCTTGTAAATAGGTGATTTCAAAAATAATTTTCTCAAGAAACCAAGATTATTTACAAGACTTACAAAGTCATGGTTCTAAGTAAACTAAAAAAGTATTTTTAGTGTCTAAACAAGACTAGAAACATATTTTTAACAAGAAAATACAAGAGAAATATTTTTAGAAAAATCATCTTACAAGTTGTTAATGACTAAATCTTTTAATGAAGAGATTTACAAATAAATAACCATGTTTTTTTAAGGGTAACTAAACCTACTAAGTAAAATGGTAAGTTACTACAAGTTTTTACAAAAACTTCAAGTTCATGATATGGTGTGATTTACATGATTTTGGCTTGTAGTGAGACTTGAATGAGTTGTTGATGTTTGATGATGATTTAAAAGAAAATAAACACATGTTTTTAAAAACATGGGAAACCTCCATTTTTAGGGGAAACCCTGTCAAAATTTCTATAAATTTTGACACTTCGAAAAATATAAGTTTTGAGAAACTTATTCTCTAAAAATGTATCTAAAAATATTTACCAAGGTTTCCCTAATTTTTGTGTTAAGAAATGACGATTTCTTCAAGATAAAATTTGTATTAAGTATGTATATTTTTGAGGAAAAATATATATATTTATTTATCACCAAGTTGTGTGCTAAATGTGTAATAGTGTATTAGGACTTGAAAATACACTAAGTACTCTTAAGAAGTAAAAATACAAAAATACACATACAACATGCTTAGACACATACAAGAAAATATATTTATGAAAATATATTTCTTCATAGAATAAATAACTTGGACAAGTTATGAACGTGAAATGAAGTTTTGAAAAAAGACACATAATTCGGGTGCAAAATGCAAAATACAAGATACTTATATTTATTTTCGAGAAAATAATATAAGTAAGACACATAGTTAAAAACATAAATTATTTTTAACACACGAACACACATACAAAAGATAAGGACTTGTACTTGTGCGATACAAGTATAGTGACTAACGTTAATAAAACACGTTTAGGTCATGACGCTAGATAAGCAAATCCGGTGAAGTTTACGATGCAGGAACGCAAAGTTGTGAGTTAATGCTCCCCCTTTTCTTTAACTGTTTTTGGTTTTATAACTGTCGGGGGTGAAATACATGTACATATGCTTAAACGGTATGAAACGCCTATGAAATACTAGATCATGTGTGCATAGACTTAATGCTAAAAATACCATAAAGTCTTGGTGAAAACTAGTACCAAGCCATTAAAAACATTCATTAATTAGGGACGAGGGTTAGATCTAACGGGTACGGCCGAACCCCACTCATGGTCAAAACTAGTACCTAGTAGTGCTTCGGAGTCCCAGTCGAGGTTAATCGACACAGTCGAGGTTAATCGACACAGTCGAGGGAAATCGACACAGTCGAGGGTAATCGACACAGACAAGGAATCAGAACGAGTATTCCGACGAGGAGTCATAACAAGTACTCCCAAGCCATAAAGGAGCCAATACTAATGCTCCCTATGTCCTCACATGCCTTAATGTCCTTGTACAAACATTCAATTAGTACGTGGTGTACACAAGAAAACTCGATTTACACAAGAATACTTTATATAAGAATACTTTATTTATACAAGATACATACCTTGTTTTCATACAAGGTATGCAAAACGCATGAACTCGCTCAACTTTTTGTTGATGTTTTCCAAAATTACATGTATTTCAGGTAACAGGATGGATCTTGGACGCATGTGTCGTAACTAGAAGTTTAGATGTTATCCACTTTTGTTGGTTTGTAATCTAGTCGAAGGTTGTGTTTTAAAAACTTGAATAAACAATGTTTGTATTACATAAATTTTATGAATGGATGAACATTGTTTTGATCATGTAGTTGTTTATTACGATTGAATGCAATGATATTAAACCAATCACACATCATACGCTTCAGCAAAAGACATGGTGTGATAACGCGACTGTTTTTCAACGTGAGATTTCGTGTTTACGCCATGCGATTTCATCATCTACTCACCCCATACGATTTTTTCACATTGCATTAATAACATGCGATATCATTGGCAGGTTGTATATGTATCAAAACATGCGATTTGCTCCATATGTAACATGCGATTTCACATTCCTTGCATGCGCCTTTTTATAACATGCGAATTGCACTCGTGTACGCTGTGTACGATAAGCCCTATTGTACGTTACATTTTTTCTATATATATATATATATATATATGGTATGGTTCTAGAGTGAACACTAGGTTGAGAGTGAATAGTGTGAACTTATCTGGACCCTTGATTTACATCATCTTGAGATTTTAATACAATGGCATGATGGTAATTATGAGGTTAATTTTCTCTATTTAATTAAAGTAATAAGGGTAATTTTGTACTTACACCCTCCAAAAATTCAAACCCGGGAAACTGAATAGTTTCCATTCCTTCTCCAATATATTAAACACCTAATAAATCGCAGTTTTAGTTACATTAGCCCTAGGTTTCAACTTTTATTCAAAATCATTCTTTCTCTCTCTATCATTATCATCCATAAAAACAAAAGCCAGAAGAAATCCCGACGAATAATAAGAGTCGTCGGAAACTGCCTATGATATTCAACAACCAAGGTACACACTATTGAACTAGAAATCTTGATATGATTTGAGAATGACTGTGTTTTTCTTTCGTAAGTAATACCGTAAATGTATGTACTCACTACTAGGGCTTGTATTTTCTTTTGGAACATTTTTTTTTATTTTCTGGTGTATTAGGGTTGTGAATTTGACTTATTTTATGTAATTATTTTGCATATATTGGTTTCGATCATGTTGATTTTGATTGTACATGTTCCGTCGATACCGAAAGGGGTTAGTTCCGTGATTACGATGAGTATACACTTGTGTATTTTGCTGATTGATAATGATTTGGGTAAACATGTGAATTTTGATGATTGATAATGATTTAGGTAAAAGTTATAAGATTGCGATGTATAATTTCATTCGAAACCGAAAAGGGATAATTGTGTGTTTTCGATGAATGATACACAAGTGTATGTTTTTTTAAACCTGCTATGAGTATTGTTATATTTTGTGTTTAATTTACACTTATGTATAACTGTGCTTTGTATGATAGTGTATTTGGGTAAACATGTGTATTTTGCCTATTTTTTCTTTCTATGAACCTGCTAGTTGTGCGTACTCCTCATACATCGCAATTGCTTGTTCTATAGTACTAAATCTAGCTTTCACATATGGTTTGAATCCGGGAGGGACAGTTGGTGCCCAATACCTAGTACCGTTAGGAGTTTCATATACGTTACTCGCAACCGACTCTTTACAATTATATTAAAAAAGAAAGTTAAACAAATATATTATAAATATACACACAAGCGAATGATTTTTAAAAAAGCCAATTAGCGGATTTATTCTAAAAATAGCAAGGGAACTCCAAATCATATGTATACAATTAAAAACAGTGACGCTGGCACATGTGGAAGCAACTACGTAAATACACATGTGTATGTATTAATATCCATTACCAAAAAAAAAATCTATTCGCTCAATCGAACTAAAAATATGAACTGTACGTATGTGTATAACAAGTGGGTAAGCTAAAAAGGTTAATTCCTGACTATTGGTATAAAATATACATATGTGTATTAACATGAACTGCATCATTCTATTCTGTGTTAAATATAATGTTTATCATCTGTAATCATGCACCCCCCCTACGTTATACACATGTGTATTTATGAACATCCATTGCCAAAAAAATTCTCTCTGCTCACTCGAACTTAAAACCACGAACTGTACGTATGTGTATAATCAAGGGATAATCTAAAAACACGAAAATCCTGGCTATTGGTATCAAATATACGTCTGTGTATTAACACGAACTGCATCATTCTTTGTTAAGAACCATTTTTTGTTATTTGTAATCATGATGACATAGTGCAAACAACGGATAAAATAAGAAAAAAACACAACATTCGTATACGTATATTCATTGACCATTAAGATCATACGATACACACCTGGGCGATCCATTGTTGTAACGAAATTATTATCGTTAATCGTTAATCAGAACATCGTCTACATCAACGTTTTCGTTGGAATTCTGGGTATTATTTTTTGGGTCGGCCATGGTTGAAAGACAGGAAGACTGTGCGAAATTGAAATAAAACTGCCAGAATATTATGAATTTCTTAACTTACGTGATATTTGTATATGTTTAAGATAATGATCTTTGTAAAATTTAAAAGATATTATGAATATAATCACTAAATAATAGGAATTCTGTAACTGAAATTCAATGATTAAAATAAAGATTTACAACTAATTTATTGTATAATTAAAACCCTACCCTTAACAATGATCCTGATTAGTTCACACAGTTCACTATGAAGATGTTGTTCACAAATGAACCGAATCCTATATATATATATAGGCTAATTATAATGAGAAAACCCACTCTAGATGAGAAAACTCAAGAAACTCACATGTGTGGCTAGGATTCAGCCACGTCACATATGCACAAAGATGAACTAAAGGGTATATACGTCATTTTACCTATGGTCTGAAAATGTAAGCAGGTTGTAATGCCAACTTTGTACCTTTTCTCTCTCTATAATTTATACAAAACTCACCAGATCTCACTACATCTCTCCTCATTCATCTATCCTCTCTACCATACTTTTCCCTCTCTCTCTTGTTCCAATAGATATAAAACAAGATTACAAATGAAATCGAGAAACTGACGAGCATCATATCCATGTAGACGCCATCTAGATCTAGATCTGGGCCGTCATGTAGATCTGGATCCACCATGTTTCATTTAAACCCATCAAGATCTAGATCTGGACCCGTCATCTAGATCTTGATCCATCATGTTTCTTTCAAACCCAATGAAGACGGATCCTCTTTGGTTTATTTTGAAGAAAATCGCACACGAAGAAGAAGATGAATCAGATATCGAAGAGAAGGATGAAGTTTTTGTTCGAACCAGGCAAAGATCCGGTGAAATTACACATTTTTTATGTTTTTGAGGAGGCTGAAGGTTTTTGTTCGAAATTTTTGTTCAAGAAGGTGAAAAAGTATGTTTGTTTTTCAGCTTTGTTTGTAAATCTACACTTTTTTAGTCTGCATTTTTTTATGTGTTTCGTGGATGACGTGCATGTTCGTATATACGTATTTATTTACAGTATGTTCACACGCAACGAAATGTGTTTTATATTTATAAAAAATGGTTTATACCTTAACATTAAAACACACACAACAAAGGACAAGTGTATCCCGTCATATATGCAACAAAGTATTGGTAAGAGCCAGATATCGATCCATGGAACACGGGCGTTATAATGTACTAAATCTTTGTCATTGTTTTACCAGATATAAAGAAAGGTGAATGGTTGTTTAACTAAGTTATCTAAATTATATCTAAAACATAAATATACTACTATCTTGTTTCACAAACAACCTAAACATGTTATCTATCAGATATGTCACAAAAGCACTTGATCAATTTTCCAATTTCAAGACAGCTAGTTACCGGGTCTGGATTTCTAGCATTACGATTCTTCGAAAAGTTAACGCGATGGTCACACGTTAACCACCTAAAATCATTCATTAGCGAGCTATTGATATTTATTCATGCGAATCTTTAAAGATAGGTTATTTACCGGGTCTGGATTCCTAACCTCACTTATCAAAAAAAGCAATACCGATGGTCACAATACAGCCACAAGGATAAGCAATTATGTAGATCATATAACAAACATTTTCACCTTTACAAGTCTTAAACACAAATCTACCATGTCAGCAATTTCAGACCAAAACTACTAAACAAGGATCATAAACCGCATCTAAGAGCATGTAATCAACACCATATAATTCGTTAGAACCCTTACGTGCAAGAAAGTATTCCTAATCAAAATAAGATATATCTTGTATAAAACCAATACCCTGGTCTGGTTTCATGGTGTAAACAAAGTCTACAAATAAGTGATTAATTAAGAAATAGTTACCATCCTACTAACCACAGATGCATTATCCAAGATAATCAAACATAGTCAAGAACTCAACATCAATGAAACATTCATTATATTATCATGAAGATTCAACAAGAAAAAGTACTAAGTTTCATACAAACGAGATTACAACATAAAGATTATTCAAGAAACAAGTTCATTACTACTATTACATAAACTACATTAAACATAAACTAACATCAGCTCATAACTTGCAAAATGATCAGAATACATGTTCAAGAACAAGGAATCGAACCATAAACAAGCAAGGAATTATTGGGTTGGATAGGTTATGCTTCCACTTGATCTTCAAGCTTCAAATGGGTCTGATCAGGACTACTTCAGAACCCAGAAATCTCCTAGAAACATGGAGAAAAACCCAACATTTTGATCAGTAGCGAATGCTGCTATTTATAGGCAATTTTCAGTTTGGCACGGCCGTGCCGATGGCTCGCACGACCATGCGGTCATCAGGCCTTGTCGGGTGATGTCATTTTCTGCGATCCCGGGTCAGCCAAGTGGACTAGTGGACAAGTTGCCTGAGTCATCAGATTGGCACGGTCATGCCGTTGGTCGCACGGTAGTGCGAGGTCATCCGAATGTTGATCAGAAAGCTTGATTTGACATTGGCACGGTCATACGGCGGGTGGCACGGTCATGCGGCGGGTGGCACGGTCATGCGGTCCGGGAACAGATCGGCACGGTAGTGCCGATGGATGGCACGGCTGTGCCACACGTGGCAGTCATCAGAATTTTGTTCTTTTTATCAGAAATGCATCAGAATTTGTCCGTTTTCATCAAAAGTTTCTTTTGTTCTTCGTTTAAGACCAGAAAATATAAAAGTACCAGATTTGGTACCTAAACGTCGTGTTTTCGGTAAAAACCGCTTAAAACGGAAGTGTTTTGGGGTATAAAAACATGTATAATTTAACGTATATCAAACATCCCCACACTTGAACTTTGCTTGTCCTCAAGCAAACTTAAAATAAAGCAAGGAAACAAATCTGAATATTTACAAAATTACTTAATTTGTTTGGTGGTCAAATCGGTTTCCAAAAAGTCATCATCAAAGATTTTAAAACAAACAAGCTTTGTTGAATGTTTGAAAGGATAATTATAAATCAGTGATTCTACGTTTGATTGACTTAGCATGCAAATCTTTACATTTCTCACGATTATCACACACACTCGGTTAAATTTCTGAATCATACATATAATGTGTATGTAAAACACTCGATGCCTAGTCAACGAATCATGCAATATCATAAGCTTGTTAAAAGATCTAATCTCCACCAATTAATATATGAAAAACATAAATCAAGAGGTCTTTGATGGGTTGTAACGTTAGGCTATGGTTAAGGGTGTGGAATGGATATTTAAACATGGCTAAATGGTTAAAACTCGGTAGTTATTTCTAACTAGCGTAAATGAATCAACAACTATACATAAATAACGCTTTTAAAGATGGTTTTTAACCTTTTCGAGCTAAACAACATATTTGTACTATTCAGTGCTTAAAATTGCTCTAATTTGATCGTCTTTAATCTGTTTTTTTTTTTCGATCTCTATTTTTTTTCGATTTTTTTCTTCTTTTTTTCATTTTTTTTTTACAAACTAAATAATTACGAACAAACTAGTTAGATAATAACTTTGACCGAGTTTTAACACAAAGGTTTAAAAATAAAAAGGCTAAATTTGGTTTAGTAGGCTAAGTAGTTGGGTAAAGTTAAACAAAAACACGGAAAATAGGCTCAACATGGCGGACTAATGGATAATGTTGGGTACGGGATATAAACAAAGAAAAAGGCTAACACAAAAGGGTATTCTAAGTGCCTCCGTCATTTTCATGCAATTTCACATATTCATGATCTTGAAAAGTATACAAATGACAAGTTCTAAATTACATGAAACATCCGGCTCACTCATTTTCCGCAAAAACAAAGAAGCATTGAAGAAAGCAATAAAGGCTCAAAAATATGCTCACGTAAACGGAAGGAATGGGTATAAATATAAAGGTAAACATGCTAGTCTTTCTTTTGTTTCGTCATGCTTTTAGTTATCTTTTTCAAAAAAAATTGATCTGGCTTGTCGGTTTTGATTAAATATGATGCTTTCCAAAGAACACAACTAACCGTTTTTGTATCTTTTTAAAGTTTTTTTTTAATATATACAAAAACAAGGACACTCAAGGAAAAACAAAGTTAACCTTAACCCCTCCCCACACTTGAACTTCACATTGTCCCCAATGTGAAACACGTATTAGTTAAGCGATTATGAAGAGCTAAACTAATAATGTGAAAAAGGATAGAGATACTCCCTCAGAGTTGGAGTAGACTTGTATGAAATAGATTTTGAATATAAGTCTTCTCAACTCTGTGTGCATTCCTTACAAACCTGCCAAGTACGTCACTTAACTAAAACAACAAACACTACTATTGATCAAACCGTTAGATGAGTAAAACCAAATCCGTTATTGAACAAAAATAAACACACACTAAAAACAAGTAAGGAATCATACCTTGATTGAAGATTTGAGTTAAATCCTTGCAAAAATTGGTTGTTTTTAGGAGTGGGAGAGCCAAGAACAGGTGTGCAGCCAGTGTTAGTAATTTTGAAGGGTTATTTATTTTTATTTTTATTATTTTTTTTTGAAAAATTTCTGTTGCTAAAAAGTCGTGCACGGTAGTGCGCATCAACCTGTGCACTGTGGTTCGCAACGTGGTGCCGCTGTGCATGGTAGTGAAATCGGTCCACATGGTATTGCGTGTCCATTGACCACCTTATGCACGTTGTTCTTGGTCAGATGTGAT
This sequence comes from Helianthus annuus, assembly GCF_002127325.2. Taxonomy (NCBI): domain Eukaryota; kingdom Viridiplantae; phylum Streptophyta; class Magnoliopsida; order Asterales; family Asteraceae; genus Helianthus; species Helianthus annuus. The sequence goes on from NC_035445.2 coordinate 100,195,642, forward strand.
TATGAAGTGCATAGTTGTGCGGATCAGGTGCACGACTGTGTGTTATCTATACATTCTGCAAACAGAAGTAACAGAATGCTCTTCAACTCCTTTTTCTCAATAGATTTTACTATTTTTGCCAGGTTTTACATGTTTTAACTTTTAAACTAACTCAAAACTTCCGAAGACATGAATCAACCTTGTTCAATCCTACCAAAAACATGAAAAGTTAACGAACAAGGAAATAAATGCGATAAATTTAATATTTACAAAAATACCATTAGCGTGTGAAAACACGCTCGCTAAATTTGTCAGCGAGTCGATAGCTAGACTCCTTCTCCCCCACACTTGTTAACGTGCGGGGCATTGACACGCCCTTTCGGATTCGACTCTGTGTTACCTGGAAGACCACCCGGGGGTCTCTCAGACAACATTTTAGCCAATTGTCCAACCTAATTCTCAATGGTCTGGATGGAAGCTTTCTGACTTCTCATCTCCCCTTCTTGGGCCAAGAAACGCTCCTCATGTTATTGGTAGCGGTTCTCGGCTATCTAATTAGCACAATTGAAGTTTCCTAATAGTTGTGCCATCATCTCCTCTAGTTTAGAGTTACTTTGAGAGGCGTGAGGCTGGGAACTGTTCCCAGAGCTTTGATGATGGTATTGTGGCTGGAAGGACTGACCTTGAGATTGGTAAGGCTGTCCCTGGGGCTGTTGTGGCATGGGAGCACGTTGAGCATATTCGAGTGGGTTTTGGTTATTTGAATTAGATTTCCACCCAAGGTTTGGGTGATTTCTCCAACCCGGATTGTATGTGTTGCTGTAGGGGTTATTTTGGGGCCTTATTTGATTGCCCAGATAGTCCACTTCTTCGTGGCTAGTAAACATAACACCCTGCTCACAAGTACCTGGCTCGTGTGACACTCCACACTGCTCACATGACGATTGTACCTTCGAAACGTTCTGAGCTTGATCAAACCTTGCTGCCAAAGCTCCGATCAGCGCTGCAAGAGCCGTATATGTATCCACTTGATGAACTCCAGGAATAGATAATGCTTTATTTCGCACTCCACTGTGACGCGAACTCGACTTCAGGGTAGCTTTTTCTATAATTGCATAGGCTTCGGTTGGTGTCTTAGTTCCAAGATCGCCTCCTGCGTATACGTCTATGCGTTCTTGTGAGTCGTAGTTCAGTCCTTGGTAGAAGTTCAACACAAGTTCTCTTTTGGACAACCCATGATGTGGTACATCAATTAGAAGATCTTTGAACCTCTCCCAAGCTGCGTGTAGAGATTCTCCTTCGTCCTGTTTGAATGTCATTATACGGTTCTTTAGCTTAGCTGTCTTTTCCGGAGGGAAGTATTTTTGCATAAAAAGATCTGCCATCTCGTTCCAAGTCGTGATGGACCCTGCTGGAAGTGACAAAAGCCAAGATCGGGCTTTCTCTCGCAAAGAGAATGGAAAGAGCCGCAAACGGATTGCGTCTTCAGAAACGTCTCGAATTTTGAAAGTCGAGCACACTTCGAGAAATGAAGCGATGTGCCGACCTGGATCTTCGTGATCCTTCCCATCAAACTGCACAGAATTTTGTAACATGTTAATAATACTAGATTTAATTTCAAAACTCGGTGCTGCTATCGTTGGTCAGGCAATGCTCGGTAGCAAGCCCTCTCCTCCTAGACGGCCGGTCTCATTCAAAGGCTGGTCGTCTTCTGCCATAATGCTTCCTGTCTCGTCCTCCGAACTCTCGCTGTCAGAAAGTATCACTGGTTCGTCGATTGCGGCCGCAATCCTTTGTGCAATAAAAAGTCATCTTTCGCGAAGCCGCCTACTTCTTCTTAGGTTATTTTCTGGTTCGTTGCCTAGCTCAGCAATAGCGGGTACAGGGGTTGTGAACATTAACCTGTAAGTAAAAAGGAAGGCATTATACAGAAAAAAAAAAGAAAATAATAATAATATAAGTCATATAAATATAAATAGTAGTATTTATTATATAATATATATATATATATATATAATTATACATAGCTACTTAACTATTTACTTGTTTATTTACTTATTTACATCTGAAAACTGTTTTTTTATCAGAAAATCTGATGAGATATGATAAAAATCTGATGAAATCTGATTATCTCTTTGAAAATCTGAAATTTTTATATTTTTCAAGAAATTCTGATAACTTCATCAGAAATCTAATAATTTTATCAGAAATATGATGATTTTATCAGAAAGTCTTTTTTTTTATTTATATATATCAGAAAATCTGATAAGATCTGATAAAAATCTGATGAAAATTTTCTTTCTCTCAGAATTTCTGATAAATCCATCTGAATTTACCAGAAAATCCGGTAAATTCATCAGAAGTGAAAATTTTTGTCTTAGAAAATCAAATGGATTTATCAGAATCCATCAGAAAATCTGATAAATTCATCAGAATTTACCAGAAAATCTGATGATTTTATCAGAACGTTTTATTTTTGTGGAGTAAATAAATAAACAATTGAGTACAAATAAATGAATGAAAAAGCAGTAAACTAAATAAACAAATGAACCAGAATGAATAAATGATTAAATGTAACTGAAATAAATGAATATAAATGAAATAAATGAATGAAATAAATTAATAAATATATAAGCGGTTCGATTCCGAACACGGGCATAAATATAAATATAAAGAGGAATGAAATAACTGAACTGAAACAAAAAATAAAATACTGAAATAACTGTACTGGAATGAAATAAATAAATAAATGAATGAAGTACAGAAATGAAATGACTGAATTAAAATAACTGAAATGAAAGAATAAAAGAAAAATGGTTCGACTCCGAACACATAATTGAATTAAATAAATAAATGTAAAATGTTAGTCGAAAAATAAATAAAAAGTTAGTATGTTAGTAAGGTTAGTGGTTAGTAAAACAGAAAAATTAGTTGAGCGTGCCAGACTAAGTTTTCACAAGTTAGTAACTAAAATAAACAAAATAAATACAAAATGTACGAGTATTCACAAGTATTCACAGTTTGTACACCGGTAAAATAATAACTCGGATTGTTCCATTAATTTCGCCGTGTTCCCCGGCAACGGCACCAAAAACTTGACGTGCATGTTCGTATATACATATTTATTTACAGTATGTTCACATGCAACGAAATTTGTATTATATTTATAAAAAATGGTTTATACCTTAACATTAAAACACACACAACAAAGGACAAGTGTATCTCGTCATATATGCAGCAAAGTATTGGTAAGAGCCAGATATCGATCCATGGAACACGAGCGTTATAATGTACTAAATCTTTGTCATTGTTTTACCAGATATAAAGAAAGGTGGATGGTTGTTTAAATAAGTTATCTAAATTATATCTAAAACACAAATATAAAACTATCTTGTTTCACAAACAACCTAAACATGTTATCTATCAGATATGTCACAAAAGCACTTGATCAATTTTCCAATTTCAAGACAGCTAGTTACCGGGTCTGGATTTCTAGCATGATGATTCTTCGAAAAGTTAACGCGATGGTCACACGTTAACCACCTAAAATCTTTCTTTAGCGAGCTATTGATATTTATTCATGCGAATCTTTAAAGATAGGTTATTTACGGGTCTGGATTCCTAACCTCACTTATCAAAGAAAGCAATACCGATGGTCACAATACAGCCACGAGGATAAGCAATTATGTAGATCATATAACAAACAATTTCACCTTTACAAGTCTTAAACACAAATCTACCATGTCAGCAATTTCAGACCAAAACTACTAAACAAGGATCATAAACCGCATCTAAGAACATGTAATCAACACCATATAATTCGTTAGAACCCTTACGTGCAAGAAAGTATTCCTAATCAAAATAAGATATATCTTGTATAAAACCAATACCCTGGTCTGGTTTCATGGTGTAAACAAAGTCTACAAATAAGTGATTAATCAAGAAATAGTTACCATCCCACTAACCACAGATTCATTATCCAAGATAATCAAACATAATCAAGAACTCAACATCAATGAAACATTCATTATATAATCATGAAGATTCAACAAGAAAAAGTACTAAGTTTCATACAAACGAGATTACAACATAAAGATTATTAAAGAAACAAGTTCATTACTACTATTACATAAACTACATTAAACATAAACTAACATCAGCTCATAACTTGCAAAATGATCAGAATACATGTTCAAGAACAAGAAATCGAACCATAAACAAGCAAGGAATTGATGGGTTGGATCGGTTATGCTTCCACTCGATCTTCAAGCTTCAAATGGGTCTGATCAGGACTACTTCGGAACCCAGAAATCTCCTAGAAACATGGAGAAAAACCCAACATTTTGATCAGTAGCGAATGCTGCTATTTATAGGCAATTTTCAGTTTGGCACGGCCGTGCCGATGGCTCGCATGGCCGTGTGGTCAGGCCTTGTCGAGTGACGTCATTTTCAACGATCCCGGGTCAGCCAAGTGGACTAGTGGACAAGTTTCCTGAGTCATTAGATCGGCACGGTCATGCCATTGGTCGCACGGTAGTGCGAGGTCATCAGAATGTTTGTCACACCCCCAAAATCCACATGCGGAGTACCACCGCTTGGAGGCGTGACTGACCAGGATCCAGCCACCATGTTATACTGAGCAATTTAATTAATAACATAAGTAATACTCACCAACCACAAGGTTAGCAAATATCATAGTCAAAGTTCAAAAGTTTTAAGTTCAAGTAGTAGTTTAGGTAAGTAACGGAAGCATAGACAAAATAGTTTAAAACAAGGTTCTTAGTTCAAGTCCGTTTAGAACCCAACACACGGGTTAGACGACCACTACACATCCACAAGCTGCAAGCTCCTGAGTCACTGGGTAACTGCAAACCATGCAGTAGGGCATCAACATAATGTTGGCGAGTTCACGAGGTGTCAAGTTTTAGTTTTCGAAAATGAAAGTTGTTTAGATAAAGCATTTATAATCACGTTGTGTGTGACAACTCGAGTTTTTGACTTTCACTTTCGCATTTAATGCGCGTTGACTTTGACTTTGACTGCTTAGTTGTTGGATTGTGGACTTGATTTATACGAGTTGTGTGTTAATGAAAATATATATACGTTTTGATTGTTTGATCGTGCATAGTTGTTTGCTACATTGTGAAACTTGTAAACTAGTTAGCATGAAACACATTACATTACACAAGCAACCTTCGAAGGATGTCCACGAAACATGGTGCATGAATCGAAGGATGACGAAACACATCCTTCGATCCAGAAGATCATCCTTCGGATTGATAAGTCTCGAAACATATCATTTGGGCCATGAAGGAATCCTTCGACATCTTTCGGCCCAGTCTTTCTATGGGCTTGGCCCATAACTGTGATAAGTATTTAGACGTGAATGCATGTAGTTGGCAGTCATTTTTTTTACAAACCCTAGACGGCCATCTCTCCCTCTCTCGCTCTTTCGTTCAAACCGGACGGCAAAGCAACCGGAGACCGCCTTCTTGATCGGATCATCCTTGTTTCCCTTTTATCGGTTAGTGCTTGATATCGAATTGCTTGATAAATTGATTATCGGACTGCTTGAAGTTTTATGTTAGTTGGTGTGTTAACCGGCCGGATATCGTGTCTTAGTAGTTTAATGATGTTATATGTGCCTGTGATTAACCGAGTATGTTATGTGTTTAATCGAACTGATTTGAATGATTGTTAAGATGTTATTGTGTATCGGTTAGTTTTGTAATCGGCCGAACAGGTTAGTTAATCGGCCACCATATAACCGGACTTGTTGTATGATGATCTAGGGTTTCGAATAAATGTAATTGATTATGTCGTAATTGATAAGCGAGTCATAGGGTTCGTGATGGTTGGTAAATACACAGTCGGATTGCACGGCTTAGAGCTAAAACCGAACAACCCGTGATCGGCCGTTATATGCTCAAATGTTTGAATATTGATCATGCTTTGATTTGATTAGGGTTCATGAGAAAACCGATGGATAATTGACTGTTTGATCGATTGCATGCTAAACTAAAAGTTGGAAATTATGTTAATTGATCTGTTTCCGAAACTGTTTGATCTATTTGCTGATATTACGGAATGTTAGTTGGAAACTGATAATTGATAATCACAGCAAAACTTGGAAACTTGTAACGTAACTGATATCCATCGAAAGATATCAGTTACTCGAAACATGGTAGTAACCGTAAGATACCGAAAGATACTAGATGTTCGAAACATAGTGTTGACCGAAGGATAGCAATGACCGAATGATAACATTAAGTTCGAAACATAACATTCTGTTCGAAAGATAGCTATGGTACCTGTTAGTCGAAAGATCTCTAATGTGTCGAAAGATGACCATGAATCGAATGATAGCTGATGTGCTACTGTGAAATAATACGTGTTGTGTCGATATGCAAACTGACTGTTATGTGAACATTAAATTGCATGCGTATCGTTATGAACATGAACTGATTTGTTATACGTGCATACGATAGGACGTGAATAAATTACTTGTGAGTGCATAACCTAGCATACCGAGCAAACCAAGGTGAGTTCACACAGCCAAGGCATGGGTTCCCAGGGTGGGAATGGGTTGGATGATTACTTGTGCATACTTTGATACTGTAACGAACGATTAAACTGTTGGTGCTTACGAACTACTCAACTGCCTTCGCACCCACCCTGGTCGGTAAAGACTATGGTCGCGAACGAACTGATAAACTGCCTTCGCACACACCCTGGTCGGTAAAGACTATGGTCGCGAACTAACGAACATAATCTTCGCACACATGCCTGTGAGGCCGCGATGGAACTGATACGATACGAAACTTAATTGAACAAACGCACCATTACCCAAACTAAACTATAAACTGTGAACTCGCTCAACTAGTTTGTTGACTATCTGCTGCATGCCTTGCAGGACCTTAGGTACTTATGGAGTTTGCACTGGAGGAGCGGGACGTTGTGGGCAGTGGGTTAAGAACGCTATGTTTAAACATTTCGAATAATTGAACTTATGGTTTACTTGGGTTATTTACTTATGCTTCCGCTACTGATACTATGATTGTTTTGAAACGTCAATTGTATTGAATGGGGTTTTACGAATTACTTTATTTATATTATGCTATGTTCAATATGATTGATGGCTTGATCCTGGTCAGTCACGCTCCCAAGCGGTGATACTCCGCAGGTGGATTTTGGGGGTGTGACAGATTGGTATCAGAGCCATTGGTTATAGAGAACTTGGTTTTAATATGGGAAAACGTTTTTATTAAAACCAGACTATAACCAGAACAGTGCTCTCAACGATCCACAACGACGCTTCGCTCCACGTGCAAGACTCGACATCCTAGGTAATAAGGTTTATGTTTATTACCTGCTTGCTAGAACTGCATAGAACTTTGCTCGTAGTATGCTTACATTACTTTGCTCACAACTTGTTATTGCTTGAGAACACATACGTGCTTACACTCTTCTGTCATCGCACTATTCGTGAACCATTCTTACTTATGCTACCTTTACTGTTCGATCATGTCTGGACGTGTTGACATGACTCAAGCCCAGTTGACGGCTCTCATTAACGAACAAGTTGCTGCGGCACTTGCAGCCGCACAAGCAGGAGGTATAACCTGCTATCCCAGACCTATTCTAGGATGTTAGATCCTACTCTCGTGACCCAACTTTCGCGCTTAACCTTGATCTATCTTTCTCGCGCAACGGGTCAGAACGCACACATTCCAGAACATCATGGACTGTCGCCCAAGCACATTCAGTGGCACATTCAAGAACTTCATGTGTGAACGCCCTGAGGCTCGCAGGGGTCAAGTACGCCACTGGTACTTTGGTAGGAATCGCGCTAACCAGGTGGAACGCGCAAGTACAGATACTAGGGTTGGCAGCTGCTAACGCCACCCCCTGGAACGAATTCAAAGAACACGTTAAAAGGGAATACTACACGCGTGATGACATCCACAAGTTGGAAGTGGAGCCTTACCATTTGAAAATGATGGGGTCAGAAATTGAAGCTCATACGAAACGATAGAACGGACTGGCCATCTTGTGTCCAACCATGGTGGACCCTCCAAACAAGCGTATCGAATTGTACCTCAAGGGTCTAGCCTCAGAGATTCAGAGCCAAGCTACATCGGCTAACCTCGACAAAATCCAAGACATTCAGTGTCTTGCTCATCGCCTCACGGATCAGGCAGTGGAACAGAACAGGCTACCTAGTTGTATCAGCGCTATTACTATCGCTACCACTTCTGCTACTCCCGCTACTCCTAGTGACAACAAGCGGAAATGGGATGGGTATTCCAGCAAGGGTTCAGCTACCGCTCGGTCTCAAGCACAACAGCAGCACAAGAATAGTGATCGCCTGAGCACAGCAGAAGCTAAGGAATTCAGGAGCCCACGGCTTGCACACCGGAATCGCCAGCAGCAACAGCAAGCAGGAATCCTATACAAAGAAAAGATTGTTCGCATTCCTCGTTCTGGTCAAGAACCTCTCGAAGCTCAAGGCAACAAGAGTGGTGCCGTGGTTGGCATCACCTCTTTCTTGAAGGCTCAGAAATGTTTGCGGAAGGGCCACACCGCAACTTTGGCTCTCGTTACTGACTCATCAGCGAAAGAAAAGAAGTTGGAAGACCATTCAGTTGTACACGACTTTCCTCAGGTGTCTCGCAAGGATTTACCTGGTCTACCGCCGCATCATCAGGACGAATTTCAAATCGAGCTCGCTCCAGGAGCAGCACCCATAGCTCGAGCACCGTATCGCTTAACTCCACCAGAATCGGAAGAACTATCGACGCAACTACCAGGAATCTTGGATAAGGGATTTATCCGACCTAGCTCTTCGCCTTGGGGAGCTCCAGTGTTGTTAGTGAAGAAGAAAGACGGTAAGTTAGAATGTGCATCGACTACCGTGAACACAACAAGGTGACGGTGAAGAACCGTTATCCTCTTCCGCGCATAGACGACTTATTTGACCAATTGCAAGGGTCGTGTTACTATTCCAAGATCGACCTACGGTCAGGTTATCATCAGCTGAGAGTCCGGGATGAGGACGTCTCTAAGACAGCATTCAGAACTCGCTATGGTCCCTACGAGTTCTTGGTTATGCCGTTCGGGCTTACAAACGCACCTGCAGTCTTCATGGATCTCATGAACAGGGTGTGCAAACCGTATCTCGACAAGTTCGTCATCGTTTTCATCGACGACATTTTGATTTACTCCAAGAGTCAGGAGGAGCATGAGCAGCATCTACGTATTATCTTGGAACTTCTTCGAAAAGAGCAACTGTACGCAAAGTTTTCAAAATGCGACTTCTGGCTTCGTGAAGTCCACTTCTTAGGCCATGTGGTAAACAAGGATGGGATTCATGTCGATCCATCCAAGGTTGATTCGATCAGAAACTGGCCAGCACCACGTACACCGACAGAAATACGCCAATTCTTGGGTTTGGCAGGTTACTACAGACGGTTTATTAGAGGCTTTTCAAAGATCACGCAACCACTTACGCTACTGACACAGAATGGTGTTACCTATCGCTGGGGAGAGCCCCAGGAGACTGCTTTTCAGCACCTAAAGGAATGACTTTGCAGTGCACCTATCCTCTCATTGCCAGAGGGCACAGACGACTTCGTGGTTTATTGTGATGCATCCATTCGGGGACTGGGATGTGTGTTAATGCAGCGCGACAAGGTTATCGCTTACGCCTCTCGTCAACTCAAGGTTCACGAGCGCAACTACACGACGCACGATTTAGAGCTGGGAGCTGTTGTTTTCGCGCTTAAGTTATGGCGACACTACCTGTACGGTACCAGGTGCACGATTTACACCGATCACAGGAGTCTCGAGCATATCCTTAAGCAGAAGGGTCTGAATATGCGTCAACGACGATGGGTTGAGTTACTTAACGATTACGAATGCGCTATCAAGTATCATCCAGGCAAAGCCAATGTTGTGGCGGATGCCCTTAGTCGAAAGGACACTTTACCACGGCGCGTGCGAGCGCTACAGCTTACGATTCAGCCTAGCCTTCCTGCTCAGATACGAGCTGCTCAGACAGAAGCCCTGAAGCCCGAAAACGTCAAGGCTGAAGCCTTACGCGGCTCACGACAACAAATGGAACAAAAGGCGGACGGCGCCTACTATGTCACGGGCCGGATTTGGGTCCCTCTCTATGGCGGTCTACGCGAACTCGTAATGGACGAAGCACACAAGTCTCGCTACTCGGTACATCCAGGGTCGGATAAAATGTACCACGACAACAGCACTACATATTGGTGGCCTAGTATGAAGGCCCACATTGCTGCGTACGTTGGAAAATGCTTGACCTGTGCGAGAGCCAAGGTCGAATATCAGAAACCAGCTGGCCTACTTCAACAGCCTATGATACCACAGTGGAAATGGGAAGAAATTTCCATGGACTTTGTTACAGGCCTACCGAGAGCTCAGCGTGGGAACGACACAATATGGGTGATCGTGGATCGACTCACCAAGTCTGCACACTTCCTGGCTATTAAGGAAACGGATACGTTCTCCACTCTCGCAGATATCTACCTCAAGGAAGTTGTTTCGAGGCACGGGGTGCCCATTTCTATTATTTCGGATCGGGATGCACGATTCACGTCAGAACTACGGCATGCGATGCACAAAGCGTTTGGCTCACGTTTAGACATGAGCACAGCATATCACCCTCAGACGGATGGGCAGTCTGAGCGAACTATTCAAGACATGCTTCGAGCGTGTGTTATTGATTTCGGCAACGGCTGGGAAAAGCACCTCCCTTTAGTGGAGTTTTCGTACAATAACAGTTATCACACCAGCATTCAAGCCGCTCCATTCGAGGCATTCTACGGACGTAAATGCCGGTCACCTCTCTGTTGGGCAGAGGTGGGGGATAGTCGAATTACGGGTCCAGAGATTGTAGTGGACGCTATAGAAAAGATTGCACAGATACAACAACGCATGACGGCAGCACGCGACCGTCAGAAAGCCTACGCGGGCAAGCGTAGCAAGCCTTGGAATTTCAGGTCGGGGACCGGGTTTTATTGAAAGTCTCACCCTGGAAGGGTGTGGTTCGATTTAGTAAACGAGGCAAACTCAATCCACGGTATGTTGGACCATTTGAAATCACTGAAGGAATAGGCCCAGTAGCCTACAGACTGAACCTACCAACTGAACTCGGTGCAGTTCACTATGTATTTCACGTGTCGAATCTGAAGAAGTGTCTGTCAGATAAGACCCTCATAGTTCCTTTAAGGAACTCACTATCGACGAGCGGTTGCAGTTCGTCGAGGAACCAGTTGAAATCACGGACCGGGATGTGAAGGTCCTCAAAAACAAGAGAATCCCTCTTGTTCGAGTTCGTTGGAACTCCAAACGTGGTCCAGAGTACACCTGGGAACGCGAAGACAGGATGAAAGAAAAGTGTCCCCAGTTATTCGAAACCAATGCATCCACTTCTGAGGCTGAAGCTACTACTACCGAATTTCGGGACGAAATTCCAAATCAACGGGGGGATGATGTGACACCCCAGGAAAATCAGTGAACGATGTAACTTACCTAGCTTCCTCAGTAAGTGCGTACCAAATTTCGGGACGAAATTTCTTTTAAGTTGGGGATAATGTGACAACTCGAGTTTTTGACTTTCACTTTCGCATTTAATGCGCGTTGACTTTGACTTTGACTGCTTAGTTGTTGGATTGTGGACTTGATTTATACGAGTTGTGTGTTAATGAAAATATATATACGTTTTGATTGTTTGATCGTGCATAGTTGTTTGCTACATTGTGAAACTTGTAAACTAGTTAGCATGAAACACATTACATTACACAAGCAACCTTCGAAGGATGTCCACGAAACATGGTGCATGAATCGAAGGATGACGAAACACATCCTTCGATCCAGAAGATCATCCTTCGGATTGATAAGTCTCGAAACATATCATTTGGGCCATGAAGGAATCCTTCGACATCTTTCGGCCCAGTCTTTCTATGGGCTTGGCCCATAACTGTGATAAGTATTTAGACGTGAATGCATGTAGTTGGCAGTCATTTTTTTTACAAACCCTAGACGGCCATCTCTCCCTCTCTCGCTCTTTCGTTCAAACCGGACGGCAAAGCAACCGGAGACCGCCTTCTTGATCGGATCATCCTTGTTTCCCTTTTATCGGTTAGTGCTTGATATCGAATTGCTTGATAAATTGATTATCGGACTGCTTGAAGTTTTATGTTAGTTGGTGTGTTAACCGGCCGGATATCGTGTCTTAGTAGTTTAATGATGTTATATGTGCCTGTGATTAACCGAGTATGTTATGTGTTTAATCGAACTGATTTGAATGATTGTTAAGATGTTATTGTGTATCGGTTAGTTTTGTAATCGGCCGAACAGGTTAGTTAATCGGCCACCATATAACCGGACTTGTTGTATGATGATCTAGGGTTTCGAATAAATGTAATTGATTATGTCGTAATTGATAAGCGAGTCATAGGGTTCGTGATGGTTGGTAAATACACAGTCGGATTGCACGGCTTAGAGCTAAAACCGAACAACCCGTGATCGGCCGTTATATGCTCAAATGTTTGAATATTGATCATGCTTTGATTTGATTAGGGTTCATGAGAAAACCGATGGATAATTGACTGTTTGATCGATTGCATGCTAAACTAAAAGTTGGAAATTATGTTAATTGATCTGTTTCCGAAACTGTTTGATCTATTTGCTGATATTACGGAATGTTAGTTGGAAACTGATAATTGATAATCACAGCAAAACTTGGAAACTTGTAACGTAACTGATATCCATCGAAAGATATCAGTTACTCGAAACATGGTAGTAACCGTAAGATACCGAAAGATACTAGATGTTCGAAACATAGTGTTGACCGAAGGATAGCAATGACCGAATGATAACATTAAGTTCGAAACATAACATTCTGTTCGAAAGATAGCTATGGTACCTGTTAGTCGAAAGATCTCTAATGTGTCGAAAGATGACCATGAATCGAATGATAGCTGATGTGCTACTGTGAAATAATACGTGTTGTGTCGATATGCAAACTGACTGTTATGTGAACATTAAATTGCATGCGTATCGTTATGAACATGAACTGATTTGTTATACGTGCATACGATAGGACGTGAATAAATTACTTGTGAGTGCATAACCTAGCATACCGAGCAAACCAAGGTGAGTTCACACAGCCAAGGCATGGGTTCCCAGGGTGGGAATGGGTTGGATGATTACTTGTGCATACTTTGATACTGTAACGAACGATTAAACTGTTGGTGCTTACGAACTACTCAACTGCCTTCGCACCCACCCTGGTCGGTAAAGACTATGGTCGCGAACGAACTGATAAACTGCCTTCGCACACACCCTGGTCGGTAAAGACTATGGTCGCGAACTAACGAACATAATCTTCGCACACATGCCTGTGAGGCCGCGATGGAACTGATACGATACGAAACTTAATTGAACAAACGCACCATTACCCAAACTAAACTATAAACTGTGAACTCGCTCAACTAGTTTGTTGACTATCTGCTGCATGCCTTGCAGGACCTTAGGTACTTATGGAGTTTGCACTGGAGGAGCGGGACGTTGTGGGCAGTGGGTTAAGAACGCTATGTTTAAACATTTCGAATAATTGAACTTATGGTTTACTTGGGTTATTTACTTATGCTTCCGCTACTGATACTATGATTGTTTTGAAACGTCAATTGTATTGAATGGGGTTTTACGAATTACTTTATTTATATTATGCTATGTTCAATATGATTGATGGCTTGATCCTGGTCAGTCACGCTCCCAAGCGGTGATACTCCGCAGGTGGATTTTGGGGGTGTGACATTGTGGGGAGCAACCCCATCCGTAAGCTCACTAAACTGTAGATACCGAAACTGTTGACGGAAAGTGGTTGTGCCCCGAGTCAATGTCTATCGTCATTGACCAAGATGCAAGGTCTACTAGTTCACGCCCGGTCCCCCCGGTCACGGTGTGAGGTTGTCAAACCTAATAGCGCTATCAACTAATAACCCATTCGCCCCCGGCGATTAATCGGTACTGTAAGCAGGGACTTAATGTGATAGAGTTTCGTTTAGCTTGGCTAGTTGTGATTTATAAATAGTATCCAAACGTATCTCCCCCGGAGAGAGTAATTTAAAAGTACCAATTCGTATTTCCCCCGGAAATAATAGTTCAAAAGTATTTTTCCCAAAGTTGGCAGTTTGTCCGTGTCCCTCCCTGGGACGCATGCTTTTAGTGTGTGAACTCACCTTGGGTTGCTCGGCAGATTAGGTTACTTGGTCAAACATGCTGGTCACCACGTCCTAGCATGGTTACCAGTATAGGTCAGGTTTGGGTACAGAGAAGTCACGTATATTCTACACGTATCTATCACACAGTACACATAGCATATACGGTTATTGGGCCAGTCCTATCACCTGATCAGTTAATAGTAACACATAGTCCTGTTAAACAGTAGCAAGCATGAACAGTCCGCACAATTCGGCCTAATAACGGAGACAAGCAGCCCAGTCGAGACCAGCCGGTCTTGACTCGAGAACATGCGGTCTCGAGTCGCATCCAGGAGATCTCGAGTTGTAAATGGCTAGTCTCGGGTGGTGTAGGCATGAGTCGCAACCTCAGAGGTCTCGAGTCCCGTCTCGAGCCGAGACTATGCGATCTCGAGTCGAGACCTTGATGGTCTCGAGTCCCTGAAGTCTGTTTTGAGTTGCTTGGTCTAGGTACCGAGTCGCAATCGCTGCGGTCTCGAGTTGTAGCTCCATGGTCTCGAATCGAGACCAAGGGTTTCGACTTCACCACCTGTTGTTTCCTGCATGTCTGCACAAGTCGTACTATCCAATAGAATTCCCATGTCATGCTCCTATGTACTATCCAATGAAAATGCACAAACATGTTTCTTTGTCTAAAAATTAACCAAAATGGATCAAACAACAAGTTTTTCAAATCTTCATATCATATTCAACACATATTCATCTAGTTCATCTTTAGGGTTTTTCATCCTAAACAAACATGTTCCTTTAAACCGACTTATGCTAGCATAATACGCTTAGTTTAATGTATTATCAATCATCATCATTTACACACATCCGAAAACATAATGGCACCATATTCATACATTTTTCTACTTATTCATGTGTCAAGTTAGCATGATAATAAATCACTCTATTCTTCCTAACCATAACTTTATCTAGAATCAAGCATCTACATCATAGATAAACAACAATCTTCATGTATTTCATGATTTTTACTCACTAAATCAATCAAGATCATGCAAAAGAGGCTAAGCATATATTTCATCCATCAAGCACACATGACATCTAGTACACATATAACACCTAGTACACATTAGAACACTAACCGTTAGAGACTCGAAGTGTGAGGGTATGAAGGGTCGATGAGTGAGCTTCCGAATGATGATTCCGAGCTTGAACCGAGGGTCCTTGTTGTCACCGGTTTGGTCCGAGAGAAAGGAGAGGAGGTTTTGTGGTTAAGGGTTTTAGTGAGGGAGAGAGTATGTGAAAGTGTAAGGGAAAAGGTGGATGACGGGTTTTTATACTCGGTTTGGGTGGTGCACCCTACAAGGGTTTCGAGTGGGCTCAAAGGGGTTTGCAGCCCAACCGGCCCAACTATTTACTGTTCACTCGAGACCGAGTGGTCTCGAGTCATGGTCTCGGCCCACTAGTATTTATACACACACACACACACACATATATATATATATATATATATATTTTATTACATACACGTTATCAACAACACATAGCATATCAAGATAATTCACATCTTTCATTTAATAATTCATACGTACACATTGTCGCTACAAGATATGTGCTCGGGAAAACCCAGAGTGTCACATTATCCCCAAGTTTTAAGAACTTTCGTCCCGAAAGTTAAGGCAGCCACTGTCAAGCTAGTATGAGTGAGAGTGTTTCAACGGGGTGTCACATCATCCCCCCGTTAGTTTGGAATTTCGTCCCGAAATTCAGTTGTAGCTTCAGTGCTGGGGGTTTCATTTGGGAACAACTGGGGATACTTGCACTTCATCTGGTCTTCCTGCTCCCAGGTAAACTCTGGGCCACGTCGCGAGTTCCAACGAACTCGCACGAGAGGTATTTAGCTACGTTTGAGGGTTTTGATTTCTCGATCCGTGATCTCAGTCGGTTCCTCTGTAAAGTGTAGCTGTTCGTCAATAGTGAGTTCCTTGAAGGGAATTATGAGTGTTTCGTCTGACAGACACTTCTTCAGATTAGACACGTGGAAGACGTTGTGCACCGCACTCAGCTCTTCTGGCAGGTTCAGCCTATAAGCAACCTTACCGATCCTCTCGGTAATTTCGAATGGTCCAACATATCGCGGATTCAGCTTGCCCCGTTTACCAAAACGAACCACACCCTTCCAGGGTGAGACTTTAAGTAGAACCCGGTCCCCGACCTGGAATTCTAGCGGTTTCCTACGCTTATCAGCGTAACTTTTCTGACGATCACGAGCTGCCGCCATGCGTTGTCTGATCTGGGCAATCTTCTCCGTTGTGTCTACCACTAATTTTGGGTCTGTGACCTGGCTGTCACCAACTTCCGCCCAGCAAAGTGGTGATCGGCATTTACGACCGTACAATGCCTCAAAGGGTGCTGCCTGAATGCTGGTGTGGTAGCTGTTATTGTAGGAGAATTCCACTAGCGGTAGATGCTTCTCCCAATTCTTGCCAAAATCGATCACACATGCCCTAAGCATGTCTTCCAGGGTTTGGATGGTGCGTTCCGACTGCCCATCCGTTTGTGGGTGATAAGCGGTGCTCATGTCCAAACGTGAGCCAAATGATTTGTGCATAGCTTGCCACAACTCAGAAGTAAAACGAGTGTCTCGATCGGAAATAATGGAGGTTGGCACCCCGTGCCTCGAAACCACTTTCTTTAAGTACACGTCTGCCAAGGTAGAAAACTTGTCTGTTTCTTTAATAGACAAAAAGTGTGCAGACTTGGTCAATCGATCTACTATCACCCAAATAGTGTCATTCCCGCGTTGGGATCTAGGTAGGCCAGTGACGAAATCCATGGAAATTTGCTCCCATTTCCATTTCGGGATTTCTGGTTGTTGGAGTAGGCCCGCTGGTTTCTGATACTCAGTCTTGACTCTCGCGCAAGTCAAACATTTGCTGACATATGTTGCTATGTGGGCTTTCATGCCAGGCCACCAATATGTGGTCCTTAAGTCGTGGTACATCTTATCCGAACCAGGATGTACTGAGTAACGAGACTTATGGGCTTCGTCCATCACAAGTTCACGTAGATCTCCATAGAGTGGAACCCAAATGCGCCCTGTCACATAGTAAGCGCCGTCTTCTTTTTGTTCTAACCGCTGCCACGATCCTCGTAGGGACTCAGCCCTGATGTTCTCTGGTTTCAGTGCTTCAACCTGAGCATTACGAATCTGAGTAGGGAGGTTATACTGGATGGTAAGTTGTAGCGCTCGCACGCGCTTGGGTGTAGTGTCCTTTCGGCTGAGGGCATCTGCCACGACATTGGCCTTGCCCGGATGGTACTTGATTGCGCATTCGTAATCATTCAAGAGTTCGACCCACCTACGTTGTCGCATGTTTAATTCCTTTTGCTTGAAGATATGCTCGAGACTCTTGTGATTGGTGTAAATGGTGCACTTGGTACCGTACAGGTAATGTCTACATATCTTAAGAGCAAAACCCACTGCTCCCAGTTCCAAGTCGTGCGTAGTGTAGTTCCTTTCGTGAGTCTTAAGTCTTCGAGAAGCGTAGGCAATAACCTTCTCGCGTTGCATTAACACGCAACCGAGCCCATGAATAGACGCATCGCAGTAGACCACAAAGTCGTCGGTACCTTCAGGTAACGAGAGAATAGGAGCACTACAGAGGTTATCCTTCAGCTTCTGGAATGCGGACTCCTGAGCTTCATTCCATTTGTAAGCAATGCCCTTCTGGGTGAGAGTCGTGAGGGGCTGAGCAATCTTCGAAAATCCCTTGATAAATCTACGATAGTATCCTGCCAATCCCAAGAAATGGCGAACTTCGGTCGGAGTTTTAGGTGTAGGCCAGTTCTTTATAGAGTCGATCTTAGCGGGGTCGACGTGAATGCCGTCCTTCTTGACCACGTGCCCAAGGAAATGGACTTCTCGAAGCCAGAAGTCACATTTCGAGAACTTGGCGTACAGTTGCTCATTGCGAAGGAGTTCGAGAATAAGACGCAGGTGCTGTTCATGCTCCTCTTGACTTTTTGAGTAGATTAGGATGTCGTCAATAAACACAATTACGAATTTGTCGAGGTAAGGCTTGCACACTCGGTTCATGAGGTCCATGAAAACTGCAGGCGCGTTGGTCATTCCAAAGGGCATGACAAGGAATTCGTAATGACCATAACGAGTTTTGAATGCAGTCTTGGAGATGTCTTCGTCGCGGACTCTTAGCTGATGATAACCTGATCGCAGGTCAATCTTGGAGTAGTAGCTCGATCCTTGCAACTGACCGAATAGATAGTCAATACGTGGGAGAGGGTAGCGATTCTTGATGGTAACCTTGTTTAGCTCACGATAGTCGATGCACATTCGGAATGTGCCATCCTTCTTCTTAACAAAGAGCACTGGTGCTCCCCAGGGTGACGAACTAGGACGGATAAATCCTTTATCCAATAGTTCCTGTAGTTGCGTAGAGAGTTCTTTCAGCTCTGCGGGGGCTAGTCGATAAGGCGCACGAGCTATAGGTGCTGCTCCGGGAGCTAACTCGATTCGGAATTCGACCTGACGGTGGGTAGGGAGTCCAGGCAGTTCTTCAGGAAATACTTCGGAGTAGTCGCGTACCACTGGAAAATCTTCAATCCTCTTTTCCTTCTCCTGTGTGTTGGTGACAAGTGCTAAGATAGCGGTGTGCCCCTTTCGTAAACACTTCTGGGCTTTTAAGAACGAGATGATGCGTGTGACCTCTCCGCCTTTGTCACCTTAAATGATGAGGGGTTTGCCAGAACGGCGGGGGATGCGAACCTTTTTCTCTTGACAGAGGATTTCAGCGCGATGTTTGGATAACCAATCCATACCAATGACGACGTCAAAGCTTCCAAGAACGATAGGGAAAAGGTCGATGCTATAGGTCTGACCAGACAGTACTAGTTTGCAGTTGCTGATAGCATGTGAGGCCTCGATGTTTCTACCATTAGCTAACTCAACGATATGCTTAGAACTTAGTAGTGTAGGCAGGTGCTTAAGCTTCTTACTAATACGTAGGGATACATAACTAGCATCGGCTCCAGAATCAAATAATATGGAAACATAACGATCATCGAGTAGGAACTTACCCGCCACGACGTTGGGGTCATTCCTTGCTTCTCCAGCTCCAATCACAAAAGCCCTTCCTCTTGCTCCATTCCCGATATTGTTGTTGTTTTGATCGTTGTTTCCAGCTCCCTGATTGTTGTTGCGGTTCTGGTTCAGCTCAGGGCAATTCCTCTTAATGTGTCCCTCAGCTCCACACTGGAAACATCCCTTGACATTCCCATGATGTTGCTGCTGCTGTTGTTGGTTCTGCCCTGCAGGGCGTGGACTCCTGCAGTCCTTGGCCTCATGCCCCATCTTGTTACATCGCTGACACTGACCCTTCCCACAAGGCCCGCTGTGGTGTCGGTTGCACTTGTTGCACTTGGGGTGGTTTCCGCGATAGCCACCCTGTTGTTGAGGGCCCTTGTTGTTTTCAGTTTTCCTTTGCTGGGTTGGAGCCTGAGTGGGGTTAGCATCCTTTCTTTGACTTCCTTCCCACTTACGCTTGTTGTCACTAGAAGTTCCAGCAGTAGCACTGATCCTTTTGGGCAGCTTGCCCTGTTCCACAGCCTGATCAGTGAGTTTGTGAGCAAGATGAACAATTGGCTAAATGGTATTGAGGTTGGCTGCGGTTACATGGCTCCGGATTTCCGGGGCCAAACCCTTGATGTACAATTCGATCCTTCGATACATAGGTCGAGACATGTTTGGACAAAGAGCAACATAGTCGTTGGACTGTTTGGTGTATGCCTCGATCTCTGATCCAACCATCTTGAGCTCAAAGTACTCGTTTTCGAGCTTGTGGATGTCATCCCTGTGACAATACTCTTCCTTAATCATGTCCTTGAAATCTTCCCACGCGGTAGCATTAGCAGTTTCCAAACCAAACATCTGAATTTGCGCCTTCTACCAGGAAAGCGCGTTCCCTTCGAGCGTACCAGTAGCAAACTTCACCCAATTCGCAGGGGGACACTCACAGACAGCAAAGACGGCTTCAACTTTCTCAATCCAGTGTAGGAGACCTATGGCACCCTCAGTGCCATTGAAAGGGAGAGGCTTGCAATCCATGAAGGTTTTGAAAGTATAAACATGTGGTTGCGCAGGCGCATGCTGACCTGTTGTGGGAAGCAAAGCGAATAGGTTTAGGGGTGAAAAGACGATGCGGCGGTAGGATCTAAACATCCTAAAATAACGAGTTTACCTCCAGGGTGAGCTGCGAAAGCTGCAGCCACCGTGTTAAGCAGGTTAGTGAATTGAGCCTGAGTCATGTTAATGTTTCCTCTTCCACGTCCACTCATTGTCTTCATAATCAGAAAACATAGTATGAGTGTGATGTCGTAATGTAGCGAGAATGAGATAGAAGAGGGAGGTGTATCTATCTAACTAGGCACACTAGTACGTATAGCAGAACAGAAAGCATAAAGCAAGCAAGCAAGTAAACACTAGTCCGAGCTATGAGGTCTAATGTGTTGAGTCTTGCACTTGGAGTGTAGTGTCGTCACGAGTCACAGGTTATAGTCTGGTTTTTCTCAAAAGATTTCCCTTTTTTAAAACCAAGTTCACTATAACCAATGGCTCTGATACCAATCTGTCACACCCCCAAAATCCACATGCGGAGTACCACCGCTTGGAGGCGTGACTGACCAGGATCCAGCCACCATGTTATACTAAGCAATTTAATTAATAACATAAGTAATACTCACCAACCACAAGGTTAGCAAATATCATAGTCAAAGTTCAAAAGTTTTAAGTTCAAGTAGTAGTTTAGGTAAGTAGCGGAAGCATAGACAAAATAGTTTAAAACAAGGTTCTTAGTTCAAGTCCGTTTAGAACCCAACACACGGGTTAGACGACCACTACACATCCACAAGCTGCAAGCTCATGAGTCACTGGGTATCTGCAAAGCATGCAGTAGGGCATCAACATAATGTTGGCGAGTTCACGAGGTGTCAAGTTTTAGTTTTTGGAAACGAAAGTTGTTTAGATAAAGCATTTATAATCACGTTGTGGGGAGCTACCCCATCCGTAAGCTCACTAAACTGTAGATACCGAAACTGTTGACGGAAAGTGGTTGTGCCCCGAGTCATTGTCTATCGTCATTGACCAAGATGCAAGGTCTACTAGTTCACACCCGATCCCCCCGGTCACGGTGTGAGGTTGTCAAACCTAATAGTGCTATCAACTAATAACCCGTTCGCCCCCGGCGATTAATCGGTACTGTAAGCAGGGACTTAATGTGATAGAGTTTCGTTTAGCTTGGCTAGTTGTGATTTATAAATAGTATCCAAACGTATCTCCACCGGAGATAGTAATTTAAAAGTACCCATTCGTATTTCCCCCGGAAATAATAGTTCAAAAGTATTTTTCCCAAAGTTGGCAGTTTGTCCGTGTCCCTCCCTGGGACGCATGCTTTTAGTGTGTGAACTCACCTTGGGTTGCTCGGCAGATTACGTTACTTGGTCAAACACGCTGGTCACCATGTCCTAGCATGGTTACCAGTATAGGTCAGGTTTGGGTACAGAGAAGTTACGTATATTCTACACGTATCTATCACACAGTACACATAACATGTACGATTATTGGGTCAGTCCTATCACCTGATCAGTTAATAGTAACACATAGTCCAGTTAAACAGTAGCAAGCACGAACAGTCCGCACAATTCGGCCCAATAACGGAGACAAGCAGCCCAGTCGAGACCAGGCGGTCTTGACTCGAGAACATGCGGTCTCGAGTCGCATCCAGGAGATCTCGAGTTGTAAATGGCTGGTCTCGAGTGGCGCAGGCATGAGTCGCAACCTCAGAGGTCTCGAGTCCCGTCTCGAGCCGAGACTATGCGATCTCGAGTCGAGACCTTGATGGTCTCGAGTCCCCGAAGTCTGTTTTGAGTTGCTTGGTCTAGGTACCGAGTCGCAATCGATGCGGTCTCGAGTTGTAGCTCCATGGTCTCGAGTCGAGACTAAGGGTTTCGACTTCACCACCTGTTGTTTCCTGCATGTCTGCACAAGTCGTACTGTCCAATAGAATTCCCATGTCATGCTCATATGTACTATCCAATGAAAATGCACAAACATGTTTCTTTGTCTAACAATTAACCAAAATGGATCAAACAACAAGTTTTTCAAATCTTCATATCATATTCAACACATATTCATCTAGTTCATCTTTAGGGTTTTTCATCCTAAACAAACATGTTCCTTTAAACCGACTTATGCTAGCATAATACGCTTAGTTTAATGTATTATCAATCATCATCATTTACACACATCCGAAAACATAATGGCACCATATTCATACATTTTTCTACTTATTCATGTGTCAAGTTAGCATGATAATAAATCACTCTATTCTTCCTAACCATAACTTTATCTAGAATCAAGCATCTACATCATAGATAAACAACAATCTTCATGTATTTCATGATTTTTACTCACTAAATAAATCAAGATCATGCAAAAGAGGCTAACCATATATTTCATCCATCAAGCACACATGACATCTAGTACACATATAACACCTAGTACACATTAGAACACTAACCGGTAGAGACTCGAAGTGTGAGGGTATGAAGGGTCGATGAGTGAGCTTCCGAATGATGATTCCGAGCTTGAACCGAGGGTCCTTGTTATCACCGGTTTAGTCCGAGAGAAAGGAGAGGAGGTTTTGTGGTTAAGGGTTTTAGTGAGGGAGAGAGTATGTGAGAGTGTAAGGGAAAAGGTGGATGATGGGTTTTTATACTCGGTTTGGGTGGTGCACCCTACAAGGGTTTCGAGTGGGCTCAAAGGGGTTTGCAGCCCAACCGGCCCAACTATTTTCTGTTCACTCGAGACCGAGTGGTCTCGAGTCATGGTCTCGGCCCACTAGTATTTATACACACATATATATATATATATATATATATATATATTTATTACATACACGTTATCAACAACACATAGCATATCAAGATAATTCACATCTTTCATTTAATAATTCATACGTACACATTGTCGCTACAAGATATGTGCTCGGGAAAACCCAGAGTGTCACAATGTTGATCAGAAAACTTGATTTGACATTGGCATGGTCATGCGGCGGGTGGCACGGTCATGCGGCGGGTGGCACGGTCATGCGGTCTGGGAACAGATCGGCACTGGTTGTTGCACTAGTAGTGCTTCCGAGATCGAACGATCGACATGGTAATGCCGATAGATGGCACGGCTGTGTCACACCTGGCAGTCATCAGAATTTTGTTCTTTTTATCAGAAATGCATCAAAATTTATCTGTTTTCATCAGAATTTTCTTTTGTTCTTCGTTTAAGACCTGAAAATATAAAAGTACCAGATTTGGTACCTAAACGTCGTGTTTTCGGTCAAAAACGCTTAAAACGGAAGTGTTTTGGGGTATAAAAACATGTATAATTTAACGTATATCGGTGGATCTGCAATTTTTTTTTTTGTTCAAGAAGATCAAGATTTTTAAGTTCTTGTTTTATGGATCTGTTTGTTTTGATTATTGATTGCATCAATTTTTTGTGTAAAATTTATTTCAGATCTGTACCAATCAAAACAATTTGTTTTTAGTTTTTATTTATTGGATTAAAATCGAAGTTACTTTTCTTGTTTAATGTTATTATTTGTAGTTTATTCTTGATATAATCATGAAAAAGGTGGGTTTTGTATAATAAAAATAGAGTTATATGCCATTTTAGTCCCTGTGGTTTGGGCCATTTTGTCAGTTTAGTCCAAAGATTTCATTTTTAACCCGTGGGTCCAAAAAGGTTTCACAGTTGCCATTTTAGTCCACTTGGTTAACTTCATCCATTTTTTCTGTTAACGAGAAGGCCAATTCAGTCATTTTGTATGTAATTCTGTTAACTAAAAGGGCAATTCAGCCATATAAAGCGACCGAATTGGCCTTCTCGTTAACAGAAAAAATGGAAGAAGTTAACCCAGTGGACTAAAATGGCAATTGTGAAACCTTTTTGGACCCACAGGTTAAAAATGAAACCTTTGGACTAAATTGGCAAAATGGCCCAAACCATAGGGACTAAAATAGCATTTAACTCATAAAAATAAAGTGAATTTTGTTACATGAAACAAATATGCTAGTTTACAAAAGTCAGGGGGATTCATATGAGTGTAATAGAAAATAATGTAATATAAAATAAATTGTTCTTTGGTTATGTTACACTTTTTTTTTGTGTAACATCTTTATGTAACCCAACATAGCTGGGTTTTAGTAATGTAACAATTCTAATATGTTTTGTTTGTTAGATGAAACAAATGTGCTAGTTGACAAAAGTCAGGGGATTCGTGTGAGTGTAACAACTGGGTCATAATAATGTAACAGAAAATAAATTGTTCTTTGGTTATGTTACACTTTTTTTGTGTAACATCTTTATGTAACCCAACATAGCTGGGTTTTAGTAATGTAAAAATTCTAATATCTTTTGTTAGTTACATATTTCAAAATTCTAAAAAAACATAAATAGATGATATATGTAACACTTTTTTTGCTTTTTATTATTGATTTTATCAATTTTTTTGTGTAAAATTTGCTTCAGATCTGGGTCATAATAATGTAATAGAAAATAAATTGTTTTGATTGGTTATGTTATACTTTTTTCGCGTAACATCTTTATGTAACCCAACATAACTGGGTTTTAGTAAAGTAACAGTTCTAATATGTTTTTGTTTGTTAGATGAAACAAATGTGCTAGTTGACAAAAGTTAGGGGGATTCGTCGTGAGTGTAACAACTGGGTGATAATAATGTAACAAAAAATAAATTTTTCTTTGATTATGTTACACTTTTTTTGTGTAACATCTTTATGTAACAACATAGCTGGGTTTTAGTGATTCGTGTGAGTGTCACAACTGGGTGATGATAATGTAACAAAAAATAAATTGTTGTATGGTTATGTTACACTTTTTTTGTGTAACATCTTTATGTAACAACATAGTTGGGTTTTAGTAATGTAACAATTCTAATATGTTTTGTTAGTTAGATATTTAAGAATTCTAAAAAAACATAAATAGATGATATTTGTAACACATTTTTTTGTAGTGTACGTATACAAAAGTAAACAAAAAAGATCAAAATTAGAGAGACAGGGAGGAAAGTAGACAAATCTTACACTTTCTGTCAGGAGAGAGAGAAAAGTAGACCAATGTTACAGTTTCTGTCAGAAGAGAGAAATTGTTACATTTCCAAATATACCCTTCTTGTACCTCTTATTAATATTATATTAAAAAGTAAAAAGAGGGCAAGACTAAAATGATCTCATCCATCAATCTGAATAATGAATGGCTATTATTGGGTTTCCGGAACTCAAGTGGGTTTTTAATTTGTCCTTCCCCTATATATATATATATATATATATATATATATATATATATATATATATATATATATATATATATATATATATATATATATATATATATATATATATATATATATATATATATATATATATATATATATAGGTAGAGGATCCTGTATATTAATCCAGAAGTGTGAGAAGCGTATTATAACACTATATAACACCATATAAAAATCGTATAACACGATGTAACACCATATAACGCTATATAGTACTATGTAACACTATATAATACTATATAACAAATATAACACTATATTTTATCTGATAACATGTCTATTATAGATGTATAGTGTTATATATTGTTATATAGTGTTACATAGTGTTATATGGTGTTGTATGGTGTTACATAGTGTTATACGGTGTTTATATGGTGTTATATGGTGTTATATATAGTGTTATATATAGTGTTATGATACACTTCTCACACTTCTGAATTAATGTACACTATCCCTACCATATATATATATATAGGGTAAGGTTCATGCGAGAACCACCTTTATTGCGAGAACCAATGTGAACAAAACCTAAAATAGCTAAAAAAACCTAACCCCCCCCCCAAGCTAAATGCTAAAAACTAAATCCCACAAAAAAACCTAAAAAAACTAACCCCCACCCCCAAACCTAAACCCCCCTCCCCCACCCCCCAAAAACCTAAACCCCCCACCCCCCAAGCTAAAATGCTAAAAACTAAACCCCCAAAAAATCTAAAAAATCAAAAAAAAACTTTTTTTTGGCTACTAAAAGTTGCGATTTTATTATAAAAAATGCTAAAAAAATGTGTGTGTTTTTTTAGCTATTTTTAGGTATTTTTGGTTGTGTTCACATTGGTTCTCGCGGTTCTCGCAATAAAGAGTGGTTCCTTTACGGATCCTTATCCTATATATATATATATATATATATATATATATATATATATATATATATATGTAGGGGAAGGATAAAATGAAAACCCACTTGAGTTGAAAAAATTCAAGAAACCTTTGTAAAATCCCTATGTAACATTTTTATTTTTTTTTCTACAAAAAGTATGAAATGTAACATACATATATTTAATCATTTTAGTAAAAAAACAAAAAAGTGCCGAGTAGTTTTAAAAAAAAAATGTTAAAAATTGCTTGTTATATAATATATATGTTCAAAAAATGTAACATACAAATTTTGAGCATTTTTTTTTTTTGAAAAAATTAGTCGGCGCTTTTTACATTTTTTTATAAAAATGTTCAAATATATGTATGTTACATTCCATATTTTTTTAGAAAAAAAATGTTACATAGGGCTAGGATTAGTTCACACGGTTCACTATCAAAGGGGTTGTTTACAAATGAACCCAACCCTATATATATATATATATATATATATAGGGGGAGGTTCATTTGAGAACAAAATTTAGTTGAGAAGAAAAAGAACAAAGGGTAAAATTGTAAAATATTAAGTAGTTATTCTTTAATCTCATTTATTACAATCTTTAAGTAATTAATTACTCATAAAGACTATTATTCTCTACACTAATTTTCATTGTCTACACATATAAAAAGTTATCCTACACATTTTGAAAACTATCATACACATGCTTAAATTTATCATACACAACTCGTAATTTATCCTACACACCTGGTAATTTATCCTACACTCTAAATTAATTTTTTTCTAATTTTTTGAAAAAATATATATTTTTTGAAAATGAGTTACAAATTTAATGTAGTTAGCTATTAAAAAGAAAGACTAGATATTAATGATATATGTAACTTTACAAATATACCCTTACGTTAAAATTAAATGGAAATAGTAAATGAAGTAAAATGAAACATTCTTATTGGTTGAAACTTATTCTTTTTTCTTCTTATAAAAAATTTCTTCTCATTTGAACCTTCCACTATATATATATATATATATATATATATATATATAGATATATATATATATATATATATATGTATATATAGTTCAATTAAAAACCACTAATTATTGTGAAAATTTGAAAAGTAACTAAAAAAGCCTAAAAAACATGCCAATTTTTTTTTTACAAATTTTCGCAACTTTTTTATATATAATTTTTTTTCAAAAAAAAAATTATACTACACATGTGCATTATATGTGTACCACACATGTGCATTATTGCACATGTGCACTACATTTTTTTTGAAAGTTTTTTTATATATATAAAAAGTAGCGAAATTTATAAAAAACTATAAACAAAAAAAATTGGTATGTTTTTTAGGGTTTTTTAGTTAGTTTTCAAGTTTTCACAATAAAAGTAGTTTTCGCTTGAACCCTCTCATATATATATAGGAACAACATCAGGAGAAAACGGCTCAAAGTGTGAGAACGATTCTCAACCACAAGATCTTAGTGGTTTGTGGCTGATATTGATGCGGTGACATTTTTGTAAATGCTAGGGGCCTTGGAACTAACAGGAGGGGTAAAATGGGAAGATCCAAACAGGAGTGCACATGCTAATCACATGCTATTTCCCCCGATCATATTTAAACGCCAATAACTTTTTTATACACAATTATTCTTTCAAAAAAATCACACCATAAAATTCAGCGTTTTTTTAGTTTTCTAACGAGTATACTATTGATATATTTTTCGAAAAAATGAAGTGGGTTTTTTATGGCGTTTTAAACTTTGTTTTTATGGCATTTTCAACTGTGTTTTTATGGCGTTTCTTCTGAAGTGGGTGTTTTTATGCCGTTTTTCAACCAGTTTTTAATGGCGTCATCTGAACTAAGTGTTTTTATAGCGTTTTTCAATTAAGTTTTTCATGTTGTTTTTCTGAACTGAGTGTTTTATCTCGTTTTCAACTGCGTATTTTCATAGCGTTTTTCTGAACTAGGTTTTTTTATGGCGTTTTCAACTGAGTTTTTATGGTGTTTTTCTGAACTGAGTGTTTCATGGCATTTTCAACTAGGTATTATTAATGGTGTTTTCTGAACTGGGTGTTTTTATGGCGTTTTTACATGAACACCCAGTTCATTTTATTTTTTTTTTAAATTTCAAAAGTATAGCAATAGTACACTCGTTAGAAAGATAATAAAACACTCGATTTTATGGTGTATTTTTTTTTTTTTACAATAATCACGTATAGAAAAGTTACGAGAGTTTAAAAAAGATGGTGGAATATGCATGTGAGTGGCATGTGCATGGTATTTGACATGTGAGTGGCATGTGCATGAGCTTTTTGACAATATTACCCTTAAGGTAAGTTAGTATCAATGCCACATGTCAAGACCAAAATCGTTCTCACCGTTTTCACACTTTTAGACGTTTCCCTAAATCATGGCCCTATATATATGTATGTATGTATATATATATATATATAGGAACGGGATTAGGAGAGAACGATTTGAAGTGTGAGAACAGTGAGAATGATTTTCAGCCATAGGATCTTTGTGATTTGTGCCTAAGATGATGCGGTGGAATTTTTGTAAATAATCAGAATCTTATAACTATCAGGAGGGGTAAAATTGGAAGATCTAAACAAAGGTGCACATGCTAATCACATGCCATTTCCCCCCATCATATTTAAACGCCAATAACTTTTTTTATACGTGATTATTTTTCTAAAAAAAGTACACTATAAAACTCAGCGTTTTTTTAATCTTTCCAACGAGTATACTATTGATATACTTTTCGAAAAAAAAATGAAATGGGTTTTATGGCGTTTTTCTGAACTGTGTGTTTTATGGGTTTTAGACTAATTATTTTTATGTCGTTTTTCTGAACTATGTGTTTTTATGGCGTTTTAACTAGGTATTTCATGGCGTAATTGTCCTTAACAACCCTTGAGTGAACGGGTGCTGAGTCCAAACTAATAGTACTACCGTTGCTAAGGCAGGTAGACAGCATTCCATGTGTAAACATAACAAACAAGCATTAATTAAGTCACGTATACATGCGATAGCGGTTAACGTTTAAAGTATTGCGTAGTGTGATTGATGTGATTTTGTATAAGTAACGTATGTAACACCCAAAAGTGCGTAAAGATAAAAGGGATCGAGTATACTCACAACGATTGATGGATTGAAGGGAGCGCTAGAGAGTAGGAAAAGCCTGAATAGTTCGATAGCATAACGATAAGTGACGCACAAAACGATACAAAGTACGAGTGAGTCGGACAACAGTTCGATCGGATGGTAATCCGATCGGACAGCCAGCCGTGCGAGTGGTAGTCCGCTCGGACAGTCGTCCGGTCGGATGGCCGTTCGAGTGGATTGTTTCTTCCTTTGCGAAAGATGTGTTTGTGTATGATGGCTTGACTTTTGAAGTTTTTGTTGTAGTATTTTGAAAACATCGAAGTATCTCTACCTTTCAGGTCGGTCGATCGACCGGTCGTTCGATCGGACGTCAACCTGATTGGTTGAACACTTTAGTGAGAACAAGTTCACAGCAGGTTGTCACTCGATCGGACGGTGGTTCGATCGGTTGGCATCCTTTGTGCATTGAACATGTTGAAAATTGTTTAAGTGTTGAAGTTTCGAAACATCACATAGTCGGATGGTCGGTCGATCGAGTGGTAGCTCGATCGTACGACAATCCGTTCGGTGTTCCAAAACCCTTAAGAGTTGTTTTGAAAATTAAGGTGGGACCAAGGTGCAAGTTGTTTGGATTGGCCAGTCGTTCGGACAGTAGTCCGTTCGGACGGCGCTCCGTCCTGGTCAACCTGTTCGTCTTACACTTGGTTGTTTTGATTGTTTGTCGTTTTATCGAGGCGTTTTGATAACGAGTTAAGCAATAGAAACTTTGTCAATACTTGGTTCTCCTGATCGGACAGGAATCATCCAAATCCGATTAGTTAACTGTTCGAGACGGTGTTTCACGTTTAACCCGAAATCGGTAAACCTCGTGGATAGAATACGGATCTTGAACCAACACAACCACAAGGATGAGTAGTAAGTCGGCACGAGCTCTGATTCTATCGGTTTTGAATGCATTGAGTGTAAAAGAGTTGAAAGAAAGTTTGAAAAACCATCTTTCAATCCTTTTTCTTGTGAATATGTTTAGACCTATAAAAGATCTTTGTTTGTTTATGTGGAAATCAGTTAGATCCAAGTTATTCTTGGTGGATTGAGGCCAAAACATGAAGTTCTTCAAGAACACATGATGACGTCGTCCTAGAACACCTTGAATCTTAATGATTTTACGGTTAAAAGTTAAGATACAAAAGATAGAAAGGTGTAGGAGTGCGTGTAGATTAAGGAAGTACAAGATTTAGGACAAGATCTTACCGAGATTGCGAGAAATCGGAGAAAAAGCAAAGTGAAAGCGCTGGTCAGACGTTAATTGCCAAAAGTAGAAAGTATGAAAGTGACAAGGGGTATTTATAGGGTTACCCAAAGAGGAAAGAGCTGGTCGTTCGGTTAGGCAGCTCGATCGGACAGTCTGTCCGATCGGATGGCAGTCCGATCGAACGGCTGGTCGATCGGCTGGTCGCCTGATCGATCAGTCGCTTGGTTCGAGTGTTCGTTGCGACGAGTTTTGCCGTTTCGATTTCGATTGCGAGCATTGCGATGCATTAGAGTTTCCTAGTTAAATTACTTTTAATCCCAACCACTCATATCTTGCACTATCTCTTCTCCACCAATTATCATACCATTTCGATTGCGATTGAGTTCGATTGCGTTTCGATTGATTACCACACATAACATAAATTAAACATGCACGAGTAACACATAAGGCACACACACACGTATAACAACAACCAAAATGCGTAATTCGAGTTGCGAGTGCGATTGCGATAGCGATAATGCGATAACATATGCGATAAATAGCGATTACCATGTGATTATTAATAGATACTCCACATAATACAACTAAAGCGAAAATAAAATAGACTAACCTATGAGTCAAAGAAGTCAAAACAGGAATTGAGCAAGGAGAGACAGATCGCAATTAGCAATCTTTTCTTCCTTTGACTTCAATCTTGACTTTGACTTTGACTTCGAAACACGGGGTGTTACACATGTCAACTCCAAAATTGTTCTCACCGTTCTTACACTTTTCACCGTTCTCTCTAAATCCTGACCCTATATATATATATATATATATATATATGTAGGAAGGTTAACGTACATTACGGCTTAACGTACATCACGTACGCGACCAAATTATGCACGTTCATTTGAAAATCACGCATGTTATAAACTCAAGAAACCAACATGTGCGATTATTTCATATAACATGGGTGATTATATCAAATTTTCATTTAGCCTGGGTTTGATCAATTTCATCGAATTGGGTTCAAATTTCTTTTCGTTTCACTTCAAATTGGCTATTGTTCGGTCAATTTAATTGAATTGAGTTCAAATTCATCGTTGATTTTGAAAAGTTTCAACAAAATATCGACCCTCGAAATCAAAACGTAGAACAGAGGATTAAGAAAACATGACCAATCTTTGATTCAGACCGTAGAACAGAGGATGAAGAAACATGACCAAGCTTTGATTTAGACCGTAGAACAGAGGATGCATGAACATGACCAAGCTTTGATTCGATTAGAGTCAGATGACAGTAACAGTGGTTTCAGACCGTAGAACAGGAGATGCGATTTTTGAACTAGGAGGTAGGGCATGCGTGATAACGTGCATGATTATTTGTTTCAACATGCGTGATTAGGTTTTGTTGAGTTTATAACGTGCGTGATTTTCAAAATAACGTGCGTAATTTGGTCGCGTACGTGATGTACGTTAAGTCGTAATGTGTTTTACACACTCTCTCTCTCTCTCTATATATATATATATATATATATATATATATATATATATATATATATATATATATATATATTGGAGAGCTAATTTTGGAACACTAAAAAAGTGAGGAACCGGGGAACACTTTTAAAAATTCAACTTAACATGCTAAAAATATTTTTTTTTAAATTTTTTAGCGCTTTTCCTTATAAAAATGGGTAGAAACAATTCCAATAAAAAATAATTTTTGTAAAAAAAAAATTAAACCTTTTTTAACTATTTTTTTATATTTTTAGTTTTTGATTATTTTTAACACCCCAAAACCCGAATGTTTATATTGTCCGTATGTTCCTATATGACATAGCATGAAATAAATAACTAGGCTATTTAACCTAGTTAAGTGTGTGGTCAAAAGTATTAAATGACGAAAGTTGTGCCAAATATGTTTTAGTGCCAAACACAAGGGACTATACTGGGATAAAATGAAAGTTGAATTATCAACTTAAAAGAAATCAACACACACAATCACACACTTCGTGTGTGTTCGTGAATGTTCAAGAGCTCTAAAGAGCCAAACCCTAATCAAGAAAGATCATCAAATTGAAAGGTTAGATGAAGCTTAAATTCATAACCGAGCATGGATTAATGATCACCTTCACAAGGGGATCATGAGGTATGTTCTAAAACTTAGATTGGTGACCTTGTATGAAGTGGGTTATATTTAATCCGTGAAATTGGTTGAAATTAGAATGAATACTTGTTGATGCTAATATGTTGAAGTTGAATCATGGTTAAATTTTAGTTATTTGGATGAATTAGAATGAAACCCATGCATGAATGTGAAGAGGATGATCATGAAGAAATTGTAGATGTTATATTGTGATTTCGTGATGAGCAAGGTATTATATGATAGATTTTGATAGACAAACTTGATGTGAAATTGATGATTATGAGGTCTTGTTTGAATATGGTGGTTCATGAGATGAAGTTGGGAAAAACATGCTCAAAACACTTGTACATTATGCTTAGAAAGTGGTATGCACACCAAGTGTTCGATAAAATGCTTAGGTGAAAATGATAAGTGAAATTTGTATGCTAGCAATGGATAATTATATGTAGAATGTGATAATGATGTAATAGTTAATAGGTTTGCAAAAGGAATGTGTTTTAGATGGATTACAAGTGGGAAATTAGTGTGATAAGATGATACAGTAAGATACTTGCATTAGAAAGTTGTACTACATGCTTTGAGGGTGTGATGCACACCGTATGTGGGATTAGGTGTTTGATCATAACTAGTAAATAATCATGTACTAAATATTAAGCGTGTGAACTCACTAGCGAGTAAAGAAGGTGGAGTTATCTAAATGGGTTAATTTAGAATGTGTTGGTCAATTGGTAGGATCATGAAGAATTCGCATATGTAGCATTTATTATGTGATTATATGTGGATATAACTAGGTGACCATGTGGTATGTGCGTCACTACATGAGTATGAAATGCACACGATGTTATTACTATGGTCTACCTTATTAAGAATAACAATTTGAAGGTATACATGTAAGCTAGATCGTTGACTTTTGAAAGTCAACAGTGTATGAATGTAATGGATGGGCTTTTCAACACAAATGTTAGAGTAGAGAATTAGTGTGTCATGTACTAGATGATTTATGTGCTATGTATGATGGTAATCATATTGCGTGAGATTTGAATAAGGTAACTATTGATATGTGTCTCATGTATGCGAAAAATGTGACTAATGGAAGTCAAATAATGTGTAAATAAAAGGAAATGAATATTTGTATGTATGATTATATATGCTAACTTTGATACGAACATGATGACATGTAAGGAAAGGAATTGTATCAATTGAATCAAGTACGGAGGGCTAGCGCGGGGAGATAAGGAAGGAAGTAAGCTCTGATACGCACGCTTAAGGTAAGTGACTTCCGACTCACTTATTAGTATGTTTAGAGAGTTATTTAATGCTTATAAATGTGAGAAGGTCATGTATGATTAATTAATAAATGGAAATACTAAGGTAGGAATGATTGTCGGGGCTGAAAGTAGCTAGTTACGTCGGAAATAAAATGGTGGAATCGAACAGGTCGAATAATGGCATGAAGGATCTTTAAGCCTTTTTCTTATAATTCAACTCTTGATGTGATTTAGGATGGTGAACGAATCCGTAATTAAATTACGGACGCGCAGAAACAAGAATTACACAAAACGGACGCTTAGCTCAAAAGTTATGTAAGTTTCAAGTTGAGTTTTGGTTGAAAACATAGCCGGGCACTTTATGCAGCAGCAAAGGGAAGTATTCTGTCGAAATAGGGTTGTCGCGCTACGCGACAACAATTCAATTTCACCGTCGCGCAACGCGACAGATGTCGCGCCCCGCGACCGCCCGGAGTAAGGGCTGTCGCACCCCGCGAGAGCCAGTTAGCTGGAAAATCTTGTTTTTCTAGTTCGTTTCAGCAAGAATGTTCACTCAACAGTTGGAACGTTCACTCGTCAGCAAGAATGTTCACTCAACAATTGGAACGTTCACTCGTCAGCAAGAATGTTCATTCAACAGTTGGAACGTTCACTCATCAGCAAGAATGTTCACACTCAATAGTTGGAACGTTCACTCATCAGCAAGAATGTTCACACTCAATAGTTGGAACGTTCACTCATCAGCAAGAATGTTCACTCAACAGTTGAAATGTTCACTCATAAGCAAGAACGTTCACTCAAAGTATGTGTGGGAAAGAAATAAGTTTGGAGATATGTATGTGTATAGATCTACCTACATGTTAGTGACGGAATCCGTAGGTAAGCACAAGTAGAAATGATCATGCACGTAAGTTTGTACGTATGAGACTTATTTATATGGACGTTTGTGACTAGGATATGTTAGTAAAATTATATGGGAATGTAAGTGGTATGTAAGAGCTTGTACGTATGTATGTGTGCGTGTACGAATGTGTGCGTATATATGTAGGTGTATATGTCTGTGTACATGTATGATTTATGAATGTATGCATGTATGGATGTAATATGCTATGAATGCACGTAGGAATTAGTATACATATATGAATGCGAGATGTTATAAATGTATGAAGGAATGGTTTCATTATGTTTGGGCATTGACGTTGCTAATGGTGTGCCTTGAAGTTGAAATGTAATGCAGGTAAAAGAACATCGGGTTCATGAGGTATCGAAGTCGAACTCGGAATGAGAAAATACGAGAGGATAGTTGAATGAATCAAAGTTTATATTGTTGAATGATATTTGATATTAAATTACATGAGAATAATGTTGTATGATGTTGTTAACGACTAATGGTTAAGTTGTATGTGATGTCCACAGGTACTACACGGATTTCTTCTACCACAAACGAAGAGAAGCGGACATAGATCGAGTCGAGAGCAAGGAATGTACGGAAAAGAACGGTCATATAGCTTTAATTATGTAACACCTTAAAGTGTTAATTGAAAGTGAATGTTGTATATTTCTTTTAGTTAACGTTTGACATTCCGTATTTGAGCCTTCATGTAAGAAATGTGTCTAATAGAGAAAGAAATTTTTAAGGCTCTTTTTCCGCTGCGTCATTTTTTTTAAGTTATTACGTGTGAGGGCGTTTCATTATTTTTATTAAAAATGCTTCTAAAAGTATATATAAAGAAAAGCACTGAAAAAAATAAAAAAAAATTATTTTTAACATGTTAAGTTAAATTGTTAAGAGTGTTTTCGGGTTCCCCACTTTTTTAGTGTTCCCCAATGAACCCCACACACACACAATCAATATATATATATATATATATATAGGGGAGGGCTATATATATAGAAAACCCTAGAAAACCCAACCTCCCGACATTTTTTTTTTGAAAAAAATAACACATGTAATATACATGCTTTTAAGAGTTTTGGGCCAAAAAAATCAAAAAAGCGCCGAAGGAATGATTTAAAAAAAAAATCAGCAAGTTTCTGTTTTTTGTGCCTAACACATGTTAGGCAACCGGACATTGCTGAAATTTGTTTATTTTTTTTAAAAATATCCCTTCGGCGATTTTTTGTTTTTTTTGGCCCAAAACACTTTAAAACATGTATATTACATGTGTTATTTTTTTTCAAAAAAAAAATGTCGGGAGGTTGGGTAAAAATGGGGGGAGATTTGAGTTTCCAGAGTTTTCTAAAAACTTAAGGGTTTTCTGTCTAGCCTTCCCTTATATATATATATATATATACATATATATATATATATATATATATATATATATATATATATAGGGTCAGGATTTTGATAAAACGGTGAAAAGTGTGAGAACAGTGAGATCGGTCATGGATCGTCCGATCGAAACAATCTATGGACTAGATTGGCGCGGTGGCGTTTTCGTAAATAACATAAATTTTATTACGTGGACGCGCTTCATTAAGGGTAAAAAAGGTAAAACATCCTTTCTTACATAAAATGCCATTGAAATATAAAACGCCAAGTAAATACAAAACGCCAATTTTATCACTGCGTAGTTTTTTTTTTGTGTTTTTATTTAAGGTCTTAGGCTACAAAAACGCCATAAAACGTAAAACGCCATAATATGTAAACACCAAGCCTTACATCCGGATAATTGTTAATTGCATTTAATGTTACAAAATAATATCCCGCCTAAACTACGCGCCAAAAAAATCCTATAAATAGAAAAGTCTCACAACCTTCCGTTTATCACACCAAAAAACACACAAAAACACAATGGTTCCTAGATACCACTCATTGTAAAATGCCAAAAGTTGAGAGAAATCAACGATGGCAAACACATTTTCTTTGATACTCAGTAATGTTCTGCATGAGGTTTCGCTGAATGGTTTGTTAGGTGAGGGGAGTAAGATTTTGCTGCATGAGATGGACAAATTTCAAGAAAAATGGACTGATGACACCCATATGTCATTTTGTCTTGTTTGTTCTTGAAGAAGATTTGGATGATGAGAAGAGACCGATCCCGGTGTGAATGCTACTTTGGCCTCGATGATGATAATGAAGATGACGGGCAAATAGCATCCACCCACACGGAGTTGATCTATGTCTCCAACATCCACAAACCCACTTCAACATACGAACAAGAAAAAAAACCATGCCAAACCAAAAACACCATTTATTTGTGACAGTTCTTTTAGTTTCAAAAGAAGAAAAAGGCTGATGACACTGAAGATTTAGATCATAAATTGCTTCTATTTGTTTTTTATTTAATTTTTTCTGTTGTTTGTTATGTAATTTTCAGCTAAGAACATTAATTCTGTTATGAAAAATATAATAAAACGCCAAACGGGCAAATGCTTGTGAAACGCTATCATGCCATAAAACACCCCAAAACTACCAAACTATAATAAAATTACTTTGGACAAGTACTATTATAATAAATCTAAAAAAAGGTTAAAACGATGTCCAAAGAGTATAAAACAAAATGTGTCATCTTTATGTAAACGCCATTGGAAAACAAAACGCCATAATTACAGCCGTAAAGATGGGACGTGTTACAGCCATAAACAGATGAATCTGAAACAAAACACAGTAACTGCAAACAGTAAAATGAAACGGCAGAAACATAATTACTAACATTTATTGTATTGAAAGCCAAATACTTGGGGAATTGAATTTATTTATCTTTTTCAAAACGCCATAATTGCCTGTCACTGCGCGGGAAAAAAAGTCATTATAAAAGTAGACCATGAGAATACAACTCAACACGCCAAACATTGTCTAAAATGCCACATATTGTCCAAAACGCTAAACACTTAAAAATAATGGCTAAGGTTATTGCATGGAGGTTTGAAAGGTCGGAGAGACGATTCATCCTAAAGTTCTCTGATAGGAGAATGGTGAAGGTACGGACAATCAAAGACATACTTGGTATGTTTGAAGGGGTTCAGAGGGATATTCTGGCCCTTGGGGTTCTAAGGCCAACGATTGTGAAAGAACTCGAACAGTAATAAGAAGATTGGAGAGAAAATTTCAGGCAGAAGATGATGATGATGATGATGATGATGATGATATTGACGATACTCCTCTACCAACAGTTAGCAGTTGGGTGGTGCATGAAGAAGCAGGAACGGTTGAAGTGACTTATCAACAGGGGTGAAATATTTATTGCCGATGGAGGAAATGTTGAAGACAGAGAGGCTACATCTGCTTGAACAACTCTGTGATTTAGCACCTTCGAACGGTGCAAAGTCCAAGGTTGCAATGATATTTAAGTATAGGCTGTGGCAAAGAAGAGACGGAATGATGGCGTTATACGTCAATCTAAAACTTGATGATGGTCAATCTGAAGAAAGTGAGGAACAAAGCGATGGGTACAACTTTGATGTCATCCCATCCACCGAAGACTATTAGTTTATTTTAATTTCGTATTATTGTAATCTTATAAAATATTAATCAATGGTAATCAATTATTAACAAACGCCACGAACGCCAAAAGTGACCTATAAAACGCCACAACGCCAAAAAAATTAACTATGTGAGACAAAAAGAATTAATTCAATGAGAGAGATCAAAAAACAGTAAAACACCAAGTAATTAATGAATCTTGTTAACGCCAAAATTATCTTAGACGCCAAAACTGAAGCAACATGTGATGCACGAGCTTGGGAAAAAGAATATTGAAAAGACAAAAAAAAAACCCCCTCAGACCCTGATTACATCCGCGCCACATGTTCCATCATGATCCGTTCTCACTCTTTAGGACATTTTCTTCTGATTCCATACCTCTATATATATATATATATATATATATATATATATGATGAGGTTCTAGAGTGAACACTAGTGTATTTGCGAACTGAGTGAACAAATCCTGGCCATCGATCTACACACGCGTATGGCCAGGATCTCATCATCAAATCGTAAAATACACTAGTGTATTTCAACATCAAATCCTGGCC
This sequence comes from Helianthus annuus, assembly GCF_002127325.2. Classification (NCBI taxonomy): domain Eukaryota; kingdom Viridiplantae; phylum Streptophyta; class Magnoliopsida; order Asterales; family Asteraceae; genus Helianthus; species Helianthus annuus. The sequence goes on from NC_035445.2 coordinate 100,234,895, forward strand.
TTTGATCTACACATGTGTATGGCCAGGATTAGTTCACTCAGTTCGCAAGCTACACTAGTGTTCACTCTCGAACCTAATCCTATATATATATATATAGGACAAAGATCCGTTAGGAACCACCCTTTATTGCGAGAACCGCGATAACCAATGTGAACATAACAAAAAATGCCTAAAAATAGCTAAAAAACACACAAAAATTCTTTTTTTTTAGTATTTTTTATTTTTTTAGATTTTTTAGGTTTTTTGAGGGTTTAGTTTTTAGCATTTTAGCTGGGGGGGGGGGGTTAGGTTTTTTTTTTGGGAGTTTAGTTTTTAGCATTTAGCTTGGGGGGGGGGTTAAGTTTTTTTTTTTTTTTTGGGAAGGGGGGGGGTTAGGTTTTTTTTTTTTTGGAGGGGGGGGGGAGTTAGGTTTTTTTAGGGTTTTTTTTTTTTAGCTATTTTAGGTTGTGTTCACATTGGTTCACGCGATTCTCGCAATAAAAGTGGTTCTCGCATGAACCTTACCCTATATATATATATATATAAAGTAGGCAAGTTGTTCTCCCTAAGCTAGCTAGTTTCAATAATCCGAAAAAACAAAATACTTTAATTCAGTATGTTGTTAAAGAAACTCTCACCATACCAGATGCAGAATCTACCATTGTGTTTTCTAGAATGAACAAAAAGTTTATAATTTATATACAAGTACACAGATACAAAATGAAAAGATATGTTGTCATTCACCATATATAATATATTGTTTGTCAAATTAAGTTAATTCTTTGATGAGTCTATAATATATTATAAACACTAAAGAACGATCAAACTAATAACATATGTATAGGTAATATAACTTAAAAGTGATTTACACATGTGTAGTTATATAAGTAAACAAAATTTGTTTATTCTTTTTTTAATCCCGGGAGAGACAAACAAGTATTGTTTATTCTTGTTAGTGTATTCTTGCCATAAGAATCTTGTTGCAGAACGAACCAAACCATTTCATTTCAACGTAAAACAAAAGCTATCGACACTTTCGAAGATCGAATGAAGTCTTTAATCAAACTGGAAGAAAAAAAAAATCCTATTGATAGATAAAACCCACATGATTAATGTCACACGGGCATAACATGAAGAAATGTATGCTAAAATTAGAGCCAAATATAATTGAAGAGGTCCATATTAGAAATTATAAAAATTTATGTAACGTTTTGTCACTTAATCTACTGGAAAAAAAAAAAAAAAAAAAAAAAAAACCCAACTTTCCCGCTAACCTATTTTGGTAAGAAATGTGTTGAAAACAATGGTTCCCTACACATTTCCCACAGAATTTGGCGTAGGAAATTAAAAAAAAAATACTGTTAATTTTCTTATAATATTTTTTTTTTTAAATTTCCTTTTTTTATCAAAGTGGTAATGCAGATTCAAGTTGGAAGATATGAGTGTTAGGATTTAAACACACACAAAAGATATCATCACCCTAGATTTAATCCCGAAATTAGATCTGTTTTGCAGAAGAACATATAGTTGGATCAAAAGGATCGATACCGAAACCTAGAACCAGAGTCAACCGCGTTTGGCAACTTTTATTGTTTCATTTTTGTCTCAGTGTTTTGATTATCAAGTTCGTTATTCCGTTGCGCATTGAATATGTTGATTTGTTATGATTGTCTCTATTTATCCAAAACCAGTTTTCGTTTAGTCGGCCATGGCTGCAGACTCAAAGGTTATAATAAAGAAGTTTGACGAGAATAAGTTAGGTTGGTGGAAGCTATGAAAAAAAAAAGAAGCAACCGAACCCTAACGGCGGCGACTACTGTTGACCACAACCGTACAAGCCATACTCGCATAACCTAGTACCAGTCATATTCAGAACGAACATGCAGTGGCGATGTTTGTAGCGACTACGGTGGCTTGCGATGGTTGGCTGGTTCAAAATGATGTTCGTCGTGTGATCCTCGTGAAGAGCCAAAGCTCTGGTACCAGTTGTTAGGATTAAAATACACACGAAATTGAACACACACACGAAAGCATTAAACAACACGAGGATTTAAAGTGGTTCCGTCGGCTGACCTACGTCTATTGTGTTGCAACTAGGGTTTCTTTTACTATCTAGTTGCTACAAGGAATTACAAGTACAAAGCAATCATTATATAGAGACTAATCTAGGGTTAAGAAACCTAATCCCCAAATTAAGCCCACTCCCGTATAGAGATATTTAGGGCCGACTAAATTAAGACCCTAGTTTAACTGCCAAATAAAAGATGTATGGGCCGACCCAAGCTACGGCCGGTCGACCACCCTCCCTTGATCGAGCCTCCACTCCAAACGGCCCAACAAGGAACTTATGGAGGAGAATAACAGTGACTTTACATTACACTCCAAGAATTTGGTCGGCTCTTCCGTACAACAAGAAATTAATAAGTACGTGGGGTACTGTTGCTAGACTGGAAAATTTCTTGATGACCTCGAATTTTTCTATGGGTAACTTTATCAATGGAAAGTGTTGTGTCTGATAGACTACATAGTTTTTAATGTCTACACCCCCCCCATTTTAGTAGTTGTTTAGGGCAATTTCACCTTAAATTGGTTAAATGTTTATGAATTTGTGTTTTGCAAGTTTTTAGTTAGAAAGATGGATTTCCAGGTCAAAATACAAACTTAACTGAAGAAATAAAAAAGGTAGCTGGACCGAGTTCGGTACGAGCCTGATCAGAGAGTAGGTCCATAAGGTTTGGAGCTAGGTTGCACCACCTTAGAAGTTTAAACCCCTAGTGGGTCGAGTTGCTGATGTGAATAAGTACGAGTCGTATTCGATGGGAGCGTGCGGGTCGTACTCGGCCCGGAACGTACGTGGACCTTATAAATAAAATAAGACGTCCATGAAACCATAGGATGTAAAGAAAATCAACTAAAAGAGCGAAAAATGGGTTATTCAAGGTTTTCAATCAATCCAAAATATCCAAGGACGAGAGTTCGTGAAGATCTAGCATACAGGAGATCAATCTATTGGTTCTCACTGAGTTAGCACTTTTATATTTCTGTTTTTTTTTTCCTTAGTCTTTATCATGTATTCGATGAAATCTTGTGATTAGTTATTTGTATGACTAGCTAACCACCTTATAGCAGGTTAGGTAGGATGAATCTTCATACTTTGTGAAGTTGGATGATTTTATTTATGAAAGTGTGATTTTAGACAAGTGTTTATCATTGATCTTGTGATGTGTTAATCTATATTTTAAGTATTGATCTTTGATTTGTTTTATCTATCTCTGAATTATATATTGACCGTTAGGTTAGAGCTTGATAATTAGTAGGTAATAGATAAACTTATTCAAGGGTTGGTAATGCATATGGGTCACCTATGAGAAGAACTTGATTAAAAGAGTTTGGAAATTTGTTAAGGTTTGCTTAAAATTTAGTAACATGGATAGTAAATTATCCAGTTTGTGAATGTGTGTGACTAAACAATAAAATAAGCTCTAAATCACAAGGGATAAATAAATTACTTAGTTACTTAGGTGTGTCTATAGCTTGAGTGTTCGGGGTTATGTGGTCAATCTGATAAGGTAATGACTATTTAACACTTCACACCTCATTAATAGTTTCTACTATAATGAGCTTTTCATAAATTCATAATGAAAAGACTTTATAAAAGTATTAGGAGGATTTCGATCCTAATTAGTTATTCTTTCTTATATCTGATTTCTAAAACTTATTTTTAGTATTTCGGGTTTTCTCATTATTTCATATTTCAAAGTCACATAGGTTAGATAATATTCACAAGATTAAAGTTAATAGATTTTGTGTCCTAGGATTGATACTGTAACGCTCCGTAAATTTTCGCGTTTATAAAATTATTTATTTATTCATTTATTTAAATTAAATACATTATTTATTAATTATTTATTCTTTTATTTAAATCATTTATTCACTTTTAATCATTTATTTATTTATTCAATATTTATTTAAATCCTATATTTAATTATTAAAGAAATAATTATCAATATTGTTCTATTTAACTAAATTTACAATTAAGAAATTTTATTCTTTTTATAATAGTAATTTAGTTAGTCTAGTTAAAACAAATAATTATAAGATTTAGTACATAAGCGAGTTAAGAAAGTTAAGTTAATAAACTATTTTTTTTTTCTTTTCTAAATAAATAAATTAATATTTTAATTAATTAAATAAATAAATGTTTTTTTAAATAAAAGAATTATTAGTTTGGGTTAATTCAAATTAACAAAGTTAAGAAAAACATATTAAAGGTTAGCAAAGTTAGTTAGATTAAGAGTTACAAGCTAACTAGGTTAGTATTAATAAAAGAGAACCACTAACTGAGTTAGAAAACTCAGTTAGTCTGGTTAAGTCAAAAAAATAACAAAAAAAGGGGGTCTCCTGGGTGAGAACCGCCCTCTTTAGGATTCGAACCCGCGCACCTACTGCCAAACAAGAGTGTCTTAACCAGTTTATCCTCCTTTCCGGAGCTGATAAACTTGGTTTCTAATTTTGTTTACACTCACTTTCGAATTCAAAATCTAATCCATATAACCGCCAAAACAAGAAACGTGATTCGGTCAAACCTTCCATCTTTCTTCTCCGGCCAGCTGTTAAATCCCGATCTACCAAAATAACGATATCAATCACAATCATTCCATATATTCGGTTCAATCACCGGTTGGTTTCCTTAATTACCCGACCCAAACCGTTCCTATATAAACCCGACGTCCCTCAACCTTTCGATCACAATCGCCACCGAAAACCACCACCACCTTTCTCTCCTCTCACCCATCTCGGAACACCCTCGCCGGAAAGGAAGCTGACGTCGTCGGAGGGACTGACTCGCCGGAGAACGAGGACCGCCGGAAAAACTGCAACTCCGGTTACCCCTTCCCCTTCTTCTCTTCTTATATTTTTTTTCTTTTTTTTCTTTGTTACTGTAATATTACTATTATTATTAATATTATTATTATTATTATTATTATTATTATTATAATTCAGATATAATAATTATTATTAATACTAATTAAACAAGTTTAATAAACAATCAGATTTATTATTATATTTTTTTTTCTGAATTATTGTTCAAATAAAATCAGATTTGTTATTTTTTAAATCAGAAATATTAATTAAATCAGAATTTATATTTTTAGAATTATTATTATTAAATCAGTTATATTTAACAATATTACTATAATAATTCCGATTATTAATGTTAATATTAATATTATTAAAACAGATTTATTAAACAGATTTATTTATATTTTAAATCTGAAATATTATTAAAAATCAGAATTATTAATTAGCAGAATTTTTATTTTTATTATTTAAATCTGAATTATAATTCTTTAATTATTCAGAATTATTCTTTCATTTTCAAAAATCAGAATTTTTATTTTCAGAATTAACACTTTAAATATATATATATATATATATATATATATATATATATATATATATATATATATATATATATATATGTATATATATAAAAGCAGAATTTTGCTTTATATATTTTCAGAATTTTTATGTAACAAATATATTTTATTTAGACTATAAATATTATCAGATTTATTATTATTTATCTATAATATTTATATATATGTATTAGAAATCATTATTTATATATAATCCATTTTAGTTATAACATTTATAACATTTTGATAAAATCAGTAACATTATCATAACAATATATATAAGTAAAATCAATATTTATTTTACTCATTTATTTGTCATATATTTTTTTAATATAAAAATATGAAACATAATATTCTTTTTATAAAATGCCTTGTTATTTAATAATCTATAAATTCCCCATATTTAACAAATACTCAAAATTAATAGGGTAGATCTCTTGTGCAACGACACTTGGAACAATCCTCATATTCTCTTTCCAAGAAATACGCAACGCACTCCAAGGTGAGTATACATGACCCATTTTCGTTTTACACTTTTTGGGTGCAATATGTATTACATATCAAACATCACAACACATTAAACATTTTATGCACACTCTATCCTTACTCTATGTGATACATTTTAATCATGTTAGACATGTTATGCTACTGTAAACACCTAATGACTATGTGTTCATTAACTTCGTACAAGCCTCCCCTAACAATGGTAGCGCTATAGGTTGAGAAACGCCCCTCCTGTTCTATGAGCAGGTATTGTTAGGTTTAACTATGTCAACATACTCAAAATCGTTTGGGTACACTTTAATTGCGTTAAACTTTGGTTTGGACACATAGAGTAACATCGTTTCGAGTATATACTGTTAACATGATATTGTATTTCACATTTGGATATGAGCAAACATTTTAAACTCGTACTATGCTATGTATGAAAACTTGTATACTCGCCAACATGCTTTTGTTGACTTTATTTTAATACATATTGCAGGTTGATTGATCAAGATACAAGAAAACAAGCTAGGATGGCTTAGAAACTCATTCTAGAAATAAGCTATTGTTTGAATTTATATTTGATTGTTTGAAACTTTGTATCATCCTTTAGAATTTAATAAAATGATTTAATTTGTATTGTCACATTTAGTGTTATGTTGTTTTGAGCAATTTGTACGTCTCATCCCGATGTTTCCGCCATCGGTTGGGGTGTGACAGATACTCGGTAACTTACCTGAACTATACTATATTCTGATATGTACGCTTGCCTGTTACGTGTGTAGTTAGTAGTTATTTGGTTTTTTACCTTAAAGCTCATATGTGTTTCGTGTTCAAATTATTTGTTACTATCTAAGCACGTCAGCAAGGTTGGTAAGGGTGATAGTATAAGGTTTTGGTTAGGTGTTTAGCTTGCATATAAGCCTTTAAATACCTTTTACCCTTTGTCTCTTTGGTTTAGAATTAAATAAAGTATGTCCAGTGGCAAATCGTTGTCATGTGTAGAATGGGATTGTGTCAGGCATGTGGGAGTGGAAAAAACAATTTTCGAATGGGAATTGAGGAGATCATGAAACTGGATGAATTACTGGATAGATTGCAACAACTTCGGTTTAGGGATGAGAACGATGAATGTGCCTGGCTAGGAGATAGCATGGGTGGTTTCTGATCAATGGCCTCATTGAAGAGGTTGTTGGTTTCTGTTGAACCTAGTCCAACTAAAAAATATCCCCGAGGGGAACATATAGGTCACTTTAAAGGTTAATGTGTTTGGGTGGAAGGTTCTTTTGGACAACATTCTATTTAATCAATAATGGTGCATCCTTGTGTTGTTTATACAGGTCAATATATAAATCGCCTAATGATATGTTTACATCTTGTTTTGCAGTCTTGCTGTTATGGAAAATATTAGTAAGTGGTGCAAAATTACCGTGATTTATGTTTTTGCGGTCCATGATTTGTATGAGCTTCATATGACCATTCCAGTTGCATCTCATAGAAGAAGAATTGTTCAGTCCATTATTTTGGTCGCTTGTTAGAATATATGGCGTGCTCGAAGCAAATGGAGTTTCTCAAGTGTTTACGTTAAGACAGAGAAAATTATCGGTATAATCAAATCGTTGAGCTTCCTTTGGATTAATAACCGGTTTAAGACTTTGGCTATTGACGTGTTAGGGTGTGGGTGTAAATTTTAGATATATTTTAAGCACTTTTTACTGGCGAATCAAGCTTTAAATTTATAAAACACGATACAATACTACCATTCTACACACGTTAGGCAAGTGCACCCATCGTAGACGTAGTATAGTGATGGTAAAATACCGAGGTCGTCCATGGTCACAAGAGCTTTTAATATCGACTTATCGTTAACGTCTAATCTAACCAAATTTTGATAAAAGTTTTGAAAGTTTTAAAAGATAAACTAGAAAATAAAAATATAAATGTAAGGAAAACAAATAGACAAGAAGGAAATCACTTGGTTCCAATTCCTCTTTTATCTATCCTTTGACGATGTCCGCACTTTGGGCTTTTAAGAGATTATCTTAGTTATAGTGGTAGGCCCCTCTTGTGAAGGCGACGTTACCCTCAACCTATTGATCTGAGTCAGCAAGGAATACAGTCCCACAAGGTCAGATTATTAAAAGATAAATAAATAAGTTATTAATGCGAAAAGTGGTAGGCCTTTCTTGTGAAGGCGACGTTACCCTCAGCCTATTGGTCTGAGTCAGCAGGGATACAGTTCCGTAAGGCCAGGTTATTGTTTTAATAGTAGTTTATAAATAAGGGATTACAAGTCATTCTTACTTCCCCTGATTTGATGCTATCTGCCTCAAGGGAAGTCCTAATAAGCATGAATCAGGTCCTCGTAGGATCTATACACTGAACGAGGCAAGAGCTTTACCCAAACACCCTTCTAACCCCCTTCCAGGTAGTTAACGCGCTTTATATAGACCGTAAAGACATGAATGAGTGAATCAACAAAACAAGAAGAAATGATTAAGTAAAGTTCACCTTCAATATAGAAAACTAGTTATTAACGTCATTAATACATACCCAAATAAAATGCTGCCAAATATTGGAAATCAAAATTAATACGTAAAAGATTTGTCTTCACCAAGTGATGTAAGAGATTTAGCCAAGCCCCGTGGGTACAGTTTTTAAAAATGTACAGAATTTGTCTGCAGATCTGCCACGGCCCCGTGGCCGTTTTATTTATATTTTTTGGTTACTGGGCATTTGGGCACGGGGGCGTGCCAGGTGGGCACGACCCCATGGTCAGAGTGCTAGTAACAAGTTTTTATTATGCACGTGTGCGTCACCGTTTCCCCGAGGGTTCCCTTTTTGGTACTTACCTGTTTCGCGTCCAATATCAAGGATGATGCTCTCCAAATATACCTACAAGATAATTAAGAGGAAAATCTTGCATATTTACAATTAACGTTTGATTGTTCCCTGAGCACTTATCTACCTCTTGGAGTGTTACTTCAACTTCCTCATCCTCAAGAAAGCCTCTGTAAAGCTTAAGCCTATGTCCGTTCACCTTGAAGGGTTCACTGTTCGGAGGCTTAATTTCTACGGCGTCATGTGGAAAGATTTGGGTAATGGAAAAAGGTCCCGACCACCTTGACTTGATTTTTCCGGGAAATAACCGAAGTCTTGAGTTGAACAAGAGCACTTGATCCCCTCCTGCAATTCTTTAGGTTTGCTTATTTTGTCGTGTAAGCTTTTCATGCGTTCCTTATAAATTTTGGAGGTGGAATATGCTTGATTCTGATTTCATGTAATTCATTTAACTAATAAAATCGATTTTTACCATAATTTTCTTGGTCTAGGTTTACGTTTTTTTAATGCCCAGTATGCTTTGTGTGCAATTTCTACTGGGAGGTGACAACTTTTTCCATAGACGAGCTTATATGAGGTAGTGCCTATTGATGTTTTATAGGCTGTTCGGAAAGCCCATAAAGCATCGCTTAATTTATCTGCCCAATCTTTTCTATTTTGACTCACGGTTTGCTCGATGACGTCTTCCTCTTCGACGAGTTGTTCCTCTGTTACTTCCGAATCGGGTGGCTCTGTTTCATCTTCAATTAGGGGGTCGTCATTTCCAATTGGACATTTCATTGATTGGTCAAGATTGACGTACCTTTTATCGGTCCCTGATTGAAGTTGTAGGTTGTTTTGCTTCCGATTGACTAAGGTTTGATGGGTTTTCATGAACGGTTGTCCTAACACGAGGTGGGCATCATCTAAGACGATAAAGTCAGTTGGGACTACTGTTTGATTTGTTTGAATTAAGACATCCTCAACCATCCGTGTCTTTTATCATTTTTCGGTTAGAGAGAAAAATAGGGATTTTAAGAGGAGAAAAATCAATAGTACCTAATTTTTCGAAAACATAGTTTGGCATTATGTTAACACAAAGATCTTTATCAATTAGTACGTTACTAACGAAGATGTTTTGAAAAAAAACATGGTACTGCTTTTATGTTTAGTTCATGGTGTTAATCTTGTATTAGCAAAGTTTGATCATTTGTTAATGCAATGCTAACTATTTCTTCGATTTTAGTAGTAGCGTTTAGCTCTTTTAAAAACTTGGCATGAGAAGGTACCAAACAATGATTTTCAAAAGAAGGTTGTAAAACGTGAATTTCTTGAAAGTTTTGTTCTATTTTGAAATCGTTAGTTTTAGACTAACCTTCTTTGTGCTTTGGTTCATGCGTGAGTTTTTCGGTTTGTGGTTCTTCTATTTTTACCTTCTCGATTATTATCTCTTTAGTACAAATGATCTCCTCCTTTTCGCAAGATCTCTTAATTAAGAGTTCTAAATTCTTGAGACTTTGTATAAGGCTTTCGGCTTCGGGAACTATTGTTGGTGGCGTGTCATATGTTTCAAACGGATTGGTATCCCAATCAAAGCTTGGCTTTGGGAGATCAAATCTTGGTTCTTCATATGTGGGGTATGAGGGTGACCGCTAAAAAAGGTAACAATGTTGTATTGAATGGGATTCACCGCAAATGATACAATATAGTTCCTCATAATCATCCTCAATATAATATTAGTTGTAATCTTCTGAGTAGTAATCCATTGTATTGGAAGATACCCAGAAGATTAACGAGCCTTGGGATCAAAAAACAGAAAAAAAAAATTACAGAATGATGACCACAGCCCCGTGCTGTACCGGCACAACCCCGTGGGCAAGCCTGTATTTGGGCGTTTGAAAAAGTTTCTACCCTTTGATGATTTCCGCACTTAGCGCCCCCTTTAGCAATGGTGCAATGATATCTGAAGCCCAAAGTGTAGAGTGGTAGGCCCTTCTTTTATCTATCCTTTGATGATTTCCGCACTTTGGGCTTTTTAAGAGATTATCGTAGTTATAGTAGTATGCCCCTCTTGTGAAGGCGACGTTACCCTCAACCTGTTGGTCTGAGTCAGCAGGGATACAGTCCGCAAGGTCAGATTATTGAAAGATAATTAAATAAGTTATTAATGCGAAAAGTGGTAGGCCTCTCTTGTGAAGGCAATGTTATCCTCAGCCTAGTGGTCTGAGTCAGCAGGGATACAATCCCGCAAGGCCGAGTTGTTGTTTTAATAGTAGTTTATAAATAAGGGATTACAAGTCGTTCTTACTTCCCTCGATTTGATGCTATCTGCCTCAAGGGAAATCCTAATAAGCTTGAATCAGGTCCTCGCAGGATCTATACACTGAGGCAAGAACTTTACCCAAACACCATTCTAACCCCCTTCCAGGTAGTTAACACGCTTTATATAGACCGTAAAGACACGAATGAGTGAATCAACAAAACAAGAAGAAATGATTAAGTAAAGTTCACCTTCAATATAGAAAACTAGTTATTAAAGTCATTAATACATGCCCAAATAAAAAGTTTCCAAAGATTGGAAATCAAAAGTAATACATAAAAGATTTGTCTTCATCAAGTGATGTAACAAATTTAGCCAAGCCATGTGATGTAGCATGCCTTTCACATCTCACTACACTACCTTACAAACAAAGATAGGCTAAACTCATATACATTATATAGTCTTGTGGCGTAGTGTTGTAGCCTTACAAACAAAGATAGGCTATGTTGATCAGTTCTGTATAAAATAATGAAAAACATATTAGAAATACTTGTAACAGCAGATAGGCTAGCATAGAATCCAGCCATAGGCGCAACCATTGAGTTCGACATAATTGTCAGGATGATCTGGTTCCTCCTTAGGGTGTAAGTTCTTGAGGATGAAACCGAATTCTAGGGTGGGATTCGGATGGAGAGAGAGGAGTCGAGGGGGGCGATTTCTTGATGTTATGATTAGTGTCTAACCCTTAACCTCTCTAATTATCTCTTTATATATACATTCAAGATGAAACATAATTAGTTAATAATGGTAACATGGTCCATCAACAATTACCAACTAATTATATAATAGATATAATATATTTTGATCAATATAATATAAATGATTATAATATCACTACACAATTAAATATAACACAATATATATATACAGGCTAAACTCATATACATTATATAGTCTTGTGGCATATGGGAAATTGGGAATGGGTCCTCGTTCCTAAGAGTATGTGAAATGGAGCCCTTCACGACTAAGTTATAATGATGAGAGAGATATCACTGGCGTCGTGCAGGCAAACTCACCATTCAATCCATTATCCTAAAATATTTCCTCAAGTGGGTCATTGCCACTAGTTTCGATAATGACTTCACTTCAATCCTAAGATGGACGGTTTACAAGGTCACTAGTAAGTTATAAGTTGGTGTTGCTAACTTATATTTATTCAATCAAAGTGTAACATATAATATCTTAAATGGTTTTTGTGACACTCGAGGTTTTTCCGAACGATCACCTTGTAATATTTTGTGTGTATATAAATATTATTAAATGGAAACGTGATTTTTACATGATATGTGTGAGTATGTTATATATATATATATGTATGTGAGTCGAGACCATGACTCGCAACCGGGCGGTTGCGAGTGGGCCACTCGGTCTCGAGTGGGCCTATGAGCCGTAACCGGTTTGGGCCGAAACCCCAAGCCCAACCCGAAAACCCCCCTTGTATAAATCCCCAACCTTCTCCTCACTTTCCTTCATTCATTTGCTACAAACCACACAAACACACTTCTCCTATTTTCTCTCAACAAGAAACCCCAAACAACATCCCAACCTTCTCCAACTTTCGGATTCAAGCAAGGATCTCGGACAAGGACTCGGTCAAGACCATCACTCGGACACTTCATCTTCTCTCATTCTCTCCTCTTTGTTTTCGGCTCCTCCTTTTCATAACCGGTTAGTGTTATCTTTTTGTGTATAAGATTTAGGCATGTTGTATGAACTAAGGAATGCTTGGTTAGTAGTTTTATGTATGATCTTTAGGATGGTTTGTGAAACTTGAACTATATGTGAAAACCCTTGTGTATGAAAGCATGATAATGTGTTTACATGGCCAAAAGAATAGTGATTTAGGAATGATTATGCCAACCGAACCATGTCTAAAGTTACAAAAAAATGCATGTTCTTGTTCTTGCATGATGATCTTGCTTGAAATGTGTGCGATTTTGGTTCAAAAATGTGTGATTATGTTTGGCATGAAAACCCTAAAAATGATGAACATAAGATGAACTTGTTTGAATATGGTTTGAAGGTTTTAAAAATGGCAAAGTTTGATCTATGTTTTCTAAATAGGCAGTTTAGGAAAAGTGTTAGTGAAACCTTATTGGTCATTTCCGGATTTGGGTCTGAATTCTCGGTACAAATTGGACTGTCATATCTGCATCATCACGTGTACATGAAAATGACAGCATTCCGACTCGCAACTGCGCCGTTGCGACTCGCAACCAAGGCAGGACAACTCGAGACCACGTAGTTGCGACTCGCAACCACTGCATGACTACTCGAAACCACACGATTGCGACTCGAGACTACGTCGGTTGCGACTCGCAACCACAGCATGATGACTCGAGACCACGGTTACGACTCGCAACCATAACGTGACAAGCCGAAACCACCTGGTTGCGACTCGAGACCAACTGGTTGCGAGTGGGCTGTTCATTTTGGTTATTGGGCCCATATGTGTTTAACTTGGGCTATCTGTTGACTGGATTATGTGTTGCTGTTGACTGCTTAATTATTTAGGCCGGCCCAGTAACCCACTGTTTACTTATATGCTTGATACGTGTTAGCTATGTGTAAGTTTTTACGTGAACGCTTGCATACCGAACCTGACCTATACCGGTAACCATGTTAGGACGTGGTGACCAGCGTGTTTGACCAAGTAACCTAAACCTACCGAGCAACCCAAGGTGAGTTCACAACTTAAAAGCATGCGTCCCGGTGGTTTGGGACACGAGACTAAAACAACCCTATCCCCTTGTAAAAGGGGATACCATTTACATTCCTTCCCTAGTTACTGGGAACAAACTTACTTTTCTTTCCCTTGTATTGGGAAACCTTTTAGTTAATTACTGTTTATACGGAATGCAACCAAACGGCACTAAACGCAACTCTATCACTCAAGTCCCTACTACATAATACCGATTAGTCGCCGGGGCCAGGCGAACGGGTTATTAGTTGATAGCGCTATTTAGGTGTTTACCAGCCTCACACCGTGCCCTGGTTTGGGATCGGTCGTGAACTAATGTACTCAGGCATCCGTCAATGATGATAGAACATTGACATCGGGGCATCCTGCGGAAACGCAACGGTTACCTAGTGTTCGGTATTGGAAAAACAGTTTAGTCGCTAACTTTTGGGGTAGCTCCCCATGGCATGTATAAACGGATAAATTAACTGGTGAAACAAGTTTTTGGTAATTAAAACTGGACAACTAGTGAACTCACTCAGCATTATTGTTGACCCCCTTACTGCATGCTTGCAGGTGACCAGTGACGAAGGAACTTGCTGCTTGGGAACGAGTAGTGTCTGTCCACCCTTGTGTTGGGTGTTACCTTATTTTGAACCATGGACTTGTTTAACTACTACTTTATTTATGCTTCCGCTACTTATTACTGTTTAAACTTGAGACCTTAAACTCTGAACTAGATATTTGCTAATCCTATGGTTAGTAAGTACTACTTTTGTTATCAACTTAATTATTCAGTATAATTGGTGGCTGGATCCTGGTCAGTCACGCCCTCGAAGCGGGTGTTATCCGCATGTGGATTTTGGGGGTGTGACAGATTGGTATCAGAGCCATTGGTTATAGTGAACTTGGTTTTTAAAAAGGGGAAAAATCTTTTTGGAGAAAACCAGACTATAACCCGTGACTCGCGACGACACTACACTCCAAGTGCAAGGCTCGACACTTTTGACCTCATAGCTCGGACCAGTGTTTACTTGTTTGCTTTATGTTTCCTGATTTGCTATACGTACTAGTGTGCCTACATTAGAAAGATACACCTCTCTCTTTTATCTCATTCTCGCTACGTTACAACATCACACTCATACTGCGTTTTCTGATTTGAAGACAATGAGTGGACGCGGAAGAGGAAACATTAACATGACACAGGCTCAGTTCACTAACCTGCTCAACACAGTGGCTGCAGCTTTCGCAGCTCACCCTATAGGCCAGCATGCACCTGCACAACCACCCGTGTGTACCTTCAAAACTTTCATGGATTGCAAGCCTCTCCCTTTCAACGGCACTGAGGGTGCCATAGGTCTTCTGCATTGGATTGAGAAAATTGAAGCTGTTTTTGCTGTTTGCGAGTGTCCCCCTGCAAATTGGGTGAAATTTGCTACTGCTACGCTTGAAGGAAACGCGCTTTCTTGGTGGAAGGCGCAAATTCAGATGTTTGGGTTGGAAACTGCAAATGCTACTGCGTGGGAGGATTTCAAGGACATGATTAAGGAGGAATACTGTCACCGGGATGACATCCACAAGCTTGAGAATGAGTACTATGCGCTCAAGATGGTTGGGTCGGAAATTGAAACTTACACCAAGCTGTCCAACGATTATGCCGCTCTTTGCCCAAACATGTCTCGACCCATGTATCGAAGAATCGAACTGTACATCAAGGGTTTGGCTCCAGAAATTCGAAGCCATGTAACTTCAGCCAACCACACTACCATTCAGCCGATTGTTCGACTTGCTCACAAACTCACTGATCAGGCCGTAGAAGAGGGCAGGTTGCCCAAAAGGATCAGTGCTACTGTCGGAACTTCTAGTGACAACAAGCGTAAGTGGGAAGGAAGTCAGGGCAAGGATGCTAACCCCACTCAGGCCCCAGCACAGCAAAGGAAAACTGAAAACAACAAAGGCACTCAGCAACAGGGTGGCTACCGGGGAAGCTACCCAAAGTGCAACAAGTGTAACAGACACCACAATGGGGCATGTAACAAGGGCCAGTGTCAGCGATGCCACAAGATGGGGCACGAAGCCAAGGATTGTAGAAGTCAGTTCCCAGCAAGACAGAATCAGCAACAACCTCAACAGCAACAGCAGCAGGGAAACGACCGAGCATGTTTTAAATGTGGGGCAACAGGGCACTTTAAGAAGGATTGCCCTGAACTGAATCAGAACCGCAACAATAATCAGGGAGCTGGGAACAACAATCAAAACAACAATGCTGGGAATGGTGCTAGAGGAAGGGCTTTCGTGATTGGAGCTGGTGAAGCAAGGAATGACCCCAATGTCGTGGCGGGTAAGTTCCTACTCGATGATCGTTATGTTTCTGTGTTATTTGATTCCGGTGCCGATGCTAGTTATGTATCCCTACGTATTAGTAAGAAGCTTAAGCGTCCGCTCTCGTTGCTAAGTTCTCCTCATATCGTCGAGTTAGCTAATGGTAGAAACATCGAGGCCTCACATGTGGTCAAAGGCTGCAAACTAGAGTTGTCTGGTCAGACATTTAGTATCGATCTTTTCCCTGTTACTCTTGGAAGCTTCGACGTCGTTATTGGTATGGATTGGCTATCCAAGCATCGCGCTGAAATCCTTTGTCAAAAGAAAGCAGTTCGTATTCCCCGCCGTTCTGGCAAACCCCTCATTGTACAAGGTGGCAAAGGTGGAGAAATCTCCGGCGTTATCTCTTTCTTAAAGGCCCAGAAGTGTTTACGAAAAGGGCACACCGCTATCTTAGCACTTGTCACCAACACGCAGGAAAAGGAAAAGAAGATTGAAGATTTTCCGGTAGTACGTGACTACCCCGAGGTATTTCCTGAGGAATTACCTGGACTCCCTCCCCATCGTCAGGTCGAATTCCAAATCGAGCTAGCTCCCGGAGCAGCACCCATAGCTCGTGCACCTTATCGTCTAGCCCCCGCAGAATTGAAGGAACTCTCTACTCAACTACAGGAACTATTGGATAAAGGGTTTATTCGCCCTAGTTCATCGCCCTGGGGAGCACCAGTACTCTTTGTCAAAAAGAAAGATGGCACGTTCCGAATGTGCATTGATTATCGTGAGCTGAACAAGGTTACCATCAAGAATCGTTACCCTCTCCCGCGAATCGACGATTTGTTTGATCAACTGCAAGGATCGAGTTACTATTCTAAGATTGACCTGCGATCAGGCTACCATCAGTTAAGGGTCCGTAATGAAGACATCTCCAAAACTGCATTCAGAACTCGTTATGGTCATTATGAATTCCTCGTTATGCCCTTTGGAATGACCAACGCGCCTGTAGTGTTCATGGATCTCATGAACCGAGTATGCAAACCCTACCTCGACAAGTTTGTGATCGTGTTTATAGACGACATCTTGATCTACTCGAAAAGTCAGGAAGAGCATGAGCAACACCTACGCCTTATCCTCGAACTCCTTCGCAATAAGCAACTGTATGCCAAGTTCTCGAAATGCGACTTCTGGCTTCGAGAAGTCCATTTCCTTGGACACGTGGTTAACAAAGATGGAATCCACGTCGACCCTGCAAAGATCGACTCTATAAAGAATTGGCCTACCCCTAAGACTCCCACTGAAGTTCGCCAATTCTTGGGATTGGCAGGTTACTACCGCAGATTCATTCAGGGATTCTCAAAGATTGCACAACCCCTCACTACGCTCACTCAGAAAGGCGTCACCTACAAGTGGAATGAAGCACAGGAATCTGCTTTTCAGAGGCTTAAGGATAACCTCTGTAGTGCTCCTATTCTCTCGTTGCCTGAAGGCACTGACGACTTCGTAGTTTATTGCGATGCATCTATTCATGGGCTTGGTTGCGTGTTAATGCAACGCGAGAAAGTTATTGCTTACGCCTCTCGACAACTTAAGACGCACGAAAGGAACTACACAACGCACGATCTGGAGCTGGGAGCAGTGGTCTTTGCGCTTAAGATATGGAGGCACTACCTGTACGGTACCAAGTGCACCATTTACACCGATCACAGGAGTCTCGAGCATATCTTCAAGCAAAAGGAATTAAACATGCGACAACGTCGATGGGTCGAACTTCTGAATGATTATGAATGCGCCATAAAGTATCATCCGGGCAAGGCCAATGTTGTGGCAGACGCCCTCAGCCGGAAAGACACTATACCAAAGCGCGTGCGAGCATTACAACTTACCATCCAGTCTAACCTCCCTACCCAGATTCGAAATGCCCAGATTGAAGCTCTGAAACCGGAAAACATCAGGGCTGAGTCCCTGCGAGGATCGAGGCAGCAACTAGAACAAAAAGAAGACGGCGCCTACTATGTGGCAGGGCGCATTTGGGTCCCACTCTACGGAGATCTACGAGAGCTTGTGATGGACGAAGCCCATAAGTCCCGTTATTCAGTACATCCTGGTGCAGATAAGATGTACCACGACTTAAGGACCACTTACTGGTGGCCTGGCATGAAGGCCCACATAGCAGCTTACGTTGGCAAATGTTTGACCTGCGCAAGAGTCAAGATCGAGTATCAGAAACCAGCAGGCCTACTCCAGCAACCCGAAATCCCGAAATGGAAATGGGAGCAAATTTCCATGGATTTTGTTACAGGACTACCTAGATCTCAACGCGGGAATGACACTATTTGGGTGATAGTAGATCGATTGACTAAGTCTGCACACTTTCTGGCTATTAAGGAAACAGACAAGTTTTCTACCTTAGCAGAAATCTATTTAAAGGAAGTAGTCTCCAGGCACGGGGTGCCAACTTCTATTATTTCCGACCGAGACGCTCGTTTCACTTCCGAGTTGTGGCAAGCTATGCACAAATCCTTTGGCTCACGTTTGGACATGAGCACCGCTTATCACCCGCAAACGGATGGGCAGTCTGAACGCACCATCCAAACCCTGGAAGACATGCTTAGAGCATGTGTGATCGATTTTGGCAAGAACTGGGAGAAGCATCTACCGCTGGTGGAATTCTCCTACAATAACAGCTACCACACTAGCATTCAGGCGGCACCTTTTGAGGCATTGTACGGTCGTAAATGCCGATCACCTCTCTGCTGGGCGGAAGTCGGTGATAGTCAACTCACAGGCCCAGAACTGGTGGTAGACACAACAGAAAAGATTTCTCAGATAAGACAACGCATGGCGGCAGCTCGTGACCGTCAGAAGAGCTACGCTGACAAGCGTAGGAAACCGCTAGAATTCCAGGTCGGGGACCGGGTTCTACTTAAAGTCTCACCCTGGAAGGGTGTGGTTCGTTTCGGTAAACGAGGCAAGCTGAATCCACGATATGTTGGACCATTCGAGATTACCGAGAAAATCGGTAAGGTTGCTTATAGATTGAACCTGCCTACAGAGCTGAGTGCAGTGCACAACGTTTTTCACGTGTCTAATCTGAAGAAGTGCCTGTCAGATGAAACGCTCATAATTCCTTTCAAGGAACTCACTATTGATGAACAGCTACACTTTACTGAGGAACCGATTGAGATCACGGATCGAGAGATCAAAACCCTCAAACGTAGCCAGATACCCCTTGTGCGAGTTCGTTGGAACTCACGACGCGGCCCAGAGTTTACCTGGGAGCGGGAAGACCAGATGAAGTCCAAGTATCCCCAGTTGTTCCCAAACGAAAACCCCAGCGCTGAAGCTACAACCGAATTTCGGGACGAAATTCCAAACTAACAGGGGGATGATGTGACACCCCGTTGAAACACGCTAGCTTGGCAGTGGCTGCTTCAACTTTCGGGACGAAAGTTCTTAAAACTTGGGGATAATGTGACACTCGAGGTTTTTCCGAACGATCACCTTGTAATATTTTGTGTGTATATAAATATTATTAAATGGAAACGTGATTTTTACATGATATGTGTGAGTATGTTATATATATATATATGTATGTGAGTCGAGACCATGACTCGCAACCGGGCGGTTGCGAGTGGGCCACTCGGTCTCGAGTGGGCCTATGAGCCGTAACCGGTTTGGGCCGAAACCCCAAGCCCAACCCGAAAACCCCCCTTGTATAAATCCCCAACCTTCTCCTCACTTTCCTTCATTCATTTGCTACAAACCACACAAACACACTTCTCCTATTTTCTCTCAACAAGAAACCCCAAACAACATCCCAACCTTCTCCAACTTTCGGATTCAAGCAAGGATCTCGGACAAGGACTCGGTCAAGACCATCACTCGGACACTTCATCTTCTCTCATTCTCTCCTCTTTGTTTTCGGCTCCTCCTTTTCATAACCGGTTAGTGTTATCTTTTTGTGTATAAGATTTAGGCATGTTGTATGAACTAAGGAATGCTTGGTTAGTAGTTTTATGTATGATCTTTAGGATGGTTTGTGAAACTTGAACTATATGTGAAAACCCTTGTGTATGAAAGCATGATAATGTGTTTACATGGCCAAAAGAATAGTGATTTAGGAATGATTATGCCAACCGAACCATGTCTAAAGTTACAAAAAAATGCATGTTCTTGTTCTTGCATGATGATCTTGCTTGAAATGTGTGCGATTTTGGTTCAAAAATGTGTGATTATGTTTGGCATGAAAACCCTAAAAATGATGAACATAAGATGAACTTGTTTGAATATGGTTTGAAGGTTTTAAAAATGGCAAAGTTTGATCTATGTTTTCTAAATAGGCAGTTTAGGAAAAGTGTTAGTGAAACCTTATTGGTCATTTCCGGATTTGGGTCTGAATTCTCGGTACAAATTGGACTGTCATATCTGCATCATCACGTGTACATGAAAATGACAGCATTCCGACTCGCAACTGCGCCGTTGCGACTCGCAACCAAGGCAGGACAACTCGAGACCACGTAGTTGCGACTCGCAACCACTGCATGACTACTCGAAACCACACGATTGCGACTCGAGACTACGTCGGTTGCGACTCGCAACCACAGCATGATGACTCGAGACCACGGTTACGACTCGCAACCATAACGTGACAAGCCGAAACCACCTGGTTGCGACTCGAGACCAACTGGTTGCGAGTGGGCTGTTCATTTTGGTTATTGGGCCCATATGTGTTTAACTTGGGCTATCTGTTGACTGGATTATGTGTTGCTGTTGACTGCTTAATTATTTAGGCCGGCCCAGTAACCCACTGTTTACTTATATGCTTGATACGTGTTAGCTATGTGTAAGTTTTTACGTGAACGCTTGCATACCGAACCTGACCTATACCGGTAACCATGTTAGGACGTGGTGACCAGCGTGTTTGACCAAGTAACCTAAACCTACCGAGCAACCCAAGGTGAGTTCACAACTTAAAAGCATGCGTCCCGGTGGTTTGGGACACGAGACTAAAACAACCCTATCCCCTTGTAAAAGGGGATACCATTTACATTCCTTCCCTAGTTACTGGGAACAAACTTACTTTTCTTTCCCTTGTATTGGGAAACCTTTTAGTTAATTACTGTTTATACGGAATGCAACCAAACGGCACTAAACGCAACTCTATCACTCAAGTCCCTACTACATAATACCGATTAGTCGCCGGGGCCAGGCGAACGGGTTATTAGTTGATAGCGCTATTTAGGTGTTTACCAGCCTCACACCGTGCCCTGGTTTGGGATCGGTCGTGAACTAATGTACTCAGGCATCCGTCAATGATGATAGAACATTGACATCGGGGCATCCTGCGGAAACGCAACGGTTACCTAGTGTTCGGTATTGGAAAAACAGTTTAGTCGCTAACTTTTGGGGTAGCTCCCCATGGCATGTATAAACGGATAAATTAACTGGTGAAACAAGTTTTTGGTAATTAAAACTGGACAACTAGTGAACTCACTCAGCATTATTGTTGACCCCCTTACTGCATGCTTGCAGGTGACCAGTGACGAAGGAACTTGCTGCTTGGGAACGAGTAGTGTCTGTCCACCCTTGTGTTGGGTGTTACCTTATTTTGAACCATGGACTTGTTTAACTACTACTTTATTTATGCTTCCGCTACTTATTACTGTTTAAACTTGAGACCTTAAACTCTGAACTAGATATTTGCTAATCCTATGGTTAGTAAGTACTACTTTTGTTATCAACTTAATTATTCAGTATAATTGGTGGCTGGATCCTGGTCAGTCACGCCCTCGAAGCGGGTGTTATCCGCATGTGGATTTTGGGGGTGTGACAGTTTTTCAGTTTAGTTTGAAAAAATAGCATGTTAAGCGAATGAAATTTTACTGGTATAAACTTCATAAATCATGATTTTTACACTTTTGATTTTTAGAAGCCTTTTCTGAATTACTTAACCTTAATATTTAAACATCATCAAAATCATACTTAGTAAATCTCACTAATAACAAAGCTAAGATAAGGTATGAGAAGGGTAAGATGTAGACAACCTTATCTCTACCCCGTATAAACAGAGATGTTGCTTCTAAAAAGACCCCATAGTTATCAAGTTAAATCTAATAGTAATCTAAGTGATTTAATTTTTCATATTCATAAAATATTACATGAACGAATAAAAAGAAAAACACTAGGTCCAAAAAATCCTTTGTCGTCGTAGCTCTTTGTTGGAGTTTTCATTGCAACCCGAGCTATTCTAAATAAGACAAGTCGCTCCTAAACTATTCTAATTCGGCTTGTTTTAAGGTTGAGTCAAGCTTAAACAAGCCTGACCACGAACTCAAACCTAAAACTTGAGCGTTTAATAAACGAGTCGAAGCCCAAGCTTCACTTATCGTGTTTGAGTAGATTCGCTAGCCTAAACGAGTCTATTATTTTATATGACTATTATTTAATATATTAAATACATATTAAGATAAGATTTATTATTATGATTAAAAATTATATAAAAAATAACTAAATAATATGTTTAATCTTATAATAAAAGTTATACTTAGTAATAAATAAATAATAAACGGGCTCAAGTTTGGAAAACTACTTACAAGCCGAACTTAAGCTTTAAAAATAGAACTCAAAACAAACCAAACTTGAGCTCTTATATATTAAACAAAGCCAAGCTCAAGCTTACACAACCTCACACTAGACTCGGCTCGTTTAGACCTCTATGCAACCAAGGGTATTCTTTTATGTTTATTAAAAAACATTAGCGTAGTAAGATGAATTGATTCAATGTATGAGTTAAAACATCTTTTAAGAAAAGGTTAGCGACTTTACATTAATTACACACCACACACTCACACTCTCACACACACACATACATACACACATATATATATATATATAGAAACGGGATCAGTTTGTCCTTTCATATTTTTTTTTGAACGCGTGTCACATCAGCTTTCCATTTTTTGGCTTTTAATAAATACATAACATTTTTATTGTTTTTAGATCAGGACCATAGTAAATATTTTGGCGTTTTA
The DNA here is from genome assembly GCF_002127325.2 of Helianthus annuus. Taxonomy (NCBI): domain Eukaryota; kingdom Viridiplantae; phylum Streptophyta; class Magnoliopsida; order Asterales; family Asteraceae; genus Helianthus; species Helianthus annuus. Next base: position 100,257,950 of record NC_035445.2, read on the forward strand.
AGTATGTTTTGGCGTTTTTATTGTTCTTAGATCAGGATGCAGACCTATAATGTAAAAACATCAGTAATTTTCTTGATGTTTATTATATCAAGTGTTGTGCCATGTAGGATACAGGTCTATAATGTGACAGACAATTATGGCGTTTTGAAAAGATAAATAAATTCAAAATTTCCATGTGGTGGCTTTTAATATAATAAATGTTTGGCAATAATGTTACCGTCTCTTCCATTTTACTGTTTAACAATTACTGTTTCGTTCAATTTCATCTGTCAGTTAGTGTTGATTTTTCCAGTAATACTTTGTTTGGCGTTTTTTGGCGTTTTATATAGCAACATCGTGTTTTGCTAGCATCCGTTCTCCCAGTTTTCACACTATCAGGCGTTTTGGTGTTTGTAGTTTTTGGCGTTTTGTACTCAATTTTTTTATTAGTAGAGAATTAGATAATAAACAACAGAGAATTAGATAACAAACAATAGAAAATGAAAAAAAAATAAAAATTATAATCTAATTTCTCATCCAAATCTTCACTGTCATCAGCCTCTTCTACTTTAACCTTTTTGGCGTTTTGAACATGTTTTTGAATACCTTATGTAGATCCTTATTTTCCTACATAACGCCCGTCTTTAAAAGATGCTTATTTTTTGTGGCATCATTTATTGTGGTTTGTTATATACTTGTTTGATGACATGTTGAAGACCAACGCCTGCTCTAATGTATTGATCCCATCATGCCATCAGTATATCCATCAAGAACAAAGTGACATGATGACATATCAGTGTCATTAGTCTCTTTTTCTTGAATATTTGTCCATCTCATTCAACAAAAGATTATAGAGATACCCACCTCAGAGAAGAATGCATTCAGTGAAACTTCATTCAGAACAATACTCAATATAGAAGAAACGAGGTTCCGCATCTATGGCTTTTTTAACTATTTTTTTGGCGTTTTTAAAGTGAATGCTTTCTAGGAAATATGGTGTTGTTTTTGGTTTGTGATCAGTTGATTGTGCAGAGACGTCTCTCTTATAGGATGTTTTTGGCGCGTAGTTTAGGCGGGATTTTATTTATAATAAATGGTATTAATAAAGTAACCGTCTTTTCAGTTACTGTGTATTTTTACTGATTTTGTTCAGCTTTTTATGAGTTTTTAGGGTTATAGACTTTCCATCTCCCAAGTTTGGCGTTTTTTAATGGCTTTAAGTAGTTTTTGGCCTTTTCTTTTCCATTTTTAGCTTTTAATAATACTTCTGCAAATTACTTTTAGTATAGTTTGGGAGTTTTTGACGTTTTACTGCATTATGGCGTTTCACAAGCATTATGACTGTTTGGCGTTTTATTAATATAATGTATTTTTTTATTCTAAGTTGAAAAATACATAACAAACAACAGAAAAAGAAAATTAAAAAAATAAAAATCGAAACAATTCATCTTCCAAATCTTCACTGTCATCAGTCTCTTTCTTCTTTGAAACATGTTCACTGGCGGTTTGGCTTTGTCATGCTTGTGTTTTTGTGGTCGTTTGGAAAGACAAAACAACATGAGTTTTTTTTGAATATGTATCCTCAAACAACTCATCAATGTCATTCGTCTTTTCATGCCATTATAATATTCATCAATAACAAAACACAAAAAATGACATAAGTCTGACGCCAGCATCCTTTTGTTTATGATTTGTCCATCTCATGCAGCAAAATGTTATTTGAGTCACAGCACCTCAGGGAAGAAAGCATTCTCCGAAACTTGGTGTAGAACAATATTGAATATACAAGAAACGATATTTGCCATTTTTGGCGTTTTACTGAGGAAATAGTGTATCTGAAAGAAACATTGATTTTTTGGAATCTTTGATGTTTGAGTGTTTTGGCGTTTTCTAAGATGATTAGTATATAGTAAAATATGGCATTTTTTGAGTAGGTATGTTTGATGTTTTGGGGATTTTGGCGTTTGTAAGATGAATGGTATATAGTAGAAAATATGGCGTTTCAGGTTCTTGGGGGTGTGTTTTTATGTCTAGGATGTTTTGTTTATATAGGGATATGTTTTGGTCCGTAATGGCGTTTTATTCATTAGTTTGGCTTTTTGGTATAGAGGTCTAAAGACCTTTTTACCCTTAGTGAAGCGCGTCCACTTAATAGAATTCGTGTTATTTACGAAGACGCCACCGTGCCAATCTAGTCCATAGATTGTTCTGATCGGACGATCCATAACCCATAAGCGTTCTCACACTTTCCACCGTTTCCTCTAAATACTGACCCTATATATATATATATTGTGACAACTCGAGTTTCCGACTTTCACTTTCGCATTAAATGCACGTTGACTTTGACTGTTTAGCGGTTGACTTGTTTGACTTGTAACAATACACGTGGTGTTATATTGAAACGTATTATGATTGTTGGATATGTTGTGTGCTATATGGTAAAACGTGTTATGATGGTGCATGTATGTGAATTACTGTTGTTGTAAAATATAACATAGATTATTACAAAACACTTAGACTGTTTCACCATCGAACAACTCGACGAAACAAAGCCTGTTTCGCCAACTTGATCTCGACGAAACAAAGCCTGTTTCGCCGGCCTATCAGATTCGTCAAGCCCATTAAGGGCCCAAGACCATTATATGCGTATAAGTTATATACGGAACCGCTCATTATGACACACTTTAGCAAAACAGAAACCCTAGAGCTTCCTGTTCCTTATTGACGACAATTGTGTGTCCCCAGAAACCTAAATCGATCTTGTTGCTTTTCCGATCACCGTGGTTAGTGCTTAATACTTATATGAATGATTGATCTTGCTATCGTTAACTATTTTTGGTTCTAGTTTAGTAGAAACAATGTTAAATCTTGTCGTGTTCATTGTTGATTGATGTATTGGTTTTATAGAATCTATTATTGATTACGGTTTTCGTATGTCGGATTAGATAATGATCGGGACTGTCGTGCTTGTATGTTACTAGCATAATCTGAATGCATGCTAGCATGTTAATAGAACTCATCGTCCTGATGAGATTGAGTAATCGGTTTGTGGTATTCGTGGAACTAGGGTACATGCTAGATGTTAAGAACCCCGATGATTTTGTATTGATTTGATAATTATTGTTGAATGATTTCTCTATGATCTGTGTATAATGATCTGTGATTTATGATGATTGTATGATTGCATGATTGTTGACGGCGATTAGGGTTCCTGTTGATAATTGTAACTGACATAATGTTGACGTAACTGATGCCTTGACGAAATAGAATTCTCGACGAAACAAGTAGAGTGTTTCGCCAAGGGTGTTGACGAAATAGAGGGGGGGTGTTTCGCCAAGGGTGGTTGGCGAAACAGAGAGTGTCTCGTCAATAAAGTGTTTCGCCAAACCTGTGTTTCGCCGACTTGAATAATTTGCACAGTAACCTGACTTAACTCTGTTAGAAGTTAACTGGATAGATTAACTGCTGTTAAGTGATATGCATGACTTGTATGATATTGAATACATGTTTGGTACTTCTGTGATTATACCTATACGTGAACAATTTGGATATAAACTGATCATGTACACATGCGTACTTTAGGACTTGATTGATAAACTGTGAGAACATACTTAGCATACCGAGCAAACCAAGGTGAGTTCACACAGCCAAGGCATGGGGTTCCCAGGGTGGGAATGGGATTTTGATGATTTATTCGTACATACTTAATTAATAAAACCTAAAGATATGGTCCTCGGGTGAGGAAGAGAAATGATAAGGTACGGCTAGACTAGTATACCGATTGAACTGATCTTCGCATACACGCCAAGGGTTGGCCGCAATATTATGACTAATCATTCGCACACATGCCTTGGGAAGGCCGCGAACTATAGATACTAAAACTTCGCAAGTAATGCCAGGGTGGCCGCGATACAAATATGCATAGTCTAGGACATTTGGGAATATTACCCCAAATCTTCGCATACATGCCGAGAGGCTCGCGATGGAAACTAATACGAGACATGACTTAACGAACGAACATAATACTACTCCTACTATCACAATTACTGAACTATTTACTGTGAACTCGCTCAACTAGTTGTTGATCCTCTGTTACATGCCTTGCAGGTCGTTAAATATATGGAGCTTGCACAAGGAGGAGCAGGTCGTTGTGGAGCATGGATCGTGGATGCCATGTTAAAACGTTTAAACATTTGAACTATGATATATTTTGGGTTTTCATACTTATGCTTCCGCTACACTTGATACTATAATTATGTTTTGAACACCTATCGTATTGAATGATTGGTTTGCATTTATTTTACTTGATATTAATTACATGTTCAATATGATTGGTGGCTTGATCCTGGTCATGTCACGCCTCCAAGCGGTGGTACTCCGCGTTTGGATTTTGGGGGTGTGACAGATTGGTATCAGAGCCATTGGTTATAGAGAACTTGGTTTTAATATGGGAAAAACGTTTTTATTAAAACCAGACTATAACCAGAACAGCGCTCTCAACGATCCACAACGACGCTTCGCTCCACGTGCAAGACTCAACATCCTAGGTAATAAGGTTTACGTTTATTACCTGCTTGCTAGAACTATATAGAACTTTGCTCGTAGTATGCTCAGATTACATTGCCTACTATACGTCATTACATGAGAATACCTATGTGCTTACACTCTTCTGTCATCGCACTACTCGCGAACCTTTCTCACATACTCTACTTTTACTATGAAGATCATGTCTGGACGTGTGAACATGACTCAAGCCCAGTTGACGGCTCTTATCAATGAACAAGTAGCTGCGGCACTTGCAGCTGCACAAGCAGGTTAAAACGCTCCACAACCTGTCTGCACTTTCAAGAACTTCATGGACTGTCGTCCAAGCACATTCAGTGGCACCGAGGGGGCAGTGGGACTCCTCCATTGGTTTGAAAAGCTCGAGTCAGTGTTCGAAATGTGTGAATGCCCTGAGGCTCGCAGGGTCAAGTACGCTACTGGTACTTTGGAAGGAATTGCGCTAACTTGGTGGAACGCGCAAGTACAGATCCTAGGGTTGGCAGCTGCTAACGCCACCCCTTGGAATGATTTCAAGGAACTGATTAAACGTGAATACTGCACACGGGAAGACATCCACAAGTTGGAAGACGAGTTTTACCATTTGAAAATGGCTGGGTCAGAAATTGAAGCTTATACCAAAAGGTCAAATGAGCTGGCCGTGCTGTGTCCAACTATGGTGGACCCTCCAGTCAAGCGCATTGAGTTGTATCTCAAGGGGTTAGCGCCAGAGATTCAGAGCCATGTGACATCGGCTAATCTTGACAACATCCAAGCTATCCAGCGCCTTGCTCATCGTATTACGGATCAGGCAGTGGAGCAGAACAAGCTGCCAAAACGCATCAGTGCTACCACTACTGCTGTTACTACTTCTGCTACTCCCAATGACAACAAAAGAAAATGGGATGGGGATTCCAGCAAGGGATCAGCTTCAGTTCAGTCACAGGTTCAGCAGCAAAAGACTGACAGTTATCAGAGTCCCAGTCAGCACTCTTCAGGCAATCAGGGGCAGGGTGGATATCGGGGAATTCACCCACTATGTAACAAGTGCAACAGACACCACAGTGGATGGTGTCGCAAGGAACGTTGTCAGAGATGCCTCAAGTTAGGGCATGAAGCTAAAGACTGCAGGAGTGCGCGACCTACGAATCAGAATCAGCAACTCCCACTACCAGCTCCTCAGAACCCGCAGCAGCAGCCACAGCGTGGGAACTGGGGGTGTTTCCAGTGTGGGGCAGAAGGTCATTTCAAACGTGATTGCCCTCAATTGAACCAGAACCAGAATCACAACAACAATAATCACCAGGGCAACGGGAACAACAACAACGGGGGAAACAACAACAACAATGGCAACGAAGCTCGGGGTCGTGCTTTTGTGCTGGGTCGAGGTGACGCAATGAATGATCCCAATGTGGTTATGGGTAAGTTTCTTCTCGACGATATTTATGTTACTGTCTTATTTGATTCGGGTGCTGATACAAGTTATATGTCCTTGAAAATGAGTAAATTGTTAAAACGTACACCAACACCCCTAAACACCAAACATGTCGTAGAGTTAGCAAATGGTAAAAGCGTAGAAGCCGCACATGTAGTCAAGGGTTGTAGCATCGTTTTAGCTGGTCAGACCTTCTCGATTGATCTTATACCCATAGTTTTGGGTAGTTTCGACATCGTCATCGGTATGGATTGGTTATCCCAACATCATGCAGAGATTTTATGCAAGGAAAAGATCATTCGTATTCCTCGTACTAGTCAAGAACCTCTCGAAGTTCAAGGCGACAAGAGTGGTGCTGTGGTTGGCATCATCTCTTTCTTGAAGGCGCAGAAATGTTTACGAAAGGGGCACACTGCAATTCTGGCACTTGTCACTGATGCATCAGCGAAGGAAAAGAAATTGGAGGATATTCCAGTAGTATGCGACTTTCCTCAGGTGTTTCCTGAAGATTTACCTGGGCTACCGCCTCATCGCCAGGTCGAATTCCAGATTGAGTTAGCTCCTGGAGCAGCACCAATAGCCCGCGCACCGTATCGTTTGGCTCCAACTGAACTGGAAGAACTGTCAAAGCAGCTACAAGAGCTCTTGGAAAAGGGCTTCATTCGTCCAAGCTCTTCGCCTTGGGGAGCTCCAGTGTTATTCGTGAAAAAGAAGGACGGTACCTTCAGGATGTGCATCGACTACCGTGAACTGAACAAGGTGACGGTGAAGAACCATTATCCTCTTCCGCGTATAGACGACTTATTCGACCAGTTGCAAGGGTCGAGTTACTACTCCAAGATAGACCTAAGGTCAGGGTATCATCAGCTGAGAGTCCGGGATGAGGACGTCTCCAAAACCGCATTCAGAACTCGCTATGGTCACTACGAGTTTCTTGTTATGCCATTCGGGTTAACGAACGCGCCTGCCGTATTTATGGATCTGATGAACAGGGTGTGCAAGCCGTACTTAGACAAGTTTGTGATTGTCTTCATCGACGACATTCTGATTTACTCCAAGAGTCAGGAGGAGCACGAGCAGCACCTACGATTGATTTTGGAACTTCTCCGTAAGGAACAATTGTACGCCAAGTTTTCTAAATGCGACTTCTGGCTTCGTGAAGTCCACTTTCTAGGCCACGTGGTGAACAAGGATGGGATTCATGTTGATCCATCCAAGGTAGATTCGATCAGGAACTGGCCTGCACCGCGTACACCAACGGAAATACGCCAATTCTTGGGTTTGGCGGGTTATTACAGACGATTCATCAAAGACTTCTCGAAGATCGCACAGCCGCTTACACTACTGACACAGAAGGGTGTTACTTACCGTTGGGGAGAATCCCAGGAAACCGCTTTCCAGTACTTAAAGGATACGCTTTGCAGCGCACCTATTCTCTCATTGCCAGAGGGCACGGATGATTTTGTGGTCTATTGTGACGCATCGATACAGGGGCTCGGTTATGTATTGATGCAACGGGATAAAGTTATTGCTTACGCTTCGCGGCAACTCAAGATTCATGAACGGAACTACACGACGCACGATTTAGAGCTGGGAGCTGTCTCGTCAATAAAGTGTTTCGCCAAACCTGTGTTTTGCCGACTTGAATAAATTGCACAGTAACCTGACTTAACTCTGTTAGAAGTTAACTGGATAGATTAACTGCTGTTAAGTGATATGCATGACTTGTATGATATTGAATACATGTTTGGTACTTCTATGATTATACCTATACGTGAACAATTTGGATATAAACTGATCATGTACACATGCGTACTCTAGGACTTGATTGATAAACTGTGAGAACATACTTAGCATACCGAGCAAACCAAGGTGAGTTCACACAGCCAAGGCATGGGGTTCCCAGGGTGGGAATGGGATTTTGATGATTTATTCGTACATACTTAATTAATAAAACCTAAAGATATGGTCCTCAGGTGAGGAAGAGAAATGATAAGGTACGGCTAGACTAGTATACCGATTGAACTGATCTTCGCATACACGCCAAGGGTTGGCCGCGATATTATGACTAATCATTCGCACACATGCCTTGGGAAGGCCGCGAACTATAGATACTAAAACTTCGCAAGTAATGCCAGGGTGGTCGCGATACAAATATGCATAGTCTAGGATATTTGGGAATATTACCCCAAATCTTCGCATACATGCCGAGAGGCCCGCGATGGAAACTAATACGAGACATGACTTAACGAACGAACATAATACTACTCCTACTATCACAATTACTGAACTATTTACTGTGAACTCGCTCAACTAGTTGTTGATCCTCTGTTACATGCCATGCAGGTCGTTAAATATATGGAGCTTGCACAGGGAGGAGCAGGTCGTTGTGGAGCATGGATCGTGGATGCCATGTTAAAACGTTTAAACATTTGAACTATGATATATTTTGGGTTTTCATACTTATGCTTCCGCTACACTTGATACTATAATTATGTTTTGAACACCTATCGTATTGAATGATTGGTTTGCATTTATTTTACTTGATATTAATTACATGTTCAATATGATTGGTGGCTTGATCCTGGTCATGTCACGCCTCCAAGCGGTGGTACTTCGCGTGTGGATTTTGGGGGTGTGACACATATATATATATATATATATATATGGTATTATATAATTAATAATTTATGGGTTTGCATTGTTATTGAGCGCTGCACAAGAGGCCCGACCGCGAACTCAAGCCTAAAACAAGCGCGTTTAATAAAAGAGCTGAAGCCCGAGCTTCACTTATCGTGCTTGAGTAGGTTTCCTAGCTTAAACAAGCTTATCTATTATACATAATAAATGAAAGTTTTTTGGGCTAATGTGTCACTTGATTAGGGAATCCTCAATCCCATTTTCCCGCCCAACAGTACCACATCCCCTTTTTTCTTTTATCTCACTTTTTCACAAAACCTAGATACCAAAGTGTCATCCACTGCTTCATTCTTCTCCTTCACACACGCTTGAAGGATTTAGGGTTCAATAATCAGGTATGATTATTTGTTAATCTCTATTGATTTTACTTGTTGATTTCACTGCAATCTTCTCTCACACTGTATCTATCTTGATTTCACTGCAATCAACCTCATCGAAATGGAGTAATTGAGAGAAGCTTTTCTGTTCGTATTTCGGTGATGGAGATCAAGAATTCGCCAGAGACAACGATAACTTCAGATACGTGACAAAAAAGGCTAGTTCCAGTGATTCGAGTTTCTGATAAGGTATGGTGGTGGTTTCGCGACTTGAAAATGACAGCCGCTGGTTTGAGGTAGCAAGAGAGAAGGAGCCGCTACCATGGCTCTAGCGGCGGCGAAGGCTATGGTTTCTGTAACAACTGTCACTAAAATCCATAATTAGGATGGTAATTAGCTATTAAGAAAACCCTAATTGAGAAACCCAAGTAATTCTGCACTAACCCTAAAATTTCCAGAACAATCAGAATCAGGATCAGGGCCCCTAAAACTCAGGGGGGGCAAAACCCTAGTTACGATTATCTAAATAACTTGTTGGCCGTTTTGAATTTTACAATTTCATTAACTCAGCAAGCCTAGTTAGGGACGTGGCTACCTATAGAAACTAGGTTACCCCTCGCGTAGCGCGACGCCCATAGGGGTACCCCTCGCGCTACGCGACGGGGGTCAAATTTCGTGTATAAATAGAGGAGTCTGGGACTTGAAATTGGGCACTTGAACGACGAAAAAACTCACTGTATACGCTGAGTTATAGCAGAAATTGTTCACAACACACACAATTCACGAATCGCTGCCACAATCAGGGTAATAACTCGATCGCTATTACGATTCAACGTCCGATCGATTATAACTATCCAACGATAGTCCAGGTGCTGCTCAATTGAGCTTGTACTTTGATTATTCGTCGTGATTTCGACTTGAATATTAGAGTGCTGTTCGAATTCGGACTATGCTCTGTTATTCGTTGTGAATCCGATTGAATTATCGAGTATTGCACTGATTAATCGTTGTGAAGGTTTAATCTCGTGAATTGACGTAATTGCTGTATTAGTTACTAACCTGTGTGTGTGTGTGCATTGTGTTAAATTAGGTTTAATCAAGGCTAATCAGTAGGCATTATCTATTTGCTCGTTAATCTGCAATGTGAGTCATTCTTCTTTTTAAACTGTTTTCTCACAGTTTGTGAGTAAGTATTACAATACCTCAAATTATTTTCAAGGTTATAATTACAGGGATTAAGTCTTTGTAATCACCAAATTACAGCTGGTATGTGGGGTATTGTGGACATTACTATTTTTATCACTCTATGTGAGTGAATATTACTCTATGTGAGTGATTATTACTCTGTGTGAGTAAACCGTCACTATTGGGGCGACGGGACCCAATAGTGGTATGACCACAGTCACAGATCCGGTCGAGTGACAAATACCCATTCTTGATAATTGGTTGATAGAAACATTGTAATCGCTCTTAATACTGTGATTTATAACTAACGGGTCGTTTTAGAAAACAGAATGATTCACTCAGTATTTCCCCGCTGACAAAACCTTTTTCAAACATCTTTCAGGTGATCTGTGTGATCCAGGAAAAGTGCAGTAAAGCACTGCAAGCTCAGAGAAGTGGCTCATTGTGAATAAATAAATAAAACATGTTTTAGAAAATAATGATTTCTGTGTGAAATCAACTGATTGTAAATGATGAGATTTTATCCCTAAAAACTTTGTGTAATATATTAAAACGAGCATATTTTTACGGTTAAAAGATCCTGTAATAAAAGACTTCCGCTGCCATTAGATACCACGGGTACCACACTGAAATCTGCTCGCGGACCCCGACTCCATCCAGGGTGGGTCGGGGGAGGCGACAGAAGGTGGTATCAGAGCTAATAATTAAATTGAGCCACTGATCGAGCCACTGATTTAAGCCTATTACGGAATTAAGCATTGGACAAAATACTTAATTCTACTAGTTATCATTCTGTGATTATTTGTTTTATTAACTGATTATTTGATAGTTACAGTATGGGTAAACAAAAGCTATCTGCCATCTACCACAAACTAGATGTTGCATCTTCTTCTAAAAACCCAGTAAATTTAGAAGAAGGAATCTTTGTCTGCAAGGCAAATTATGAAAATCCTCTTTCCCCAGAGAAAAGGGATTCGATACTTAAAAAGAGTCAGGAAAAAAAAAACAGAAACCCCAAACCAAGAGAGTTAGATTTAACCCAGAAGTTCAAGAATTGGGTAATAGTGCACCTTGGGAAGATAAAATAGACAAGAAATGGGCAAATCTCTATATGCTAGCTACTATAGCAGAAAACACAAATCTCTAAATATCTGATAAGTTGGGCCTAGTAAGAGAAATCACAATCCAGTAAATAAATAAAGTCCTAGTATGTTTATTTCTGTTATCCTTTGTATAAATTGGTATGCAATAAAACTTCAGTGTTTGTTTGTTAAACTTTGTTCCAAAGTTTTAACAGTGCATTTTGCATATATGCTATGCAGCATGAATGAGATGTCGGAAGCCTTCCAGAATCTCAACTTATATCCAGTGCCTATCGAAGTCTCTCACGACTTTACTGGTTACATTGCTGACATAGAAGAACCTGTGGAATTCAAAGCTCCACCGCTGGAAAAAGCCAAACCTAAAAAGAAGAGAAGATACGTAGGGTGGAGGAAAGTACGCCGTAGGAAACCTGCCACTAGGAGACTCCCTAAAATAGAAAATCCTGTGATCATGAGCAAGGGAAAGGAAATAGAAACTGGAGAAAGTCTAAAACCACCTGAAAAGGAAATAGGAATAGATCTGAAACAAAAGGGAATAGAGATTGGCGAAAGCTCTAAACAATATGAGGAAATCACGTTCCAGGACGAAATAGATCGCCTACTGGAAAATTGTGATGTTTTAGAGCCTATCAATGATAATCTCTTCTCTTACCCGGCTACAGTTCAATTCCCACTAAACCTAGGACCAACTATTCCAGACCCACTAGTTCATACCAGACCATTAGGCCAAATGGAGGAATGGTGGACCAATGACTGGCAATTCCAAAACATAGTCAATAGTCCTTATAGTTTTCTTCCACAATTTGACCCAGAACCACTCCCAAATCCTCCCATGAGTAATGAAAACCTAGCTGAACTCCGTCAGTTCGGTGAAGAACTGATAGGTACAGGTAATAGGATCAGGGAAATGGGAGAGCATCTAACTTGGAAGTACGATGAGAGGGAGCATCGTTACTAGAACCGTCAGTTAAACCACAGAAAGCCGTATTATATGATAGTAACTTAAAATTCTGTAAAATGGGCAATAAAACTCTGTAAAATCCGGTGTGTATGGATGCATATACAATATACCAACAAAGTAAAAGTCGAGAAATCGACAATTTTGGTTATACTTGTATATTGTGATAATCTATGTGTTTATCTATGTGAAATTTTTTATTAATAAGCTAGACACTAATAAATTCCTACTAAATTAGCAGATGGAAAACGCTAACAATGAACCAATTAATGAAATAAATCAATCTGAGCAAGAACAAGAAGATCAATATATAACTCGACAAGATATCGAGCACTTTATCGCCCAAGGGATAGCTCATGCTATTCCAGAAATTGTAGCTGCTGTTCAAAAACCTGCCGAACCACAATTAATTCCTAGTAAACGTATTTCAGACGATAACGACAGTAATAGCATAAATGGAGGCGGCAATCATGACGATCATGATCCGCAGCAGGCCCCACTCCCTAAAAGAATGAAAGCTGCAACGCCTGGTTGCACTTACAAAGAATTTCTTGCTTGCAAACCCGCTGAATTTGCAGGTAACGAAGGGGCAACTGCAACACTGCGTTGGTTAGAGAAAACCGAAGCAGTAATTGCAATAAGCAAATGTGCCGAAGGAGACCAGGTGATGTATGCATCAAACCTGTTCAAAGAAGGGGCACTCGAATGGTGGAACACGGTCCTCCAGGCAAAAGGAAGAAGGATAGCCTACGCCATAGGTTGGGAAGAATTTAAGAGTTTGGTAGAAAGAAAATTCTGTCCCGAATACGAGAAGGAACAGATGGCAAACAAATTCCTTAGTCACCGTATGACAGGAGTAGATTCTCGGGGCTATACTTCGACATTCTTTGAATACGCAAGGGTAGTGCCATCACTGGCTTCGCCAGAACTGGTACTTATTTCTCGTTACATCTGGGGGTTAATTAGTGAAATCCGAAACATCGTTAAAGCTGCGAGACCTCGTACCATTGACGATGCGGTAGAATTAGCTAATACCCTGACGGATGAGTTGGTACGCACAAGAGAAGAAGATCGTAAGAAGGAAATAGCTCAGAAGATTACCCAGGGGTTTCGTGCGGGTAATACCAAGAAAAGAGGAACAGGGCAATTCTCATCACCTCCTTTCTGCAGAAATTGCAAAAAGAAGCATTATGGACAATGCAACATGGTTTGCAATTTTTGCAAAATGAAAGGACATCGGGAAGAAGACTGCAGAAAGAAAACAAGAGTTTGTTAAAATTGCAGAGAAAGGGGACACTTTCAATTTGAATGTCCTAAGTTAGCTAAACCTATAGCCAACCAAACCAAACCAGCTGAAGGAGCAACCAAGAGAAATGCGCGTGCATTCCAGCTAACCACTCAAGAGGCCGAACTCATTCCAGATGTGATAGCCGGTACGTTCCTAGTACATGACGTATTTGCAAAAGTATTATTTGACTCTGGTGCGAACCAAAGTTTTATTAATACTTCATTTTGTCAAGATCTTAAGTTACCTTTAACCACTCTTAGGCAAATTTTCACAGTTGAAACCGCAGAAGGAAATTCTGTGAACATAGATAAAATCTGGCAAGGAGGAAAAGTAGAACTATTAGGCCATAAGTTTTCTGCAAATCTGTTACCAATGAATTTAGCCGGATTCGATGTAGTATTAGGAATGGATTGGTTAGTAGCCAACCATGCACGAATCCTATGTGATAAAAATGCAGTAGAAATTCAAACCCCTACAGGAGAAGTAATTTTAATTACTGGAAATAAACCTCGAAAGCCATTGAAATTCATCTCCGTAATGAAATTGGCTAGTTATTCGAGAAAACAGGAAATGGTGTATATGATTTCCGCAATCATTAACACTAAAGATAAGGAACTCCAGGACATCCCCGTAGTCTCAGAATACCCAGACGTTTTTCTAGAAGAATTACCTGGATTACCACCTGATAGAGAAGTAGAATTTAGAATTCATTTAATTCTAGGTACTGCACCAATAGCCAAAGCACCATATAGATTAGCACCTACCGAAATGCTAGAATTGAAAAAGCAATTAGAAGAATTATTAAGCAAAGGATTCATACAACCGAGTTCATCCCCTTGGGGTGCACCGGTACTGTTTGTAAAGAAGAAAGATGGATTGATGAGAATGTGTATCGATTATAGAGAATTGAATAAGGTTACAATTAAGAATCGATACCCACTACCTAGGATTGATGATCTTTTTGATCAATTGCAAGGAGCTAGGTATTTCTCTAAGATAGATTTAAGATCTGGATATCATCAGTTGAAGGTACAAGAAGAAGACATACCTAAAACTGCCTTCAGAACTAGGTATGGTCATTATGAGTTTACAGTCATGCCCTTTGGATTAACAAATGCCCCAGCAGCATTCATGGACATGATGAATCGAATCTGTAAACCATACTTGGATAAATTTGTGATCGTTTTCATCGACGATATACTTATTTATTCCAAAAGCCAAAAAGAACATTGTGAACACTTACATGCACTCTTAACTTTGTTAAGAAAAGAAAGGCTTTATGCCAAATTCTAAAAATGTGAATTTTGGTTAGAAGAAGTACAATTCTTAGGTCATGTGGTAAATCACAAAGGTATCCATGTAGATCCTGCTAAGATAGAAGCAATTACAAAATGGAAAGTCCCACAAACAGCAATGGAGATAAGAAGTTTTCTAGGCTTAGCTGGATACTATAGACGATTTATCAAAGATTTTTCTAAGATAGCCGTACCATTAACTAAGTTAACCTGTAAAGCTGCTAAGTTTGAATGGGGACCTAGACAAGAAGAAGCCTTTAAGATTTTAAAGCATAGGTTAACGAATGCACCAATCTTAGCTTTACCCGAAGGAACAGAAGATTTTGAAATATATTGTGATGCTTCAAAATTAGGCTATGGATGTGTATTAATGCAACGCAAGAAGGTAATTGCGTATGCTTCTAGACAATTGAAAAAGCACGAAGAAAATTATACGACTCATGATCTAGAATTAGGAGCCATAATTTTTGCCCTTAAGATATGGAGACATTATCTGTATGAAAATAAGTTTACTGTTTATACAGATCATAAAAGTTTAAGATATATATTTGGGCAAAAAGAATTAAACATGAGGCAAAGAAGATGGATGGAGATGCTAAGTGATTACGACTGTGATATCCAATATCACGAAGGAAAGGCAAATGTAGTTGCAGATGCCTTAAGTCGTAAGTACCATGAGAAACAGAAACGAGTCCGTGCTCTGAGGTTAAATCTACAAGTAGATTTAATGGCACAAATTAAAGAAGTTCAGAAAACAGCAATCCAAGACGATGCTGAAGGAATGAAAGGTTACCTAAAAGAATTAGAACAAGGAAATGATGGAATTTGGAAATTCCATAAGAAACGAATTTGGGTACCTAAGCAAGGAGAGTTAAGAAATAAGATTTTAGAAGAAGCTCATAAATCTAGGTATACTATGCATCCAGGAAACAATAAGATGTACCAAGATTTAAGGAATAATTTCTGGTGGATAGGAATGAAAAAGGATATAGCCGAATACGTATCCAAGTGCTTAACTTGTTCACAAGTTAAAGCTGAACACCAGAAACCTTCAGGACTACTACAACAGTTAGAAATGCCTGTATGGAAATGGGAACTCATAACAATGGACTTTGTTATAAAGTTACCTAAAACCAAAAGAGGTAATGATGCGATTTGGGTAATCGTAGACCGATTAACCAAGTCAGCTCATTTCCTACCAATGAAAGAAACCTTTAGCATGGAAAGGTTAGCACAACTCTACGTGGACGAGGTAGTATCCCTACATGGAGTCCCGCTCTCCATTGTATCGGATAGAGATAGTCGTTTTACATCTCATTTCTGGACAAGTTTTCAGAAAGCAATGGGAACTCGACTAAATCTAAGTACTGCTTATCATCCACAAACAGACGGACAGAGTGAAAGGACAATACAAACGCTAGAAGACATGCTCCGAGCATGTGTAATTGACTTTGGTGGTAATTGGGATAGCCATTTGCCATTAATTGAATTATCCTATAACAATAGTTATCATTCAAGTATCGAAGCTGCACCATTCGAAGCACTGTACGGACGTAAGTGCAGAACTCCAGTATGTTGGGCAGAAATCGGAGAAAGTCAATTATCAGGTCCTGAGATTGTACAAGAAACTACTGACAAGATAACTCAGATCAAGGAAAGACTGAAAACAGCTCGAGATCGTCAGAAAAGCTATGCAGACAATCGTCGCAAGCCGCTTGAATTCCAAGTAGGAGATAAGGTACTTTTAAAAGTTTCTCCTTGGAAAGGAGTAGTACGATTCGGTAAGAAAGGAAAGTTGAGTCCCAGATACGTAGGACCATTTCCAATAAGCCAACGAATAGGACCTGTTGCTTACCGCTTACAACTACCAGAAGAACTAGCTGAAGTACATGATGTATTTCATATATCCAATCTCAAGAAATGTTTTTCAGACGAATCCCTGGTAGTACCTCTTCAAGATGTAGAGGTGAACGAAAAATTAAAGTTTATAGAGAAACCACTACAGATCGAAGATAGAAAAGTCAAGTTTCTCAAACACAAACGACTGGTGTTGGTCAAAGTCAAATGGAATTCAAGGAGAGGACCAGAATACACTTGGGAGCTGGAATCAGAAATGAAGCGCAAATATCCTCATTTATTCCAATAAATCTCGAGGACGAGATTTTTCTTAAGGTGGGGAGGATGTAACAACTATCACTAAAATCCATAATTAGGATGGTAATTAGCTATTGAGAAAACCCTAATTGAGAAACCCAAGTAATTCTGCACTAACCCTAAAATTTCCAGAACAATCAGCATCAGGATCAGGGCCCCTAAAACTCGGGGGGGGGGGCAAAACCCTAGTTACGATTATCTAAATAACTTGTTGGCCGTTTTGAATTTTACAATTTCATCAACTCAGCAAGCCTAGTTAGGGACGTGGCTACCTATAGAAACTAGGTTACCCCTCGCGTAGCGCGACGCCCATAGGGGTACCCCTCGCGCTACGCGACGGGGGTCAAATTTCGTGTATAAATAGAGGAGTCTGGGACTTGAAATTGGGCACTTGAACGACGAAAAAACTCACTGTATACGCTGAGTTATAGCAGAAATTGTTCACAACACACACAATTCACGAATCGCTGCCACAATCAGGGTAATAACTCGATCGCTATTACGATTCAACGTCCGATCGATTATAACTATCCAACGATAGTCCAGGTGCTGCTCAATTGAGCTTGTACTTTGATTATTCGTCGTGATTTCGACTTGAATATTAGAGTGCTGTTCGAATTCGGACTATGCTCTGTTATTCGTTGTGAATCCGATTGAATTATCGAGTATTGCACTGATTAATCGTTGTGAAGGTTTAATCTCGTGAATTGACGTAATTGCTGTATTAGTTACTAACCTGTGTGTGTGTGTGCATTGTGTTAAATTAGGTTTAATCAAGGCTAATCAGTAGGCATTATCTATTTGCTCGTTAATCTGCAATGTGAGTCATTCTTCTTTTTAAACTGTTTTCTCACAGTTTGTGAGTAAGTATTACAATACCTCAAATTATTTTCAAGGTTATAATTACAGGGATTAAGTCTTTGTAATCACCAAATTACAGCTGGTATGTGGGGTATTGTGCACATTACTATTTTTATCACTCTATGTGAGTGAATATTACTCTATGTGAGTGATTATTACTCTGTGTGAGTAAACCGTCACTATTGGGGCGACGGGACCCAATAGTGGTATGACCACAGTCACAGATCCGGTCGAGTGACAAATACCCATTCTTGATAATTGGTTGATAGAAACATTGTAATCGCTCTTAATACTGTGATTTATAACTAACGGGTCGTTTTAGAAAACAGAATGATTCACTCAGTATTTCCCCGCTGACAAAACCTTTTTCAAACATGTTTCAGGTGATCTGTGTGATCCAGGAAAAGTGCAGTAAAGCACTGCAAGCTCAGAGAAGTGGCTCATTGTGAATAAATAAATAAAACATGTTTTAGAAAATAATGATTTCTGTGTGAAATCAACTGATTGTAAATGATGAGATTTTATCCCTAAAAACTTTGTGTAATATATTAAAACGAGCATATTTTTACGGTTAAAAGATCCTGTAATAAAAGACTTCCGCTGCCATTAGATACCACGGGTACCACACTGAAATCTGCTCGCGGACCCCGACTCCGTCCAGGGTGGGTCGGGGGTCGCGACAGTTTCTGATAGAGGTCTCCGACAACTAAAATCAGTTTATCGGCGGCTATGATTCTGGTAAGTTACTCGGTTAAACATTCTGGCAACTCATAGCAGTTGATGTTGAATAATATGTTTATTACTGCTTATGAATTTCTAATCCAACTATTTTTGAAATGGAAATGTATGTTTTTTGTTTTGTGATTTCGATGTTGAATGATTATGTTTGAACTTCTTATCTGAGTATTTCATTGAATCTGTTATCGTTTTTGTAACATTTAGGGTGCATAGATGGCAACTACATGTAAAAATTACCTAATTAACAACTGAATATGGTATCGTTATTTAATATTTGACAACAGGAAGACAACCATGCCGTCTTGAAGCCTTTCTGCCATTACACCAAGAGATTCAATTGAACCAATTGAAGAAAGGATTATAAGAAACTGGACATCATAGGTATAGAACAACGATTGTTGCTATCTATGTGTATACTTGGATGTAAGTTGTATAGATTTGAAAGAAAAGAAACACTTTTACTTTTTTTAAATCAGTAATACACCTACATACATACGTTTAGCGTTCACTAATGGAACAGGGTATGTGCAGATCCTTCAGCAACGTTCTGGTTTCATAGACATTGACAAGTTCAATCCAGATGCTTGGCCTGCACTCATAGCATATTTATCAACAGACGAAAATGGAATTGTAAGCCTTTCATTTGGTGAGTTTTCATTTCAGTCCGTTTACGTATAAGTTATGATTAGGTCCATTTGGTTGTGTTTTATCGCAAATGGGTGTGGGTTAAAAGTCATTTTAGGTACATTTTTTATGCATACAACTTCTTGAATCTTCATTAATGATTTTTATTGGTATTGCCGTAATCTTTGTTTTGTAATCATAATTGTCGTGTTGATAATTTATAAAAAAAAAACATTTGAGTAAAACGCCATTAATATGGTGATCGAAAAGGTACAACATTTTATATCCCAATTGAAAGAACTGTTCTTGAAAATAACTGTGTTGATAATTGTGTTTTTAGGGAATTGGCTGTGAGTTCAGGTACAATGAGATTGCTAGGTTGAACCCCAGAGATTGCTGGTATTGGTTGGGAGGTTGCCAGAGGTATAATCCCGAGTGTGCTTTCAGGCATCGCGTAAGTTCATCCTAATTTATAACCTATCTCGATATATTCAACGAAGATTCTGACAAAACGTTTTTAGTTGCATGTAAACTGATGAACTTTCTCTTTATTTATTTTGAAAAATTAAAGCTTGGTGGGCATTGGAGCTCTATATACAGTGAAATCATAGACGAGGAAATAAATATTTGTTTATTATTCTTTGGAACCCTAATTGTCGGCACATTTCTATATAAATGGTCAAACAATTCATGTAGTTGTATGATATCATCTTTTCACAAGAAAGAGTTAATGATGAAGATGAAAGCCTATGGTAGGCATGGCTTGGTAGAAACTAAAAATCATAAAATTTGTTGCCAATCAGGTTTATATACACGATATAACTTTTTATATACAATATCTATTTAAACTAATTGTTTGTAATTTGATTAAGTTGTTATAGCTAACACTCTATTGTTTTTAGTTACAAATAAAGGCTACATGATGTCTACATGTACAACATTCATTTCAAAAGCCAATATATGTAGCAGAGCTAAATGAAAATAGAGGAAACATTAAGAAATTCAGTAGCACCATTCACTTATTTAACCTGAAAACGTGATTTTCTGACCAGTTGTGCTCAGATCACGCCATGCCTCTTATTTAAAAATTTGTTTGTACCGCTGACCTGTTGGGAGTGGTGCTTAGGTGATGCAGGGTAGCGGTTAGGGCTCTACTAGGATTCGGTGTCAGCTATGGTTGTGCTAATGACAAGTTCTATCAAACTCTGATCTAAGTATGCTTGAGGTATTCATCTCCTAATCTCTATTGAATCTCCTTTTCAATCTCTTATATGTGCATACGCATACAAATTATAGTTTGCTTATATGTGAATCTCCTTTTCCACAAGGTCAAAATTAATTTTTGTAAGATTTTACAAATTGGTTACTCATTATTTTGAATAAAAACCATAAACATTATATATTTCTTCTAAGTTTTATCGAAGCATATTGGTTAATCAGTAAAACTAGAAAGATTTGATTAGCTATATATTCTAATGAAAATCATTTAATTGTCTTAAATTCAGGTAACGATCTGACGATCTGAGAGAGTAGGAATGTGGCTGTATTCGATTATTTCAAATGGTTCGAAATTCTGCTGGTGAATATAAATGATCTGATAGTGGATACATTCTTCTCTATGTATTATGACGATCTACTGGTGAGTAAAAATGATCTGATAGTGGGTTAAAACAGTGGTTGAAACCACTGTTGGGTTAAAACAGTGAGTTAAACCACTGTTGGGTAAAAATAGTGGTTGAAACCACTGTTGGGTTAAAACAGTGAGTTAAACCACTGTTGAGTTACAACAGTGGTTGAAACCACTATTGGGTTAAAATATTGGTTGAAACCACTATTGGTTAAAACAGTGAGTTAAACCATTTTTGGTTTAAAATAGTGGTTGAAACCACTTTTGGGTTAAAACAGTGAGTTAAACCACTGTTGAGTTACAACAGTGGTTGAAACTACGTTATATCCAATGTGTCAAACGGGTTTAATCAATAGTGTTTTCAGTACTTTGTAAGAGATCTGGTGAAAATATTAAGCTTTGGGATGATTCTTGATAGCTATGAATAACAAACTGAAGCCTTATGCCCTGGTTTTTCACAGATTTTACAAACTACAGAGGATTATTTGAAGATTCATGTGGTAAAGCATTAATATTCATAGCAGCCATGGCAGATATCGGTACAGAGGTTGTGAACTGAGGTGCAGATTATTTCAGATGAGATTCATGAGTAAGTAAATTCGCCCGTAATTGAGAAAAATTAGGTTTAGAATCACTATTTTCAATGTTTCTTACAAACATTTGATGATCAGTGTGCAATCCATCTAGAATCTGTAAAACAAGACTTTCTTTAGTGATTGGATCTTCAATTGCATGTAAAGAATCATATAAATTTTTAGCTTCATCACAAAATTCGGAAATTGATTTGGATTCTTGTTGCAGGGAATGAAACTGAGATCGGTACAAGTTCTGGTTTGCAAAGACTTGCTGATTGAACAACTCTTCACTCTTTTTGCCATAAATTGGATGATGAAACGGTGCCTCTAGCAATATATATCAGAGATGGCGAGAGATTTACAGTAATAAAGGCTGATAGATATATATCAGATCGTTCCCAAGCAGATCTGGCATCAGTATCATCAGGTGGTGTAATTTCTTTGTTTAAGCAAATATATGTAGTTGACTTTTTTTATTGTCTAATCCTGTTTATGCAGGATGTTGACTTTTATGAACCTTAATGTTAAATTTGGAGCTCGAAAAAGAGGAAACTAGATGTGATGAGAAATACGATTGGGTTGGTTTAGTTCTTTGTTTTGTAATGCTATAGGAAATTGTAACACCTCGAAAATTTCTGTCCAACGAAATAAAGACAAGTGTCATGTGGGACGAATGTGTCAGAAACCCGGGTCAAATATAAAGATGCGTGGTAGGATTTTAAGAGGGCGTCATGTTATAAAAATACCTCTGAACGACCCAAGGGCGACATGTTATTAAAACACCTCTGAGCGACCCGAATTTATAAATCCCAAGATCCATGAATTAATTGATAAACATCTTATATATTTTTACCGGTTGATTCTAAATAAATAAAACTCCATCCTTTATAAGGAAGTTGGATTATTAATAGTGTTACTACAATGAGTTCTGATTTTTAAATCCTAAACTAATGAGAGTTGGGAGTTGATGAAGAATTCAAGATTCCCTAGTAATATCCGTCACCTTGCAAGTCCCACAAGAATTAAATTTGAAATGGGGAACATGTGAGAACCATTCAAGCATGCAATGGCTGAGCAGATGGTCCCACAACTGGAAAAGAGGGTTTGGATTCGGAATTGTTTGATTGCATGGTCAAGACTTGGAAGTTTACAAATTTTTGTCCTCTGACCACCGGTTACGGACCGCAAGACACTAGGCTTACGGTCCGTAAGGAGGGTACCTGGGCGTTTTCAGCAAAGGTCGGTTACGGACCGCAGCAATCTGAGCATACGGTCCGCAAGGGCTGCATACGGGCCGCAAGAGTTTAAGCTTACGGTCCGTAAGCCTGTCGCTGGCAGCAGAAACTGGACAGCTGCCTGTTCAGCCTGTTGCACCGCCTTATTGAGGTAGTTTTCGAAACAAGGGACTCTCTAGGCAGTATTTAGCCTATTAGGGACACCTGGGGTAATCTTGTAACCATCCGAGACTTCCATGTCTTGATCCTAGAGCATCTTGGTCACTATATAAGGGAGTGAAGTGTGGTGAACTTTGATCATTCAATTGTGTCACTCACTTGGAGCATTCTCTGGAGCTCTCTGGACTTCAATCCATCTTCCTAGTGATCTCTAATCTCAATTAGGACTCTTGTAAGTGTCCTTAACCCTTCCTAATTCATTTTAGCCTAGTTAATTAGCCAAAAGTCAAACCGTCGTAATTAAGGTTTGACTTCGTGATTAATTAAAATGTGCTCTGTCAAATCACGAATTAAAAGTACCTTTAAGTAGGTAATTACGTGGGTAACAAACCCTTAAAAGGGTATTTCCAGATTCCCACTCTAACTATGTTAATTGTCGAGTCAAAGCTTATTATAAAAAGTCAACAGAAAGGTTATTTGCAAATTAATGCATAATTAGCAATGTAGGATACATGCAACCTATTTGATCATTAAAATAACTTGGTAATTAATGTAAGAACATGTCTCAACATGTTCAACTCGACAATTTTCAGTTTAGGCTCGGTTTGGAACCGAAAGTCGCAAAGTTTGACTTCTGCATTGACTTTCAGTTCTGACCCGTTTAAGCCAAGATTAGGATTGACTTAGAGCTTCTTTTGAACCTATTTGCATGTTAGTATAACTCTCTGAGATTATACTACTTGGTTCATTAGATATCCTATTCACATGCATGTTTCCGCTAAACGCTTATATGTTGACCATTATGCTCACTTGACCTTAAAATGTGATTTTTGAAAATGTAAAAGAGTAGATACCTTACCTACTGATTTATAAACTTGCATCCAAAATTTGAGGTCAGTTTGAGGTCTAGATTAGGAGTTATGCTCAATAGCGTAATTAAGAGCTTCTTTACTAAATAAATGGCGTAAATTACGTATAGCCTATCAAAACCCAAATTTTTATACCAAACTTTTTACCCACTGTTATAAAATAATATTTTGGGATTTTTGGTGATTTTTATTTATTTTTAGGCTGAGCATAACTTAGTGTTCTAAGATTAATTCGGTTTATGCCGGTTTTGCCCCTTTTTTTAGTCATAAAATGAGTTTTACAAATCCTTTTGACCTCAAACCAATTCCTACTGATTTGTTATGATAAATAAATTATTTTGAGCCTTCTGGAATATTAAAAATATCAGCTTTTTACAGAAAACCCGGAAATGGCTCCAAATCGCCTTTTTAGGCATTTTTTTAACGCATAAGTGTGCTCTAGAACCTTATTAAGCTTAAGGGATTGAACCTACTGATGTAATCAGTGAATTTTTATATTTTAAACAGTAGGCAAATGTTTTGAACTCAGAGTTCCAGAATTGACCTTTTAGGCACATGTGAAATTACCAAAATGCCCCTAGGTGCATAGTAAGGTTAAAGATAATAAATTTCACATAAATTTGCTACCCTACTGTTATAACTTAGTAAATTAAGTATATTTACTAATTTAATCAGACCTGTAACTCAGGTTATTATTTTAACCCTTTTACACCTTATAAAATGACCAAAACGCCCTTATGAGGCATGGATTTGGTTTAAAATCATTTGGGGCATAATGGAAGATATCATTCTGATACCACAACATATTTTAAGCATATTGACTTCAGAAACTTGTATTTGACTCTTATGGTTACTCGTTACGCACTATACGCGTTCGGATCGGCTTATGTGACCAGTTTGGCCATTTTAGCCGAAACGGGTCAAACTATATCTTTTTGGTCTCAAAATCCAGAATGTGATTATGTTACCCATATTAAACAAGTATGCAAGCTTGTTGGGTCAAAACCACATTCTAAAACAGTCTTCGCCTTATTGTGCGTTTAAAACCGTAATCTTTCTTTAAAGCTAACCGGTCTAAGCTTAAGACCCGTTAGGATTCTAATAGGTTATTAAAACCTTAATTTCCAGATCTAGGAGCCCAATAAAAGCTACGTGCACTCGCTATTTTTGGTTTATAGTTGCTCAGGTAAATACGTTTAACTTATTTTCCCTATACGGGCTTGGGGTACGGTATATAAAATACCGCTTGGTCGGGGAATTGACCTTAACCAGTTGATGGCTAAGTGTTGTCAAATTAACCTGTTTAAAAATGTTGTTTTGTTTGTTTAACGCCTTTGGGGGTTTAATGACCATGTCCCGGATATCCTTGGTATCATTCAAAGAATGGCCACGACCTTAGCACACGGGTGTAGGCGTACACCCGTTGTGTATTTTATTAAATGTATAATCACCGGCCGAGAGAAGTCTTGCGGTGGAATTATATTAAGTGGTGTGTCTATTGAACTTTAACCCGACACGACCCGGGCCACTGAACGCATAACGAACATGTAATTCTTTTACAAGATTATTAAGCAAATAATTATCCCAAGTTATAAAAAGTTTTATGCCTTGGGCATTTAAATCAATTTTTAAACATTTTCAAAATGAGTCAGTTAAATTGTATTTACCAGTGTAAACTGACGTATTTTCCAAAAAAAGGCTAAGTGCAGGTACTACGCGTAATAGGCTGGTCACTCCTTAAGCATCCATAGAAGTCTCGCAAACTTAGGATGCATGAAGTCTGTTGAAATGAAGTTCTTTTTTTTGTTTGGATCTGCCTGTGGATCTATTTCGACATTTTGTGATACTCGAATATTACAATAATTTAAGTTGAAATAAATCTATCTTTTGCTTCCGCTGTGCATTATAATTTGTGTTGTTTGACTATGATGATATCAACTACGTCACGATAATCCCCCACCGGGCCCACCGGTGACACGTGGAAATTAGGGGTGTGACAGAAATGGACTTTCGTCTCACAAAATAGATAAACTGGTATAGACCGTTGACACTGCTACTCCAAAGCGTTGTTGCTTTAAATGGGGAAGTTATTCATTCGCGGATTATTAATTCGGTTTTCTGTTTGAAGCAGTTTATGGAGGTTATTAAGCTTGAAAACAAATCTCATTCTCGGGTTGAAGACATGCTCATGTCCCAGGATATTTTCCTTTTGTATGTAAGTAAAATTGGCTATCTGATTATGATTACTTTCAAAATGCTTGTCCAAACACCCTAATATTTGTACTCTTTTGAATGGCCAAACCAATGGGAAGTTATTCAAGCCAAATAAGCATTAATGCTAAGACACATTATATGCATTTTATCAGCGTGAGCCGACCAAACTCGACCCCATGTATTATGTCATACTTATTGTATGATTTTAATTAAGATGTTAATCATAAAAGTTTTGATATAAATAACTTTCTCAAACTCGGGAAGCAATCCCGGGTAATAACCTAGTTATTTTATATGAATATATTAATTTAATATATTAAATACATTTTAAGATAAGATTTATTATGATAAAACTTATTAAAAATAACTAAATAATAATCTTATAATAAAAGTTATAATTAATAATTATATAACAAATTTATAAAGATATACAAATAAATTAAAATATAATAAACAAATAATAAACGAGCCGAGCTCGAGCTTGGAAAACTACTTACAAACCGAACTTAAGCTTTAAAAATACAGCTCAAAACAAACTAAACCAAACCAAACCAAACTTGAGCTCCTATATGTTAAACAAGCCGATCTTGGTGTAACACCCCAATAATTTTAGATCGAATTCTAGAGTGACACATGTCTAATATCTCTCCGTATAATTCAGATATGCGAAGGAGAGAAATTATATTGTTAAAAGGGGTTAAAAATCATGAAAAATATAAATTCAAAGTTGAGGCAAATTATGTTTTTTAGAGGTCCTTACGGACAGTATTAGGTAACCCCTTACAATCCGAAAGGGGTATTTAAAACATTCTGCGCACCAGGTCCGCACCCCCTTACGGTCCGTAAGAGGTGCGCTGACAGTAGAGTAATCGCTGGCAGGAATCTTTGCTGCAATCTTGACACATAAACACCATTTTTGCCACCTTCAATCTGGTATTGACACCTCTCATGCCACTAGTCAACATCGTAGAGCATTAGGGACACTTGTCATGTTTTCCTCATGTGAAGATTAATATAAATAGGCTAAGTTAGTTCACAATTCTTCACACCATTCTTTTCTTCCTCTTTATATCACTTTGGAGTTGCTTCTCTTCATAGAGGCCTTCTCCCTGAAGTTATAAACTTCCCTTGAATACTTGTAAGTATTCTTCCTCAGTCTTTTTCCATTATTTGGCTAGTTATTATGCGAAAGTCAAGCAAATTGACTTTTTCTTTGACTTTCGGTTCAGAGCATTTGGTCAAATCAAAGTTCGAAACGAACTTTACAACGTGATCGTAATAATGAAGGTGCCAATCCCTTGCGATTTCACCCTCTGATAATCACGTTAAGTAAACGAAATGACGACTCAAACTTATATAAAATAAAAGTCACAAACGTAAATTTTGCAAATTACGATAAATGAATTTTTAAGTATCAAAACCCAAGATTTTGACATCATAATATTTTATATAACAGGACATGTTTTATCATGTCCAACTCGTCATTTCCAATTTAGAGCTTATTTCCTAGTCTAAAGTCAAACAGTTTGACTTCTGCTTTAACTTTCGATTCTGACCTGTTTGGTCAAACTTAGAACCCGATTGCGGCTTGTTATGTGATCAAGATGTTATAGGGAATAATCCTCTGAGGTTATACCTTCTGGTCATGTCGTTTAATGGTTCAATTGACGAGTCAACATTATATACATTAAAAATGCCAAAAAATGCCCTTATGGCATAAAATGGTTTAAAAACCAATGAGACTTATAATCTGACTTTGAAACGGATTTTATAACATTATGAAATATGTTTTGGCATAATGAACTCGTCATAGACCTATTCGACCACCTGATACCGTACATGCGCGCACGACTAGTTTAAATAAAATAAAATATATAAACTAGCTGAATCGGGTCAAAGCCTTTCAAAACCATTTCTAATCAGAATGTTTGGTTATTAAACCCATATTGTACGAGTCCTTTCACTCGGAAGGGCATAAACCACATTTTATCCGGTCAACACTTAATTTCGTGAACCGAGCGTATCCTTAAGTTAACCGGTCAAAGTTAAAGACTTATGAATGACTCGTTAACATTCTAACGGATGATATTTCCGTTCATTCTAGACTAGAAGCCTCCAATAAATTGCGCTTAAGTTTAAGTTGTTTTGAATTACGGTTGTGCTAAATACTGATATTATTAAAGACTAGCACACGTAAATACCCTTAGCCTATTTTATTTTATAAAAGCTTGGGATATGGCATTAACCACTTGGTCGGGTATTGCAAAATGGCGAATGATGTTATAGAAATGCAAATAATCCATTTTAATCCGTTTTGCTTGATGACTTAAACACTTGGGGGTTAATACGGCAGTGTGCTGGACGTCCCAACTCATTTAATTGCGAATGGCCACGACTTAAGCACTGGATGTAGGCATACACTTGACAGATGCTAATGCTACACACACACAGACACATACACACACAGATATATATATATATATATATATATATATATGATTATGAAAACAGTGGCGTGTCCATTAATCATGTACCGGCATATGATTTGCGGTTCCCGACTTTATTGACATGCATGTAAAACTGCTAACAAGAGATATAGTTTGTCTCAAGTTATTTAAAAATGATATACCAAATGGAATCAAATTAATTTTGAAAAGATTTTTAAAAGAGTCGGTTAATTGTATTTACCAGTGAAAACTAATGTATTTTCTAAAGACTAAGCGCAAGTTAAGAAGCAAGTACAGAATAGGCTGGACGGGCTTGGTCTTAGATATTGGAATTTGCAATTCCACAAAAGGACCATATTAGTCTCACGTTCCTTTTTATATTCGATCCGCCTGTGGATATTTACACATACAGTTTGTGTAAACTTTTTATTTATTAAATTTAAGTTTGTGTAAACTTTTATTTATTAAATTCAAGCTGTGTATTGTGATAACTGATATCAATCGTCATGCATAAACCTCAAGTCTGGGCCCACCGCTAAATCAGGGTGTGGCAGGTTAGTATCACTATAGTTTGACCGAATTAGACACAGACCTTTTGGGTCTAAGCTCAAATATCAAAATTACAGATTCCATAGGAAAACTCTGTGTCTAAGTCTTCTTCTTAAGGTTAGGCTAGAAATCCTATAGTTATTGATTTTAAGTATTTGACATGAATATGCCATCAAGAATATAAGGATGTGGAAAAAGTGAGCAACCCAAGGTTTCTATACCTCTGATGAACTCTCAGACACTTCCTCGCCAGCCAATGAAAGAACCGCAACGACAGAAGTTTTACACCAACCCAAGAATGTCAGTTCGACATGATACATCACTTAGCTCTCTTCCACCCTTCTCTTGTCAGGATGCCACTGTCTCGAAGGATGCTCGGGTGAAAGAACTCTCTAAACCAATCCCTACTATGAACCTTAGACTGTGACATCTGTGCCTCCACGACCATCAAACAAATACCAAATCAATGAAATTTTGTGTTTCATACTTGGGATTTGTATAAAAATGTGTATCAATTGCACATATCAAATCTTTTTCGATTTCGAGTTCTAAATCGCTTTCTAGAAAGTTATACGTGAATTGATGCGTAAACGTAATCAGTTTAACGCGACAAACACACCGGAACAATGACATGGGCTTAACACACCTTAAATAACCTTTACATAACTTGTCGAAATCAAGTTTGTTCGATCGCAGGGACTATTTGTGTCAAACTACGAAACTATAATGATTTGTGTAGTAACGAACATTCCGGAACTTGATCATAAGTTAAACATGCCCTAAATATCCTTTACATAGCTTAGAAATAGGCTTAGAGGTGTTTGGTGCGCAAAAATAAACTTATTTGGTCAAACAGGGACTAAAAGCGTCAAAAAGTGCCTAAGTTTGCATTTTCGCGCATATCTTACGTTCTGAACATATCCGGACATCCAAAAACTTATGTAATCATTAAAATATTTTATTTTAGTGATTGGCATGATAAAATTCCATTCGTCGCGTGATTTGGATCGTTTTTCGCGTCTGTTCGTGTTTCGTCGTAATTAACCGAATAATGTGATCGTACGACCAAACGAACCGACATTCGTCATATTTTCAAGCATATTTCATGTCCCCTACACTTTGGCATCATTATAGAGCCTTGAAAATGGCTTAACGGGCCTTAAACATGTCAAAAAGGGCCTATATGCTTGCAGGGAACATTTCTATAAATATTAAAACTGTTGCTGAGATTTCAGGCGGTCGCGGGCCGCGTAATATGAGCTAAGCTCGTACGCTGGGTGCGAGAGCCCCCATATCTGTAGAAAATCAGTTTTCTTCAAAACAGCTGCTGGTTTCTGGTTTTAGACATGGTTTATTCAATCTATGGGCTTGTTTTGGGCACCCATAGTATTGTAAATCAATGGGTAACACATGTAGGGTCTTGATCAAAGCACGGGTTACGAGAAACGATCCTAACGGTTCTTGAAATCCTATAAATACCCACTTGATTTGCTCTTATTTCTCACACTTGATCTGATTTATGCTCCAAGTTGAAGCCTTTGCTTCACACCTGAGTATTTTAGATCAAGTTCTTCCTTGCTTGGACCTCTTGTAAGTTTCCTTCGTGCTTTTATGCGTTTTTAAACACGAAAGTCAAACAATGTTTGACTTTCTGCTTTGACCAGTCAATGGTCAACACGAGGTTCGTTTGAACTTCACAACGTGAGTGTAATCACGATGGTTATAGTCCCTTGTGACTATATCTACTGATTACCACGTTATTTAGGCGTAGTGACGAGTTATAATTTCGGTCAAAATGTGCGTTTATGCGTATTTTGCAACCAAACTATTCTTGGGTATCAAAACCCTATGTTTTGATATCAAACTTGTTTTCTAACTTCGTTAAACATGTTTTAACATGTTTAGCTCGTCACTTTTAGTTTAGTGCTTATATAGGGTCGTAAGATAAGCGGTCTAAACAACCGC
Organism: Helianthus annuus; assembly: GCF_002127325.2. Taxonomy (NCBI): domain Eukaryota; kingdom Viridiplantae; phylum Streptophyta; class Magnoliopsida; order Asterales; family Asteraceae; genus Helianthus; species Helianthus annuus. The sequence continues at coordinate 100,288,769 of NC_035445.2, forward strand.
TTAGACTTTCGAACCTGACCCGTTTGGTCGATCATTAGGATTCGATCAAGCATATTTTGTGACCATAGTTGTATAGGGAATAACCTTCCGAGGTTATACCTTATGGTCACTTCGTTTAGTTAGTTGTATGATAAGTAATTTATATGCCTTAGGAAAATGACCAAAATGCCATTTTTACGCATAAATTCATTTTAAGCATATGTAACCTAAATTTTGACATCTAAACTGATTAGGCAACATTATTAGATGTGTTAAGGCATATAATACTTGTCATAGGACTAGTTAGGCGGTCCGTACGCGTTTTACGCGAACGACGCGTTAAAGTTGCGTAAGCTACCTAAACGAGTCGTAATGGGTCGTAAGCACTTAGGTTAGGTTTCAATTTAGTATGTAGGCTTTGTTAAACCATATCATATGAGTCCCAATACTCATTTGATTTACAAAACCTCATCCTATCCGATCTTCCGATTTAGGTCCGGTTTATTAACATAGTTACCTATATTAGGTGTCGTTTGATTTTCGTGATCCCTCTAGCTTTGCTTGGTTGTTATTCAGGACTTCTAAGCATTCTCAAGTGAGTACATAGACCCCTCTTTTACTGTTTTCAAACATTTTGGGGTGAAACACATGTGCCTACTTGTTACTTTCGTGCTTTTCATGCTTTTATATCATATACTTGCTATGTTCATTAGTACACATATAGTACATGATTTCATTATGTTTTGCTATGTTTGTTCATGTAGCATGCTAGCACATTGATTTTCATATATTACATTTTGTTGCATATGTTCACTCAGCATATGGACACATTGTTTTACATTTCTACTTTGTATGTTCCTTTAGCATATTTAAGTACATTATTTTCATAAAACATGCTTACATTTGGTATGACATTTGGTTTGTTTAACGGGTCATTTATACATTCATTAACACCGATCATGCCGTTCGTTAGTAGGTAGTGTTACCATAGGAATTGATAACTCCCATTCCTGTAATCCTAGGTTTCTTTGGGTGGAAGGAATGACCGAATTCGATATTCAGAATTTAGATGAACCTTTAATTTGTTTAAGGGTTTGTCTCCACAGTCGCAAGGCTTGAATGTAGGCGTTAGAACATTACTGTGTAGATGTTTGTATCAATAAAGCATGCAGTTTTACAAAACATAACTTTTGATTTAAATTATGATTTATCAAATACATTGTTTTGTACATTTCTTTCATATAGAGTTGAGTAAATGCTTTTATTTAGTAAATGCTTTTATTCACAATACATTACATTTGGTTATACATGAACATGATTCACATTTGGCATTTGACATTGTTTACATATAAACGTTTTGACATTGGTCTAAACAATATATTTTGGTGGTTTGTTTGGGTAAGTGATTTAATTAACGAGGCATTTGTAATATGATAAAAGCATGGTAGATACGCTGCTGGTACTTCCTGTATATAAGTGCTTTTATGGTATTACATATGGTAGCGTTATTTAAACCATTTCAATTTTAACATATTACATTTTACATAAATAACATATCTTTACAAAACATTGTTTTACAAACAACATATTTTATACAAACTCATTTTTACTTGGTTATTCATTTCATTATGCATTATTCTATTACATCATCTGATTCCTTATCGATATTTCGTTTGACTTCTAAAAGAAAATATTTTAAAGTTCATGACTACTTTTGTTAAACATTTTCTTAAAACTTACAAGTCATGCATCCTATTTTAATAAAACCTATGTATCTCACATGCATTTTTAGGCCGACATACCTATTTTCATAGTGTTTTCAGGAACTGATGCATAGGATTGATCAAGATACACTTAGGTGGACTTGGGCCTTAGTGACAATAAAAGATGCAAGACTAGTTAATTATGTTATGTATCTCTGTTTTAAGAAATTGTAACCTCTTTTAACTCAATAAAACAAAACTTTAATTTCCATGTGTTATGAAACAATGATTCTATTACGACACTCCCCGACAATTCCGCCGCGGTTTGTTGTTTTACGCGGTCGGGGTGTGACATAGACCAACAAATCTTAATAACTCGATGTCAACTAATGTTTGTTCAAATCCATTCTATGATGACCCGACAAATTTTGCCTATGATATTCCTATAATATCATTTAACTCTTTCTGGACGAAGCTTGCACAAGATGATCCTTATCCCCCATCTTTTCCACCCCCATCATCTAGTCATTTCGCTCCTTTACCAAAGGTCCCACGCGTGCGAGAAACCTCCAACATAGACTTTGGGTTTATGGGCTTTGATAACCCATATATTTCAATGGAAATGGAGTACGCCAATTCAGTAACATCCTATGACCCCTACCTGAAAGCAGTTAATCGAAACTCTTATCTTTTCCCATCTTCTTCATCCACCTATCCAAGCCTTAATTTTAGAAATATCGACAAAATTCTCAACCCGAACAACCAGCACCAGCTAAATTGCAGTGAACGAGGCAAAAAGGACAGGTGAAAATCTTTCGTTTTGAATTTTATGTATTGTAATTCTGTTATTTCCGATAGTCCGTTGCGGACAATGTGCTGTATTTTATCTTTCCAAAAGTCCATTTTGGACATTGTATTGTATTATATCCTTCTAAAAGTCCAATATTCAGACATTGTATTGTACTCTTTTGAATTAATGAAATTATGGTTTTATACCATAAATATGAGCAACATCCTACGACCCCTACCTAAAAGCGGTCAATCAAAACTCTTATCTTTTCCCATCTTCTTCATCCATCTATCCAAACCTTGATTCTAGAAATATCGGACAAAATTCTCAACCCCAACAACCAGCACCAGGTGAAGTGTGGTGAACGAGGCAAAAAAGGACGGGTGAAAATCTTTCGTTTTGAATTTTATGTATTGTAATTCTGTTATTTCCAATAGTCCGTTTTGGACAATGTATTGTATTTTATCTTTCCAAAAGTCCATTTTGGACATTGTATTGTATTTTCTCTTTCCAAAAGTCCAATATTCGGACATTATATTGTACTCTTTTGAGCTAATGAAATTCTGGTTTTATACCATAAATATGAGTATTCATCTTAATATTTCTTTGAATAAGATTGACATTTAATTGATCTGCCATAAATCTGTTGGTGCACTACATCTGTCGACTTCGTCTTGGATCGAGTCTTAGTTTTTGATTGTTAGATCAGAGCATGTTTTATGAGAAAATAGGATAGCATATAGGTTTAACCTAGTAGGTCCGCTTATGTGTCACTAGGAGGTCCGCTTTTGTGTCAGGTCCGCTTATGTGTCACTAGGAGATCCGCTTATGTGTCAAGTCCGCTTATGTGTACATGTACCTTGGAGGGAACCTCAACACCTATAAATAGGTGCACATAAGCGAACCATATAACAGAGACCTTGTAACTCGTACCGAAGTGTTGCCGGATCGAGATTTGGATGTAAACTGTTATAAATCAATACAGAAAGGTGTTTAAAGTGATTTGTAAGTTGTTTCTACGTTGATTACTTGTTTTCCGCACCTATAATTGACGAAAACTCCTCTGAACGACTCGTTCGGGTCGAAACACAATCCTACAAGTGGTATCAGAGCTTCAGCAGGAGGAGTTCTATAGAGATTTGCTGGATTTCATCTAAAATTCTTACTTCTACACCTTCTTTCTTCATCAGAATGAGATTTAACGGTCGGAATCCGCTCAAAATTTCACAGATTGTAGATAATTGAACATAGATAAACCCTTGAAAATTTGACACTGAAATTCGGACTAAAAACGGGTCAAATTAGTCTCCGAATAGGTTCCGCTTTTTCGAACAAATTGTAGTTCCGCTCGTGTGAACATTCAAGTCCGCTTATTTGACCAATCAAGTTCGCTTATTTAGACATATTTTGAGAAGATCCGCTCCAAAGAACAATCAAATCCGCTTATTTGAACATCAGGACTTCCGCTTATTTGAACATCAGGACTTCCGCTTATTTGAACATCAGGACTTCCGCTTATTTGAACATCAGGACTTCCGCTTATTTGAACATCAGGACTTCCGCTTATTTGAACATCAGGACTTCCGCTTATTTGAACATCAGGAGTTCCACTTATTTGAACATCAGGAGTTCCACTTATTTGAACATCAGGAGTTCCACTTATTTGAACATTAGGAGTTCCACTTATTTGAACATTTAATGGTTCCGCTCCTTTGAACAAACTGGTTCCGCTTTTGTGATCAATCAAGTTTTGCTCTTAGTGGTTCCGCTCATTTGACCAAGAAGGTTTCGCTCCAGTGAACTATCTAGTTTCGCTTTTAAGGACTGATATAGAAAATTGTTGAAATCTGAAAATGGACGAGGAGTTCTACAACGCATTCGCTACTCTGAGTACCCCAATCACTGTTGCTCAAACCACAATGCTCGAAAACGAAACGGGAACAATGCAAAAACCACCCAAACTATTGAACATTGAAGAATATAAAGGATGGGAGGGTCGTTTCGAAAACTGGGTTCAAGCTAACTACCTAGATGCATGGGAGTGTGTTGAAACAAAGTATGTGAGACCATTAAATGATGATGAAGAAGAAGTGGCGATCAAAGATATGAGTGCTGATGACAAAAGGAAGTATAAGAATGAGAAAATGATGCTAAGTCTTCTACAACAAGCTGTGAAGGAAGATATTATGGTATTGCTACAACACAACGGGAGTTCATACTCAATTTGGAAAGCGTTATGTTCAAAGTTTGTTGGAAGTCAAGAAATGGTGAAAAATAAGAATTCACTTTTGAAAAAGGAGTTTGATTTGTTTAGAGGATTGAAGAATGAGAGTACAAAGCAAATCATTGAAAGATATTGCAACTTGTTGGTGAACATGAAAGGTTAAGTATCAACAAAGACAATGAAGAGTTAATTGAAAAGCTTGCTAATACTTTACCACATGAAACATGGGGAACTTATCTGATGATGCTCAGGAACAAAAAGGGTTTTAGCACGTTAACTTTGAGCAAATTTATTGAAAAGTTGGAAGCTCAGGAAATGGAACAGAGAAAGATTGTTCGAATGAAAGATTTCGATGGTGAACAGGATATTGGGTTGTATTACAAAGCAGGGGTGAATGAGAAATCTACAAATCTATCTCCTAAAATAGAAACTGCTTACAATGCCAAGAATTCTCCTGGAGGTTCATCATCAGGATCAAACAGTAAAACAAGTTTCACATCATTTCCGTCTTTTGATCCAAACATTTCAGCAACGAAAAATGGAAGAAAACTTCAGTGCAATATTGTATTAAATCTTGAAAATGATCAAGATTATTCTGAGGAAGTTGCTAAAAACCACATGTCTTTATTAGGAATGGTTTTAGAATCTTACAATTGTTTTGTTGCAGGTCGTATCGGGAATCCAATGCTAACAAAGGAAGATTACGACCAGATAGATGCTGAAGAGATGGAACTGATGGACATAAAGTGGTGTTTGGCAAGCGTGTTACGGAGAGCTGAGAAATTTAAGCAGATCACGGGGAGAGATGATCTTCGTGAGGCTAATGTTTCTACTTTAGGTTTTGACAAATCTAAAGTCACTTGTTTTCGTTGCAGGGAGAAAGGTCACTTCAAGAGGGAGTGCACTAATCGCGAAGCAAGTGGAGCTCAGAATCATTTCAACAACAACAATGATTACTACCGAAAAGCCATCTACCATCAAGTTGCTCAACAGCCATCTCAACAGAATCAACATCAAGCACAAACGGCACATGGAAGATCTATAATTGAAGATTCTGGAAAGAGAGCTTGTGTGGGTAATCAAGATTGTTTGAAGAGAAAGGATGGTAGTGCCTTAGTAATTGATCAAGATGATGAAAAGTTACCTGAGGGAATTAGCTGGGAGAATTTCTCTTGGGATAACTAACACAAGATAACTTGTGTTAGGGTCCTAGAAAGTTATAGTCTAGGTCAAAGCATCACTAAGAACCTAATTCCCTATAACCATTGGCTCTGATACCAACTCTTCTGTCATACCCCGGCCGCGTATAACATGCAACCGCGGCGGAAACGCCGGGGAGTGTTGGGACAGAATTAATTGTTTCATAACCGTGGAAACCAAAGTTACATTTTATTTATTTAACAAGCGTAATACATTGTCTTAAACAGGAAAACAAAGAGTTCGTGACATAATTAAACTAGTCTATCTTCATTTTTAGTCTCTAAGGCACAGGTCCGCCCTAGTGTCATGATCATCATCCTATGGAACAGCTCCTGAAAACACATGTGAAAGTAGGTACGTCAGCATAAAAATACCTGTGAGATACATAGGTTTTGTGAGAATGGGATTCATGACTTGAGTTTAAAGAAACGTTTAATAGCAGTCAATCATGAACCTTGTAATTTGTTTTGTTTTGTAAATCGCATGAAAAACGATAAGTTCAGATGATACGTATAAATAAGTGTAAGTTTAAATGTATAACCTAGTAAAATGAATTTGTATAAGATAAGTTGTTTGTAAAAACAATGTCTTGTGAAGAAGATGTTATTTGTGTAAAACGAAATATGTCTAAACAGAAATGATTTAGATAACGCTACGATATGTAATATCATACAAGCATTTATATATAGGAAGTACCAGCGGCGTATCCACCATGTTTGTACCATATTACATACATCACGTTACTCAAACCATTTACCCAAACCAATTACCATGTAAATTGTTCATGTATAAACCAATTGTCAAGTGTTATTGTGTAAACCATATCGAAATGTCTATGTTCAATGTAAACCACCAAGTATGTATATCAATGTCAAGATGTTCATGTTTAATGTAGATCATGTAATGTGTACCCAAAATATATCTTGTATGGTAAGTGAGATGTATCAACTAAACCATATGTAAAATGCACAAAACAAGGTATTGAAGTAAAACATGGTTTAAATCAACGTTATGTTTTGTGGAACAATGCATGCTATACTGATACAAACATTTATGCGGTATTGTGAAATATGCATACATCCAAGCCTTGAGACTGTGGCGATAAACCCTTAAACAAATTAAAGGTTATCTAAGTTATGTATATCGAATTCGGTCATTCCTTTCATCCAAACCAACCTAGGATGTCCGGAACGGGAGTTGTCAATTCCTATGGTACCACTACCTACTAACGAATGTCGTGATCAATGTTAATGAATGTATTGTTCCATGTTAAACAAACCAAATGTCATACCAAAATGAAGGCATGTGATGTAAACAATTTGTACTAAGTATGCACACAATGGGCATAAATAGGATCATAAACAAACTCGGTTAGTAAAGATTTAACTGAGTGGTGCCAGCACAAACTAAAAGTTAAGTGGGGGTGTCGGGTGTCAAAGTGTTAGTTAGGGGTGGCAACGGCCAAAAGCCGATAGTTGGGGGCGATAAAATCCAATAACCCTTATTGATGTGCAAATTATGGTCTAATAAAAAACGAACCTAATCTAGACACCATAGTTTTAAATTTATAAACTAAGACTCTCTAAATGCTAGACCACTGACAGGCAAGTGTACCTATCGTACGTAGTAAAGCCTAATGAAATCCGAGTATCGAACCTACGAGACACTAGCGACACTAAACTAGACTCTGACTCAACTAATTACTTAATTGGTTTAATTTGTGTATTTGGGATTTTTTTTTTCTAATTCTACTAAAGCGAGTAAATAAGAGAACAGAACAAGCAAGAAAAATGGTGAAGTGACGGGAAGCAGACAATGATAAGAAAGAACTACCCAGGCTTCGAATCCCTATGACCAACCCATGACCTCTAGTCCTGACCAATGGCTAAAGCTCCGAATCTACCCTGGAAACCTCCCGCTAAGGATGATCAACCAAAATAGAAAATGGAACAAAGTGATGAAGTGCTAAATTGGAAACGACTCGAGCTATCGATACCGAATCCCACGACTATCAGATTAAAAACAACTATGGTGCTAAAATCCTCCGGTCATGAAGCTAAACCTGCTAAATAATTGAAAACCTAGGAAACCCTAAACGCGAATAAGTAGCCGGATCCGAGCTATTAGTCACCCAAACTACCAAACAATGCCTAGCTAATAACCTAGCAATCCTGACTCGTCCCTAGAGTTGCCAGAAAAAAGATGCACACTATACGTAGTTGATTTTAATTAATTTAGTAAACTTGAATTATCTCTAATCTCAAGCTCTAGACCGAAAACATAATAGATTAACGAACCTAGAATGATATAAATAGTTTCAGACCAGACTAACAAGATCACCTAACCAAACAACCAATCACAACCAAGACAAGCACACAAATTCATAAACAATCATAAAACATGAATATGTAAATCATCTCAATTTAGTCATTAGTCAAAACCGAATAGTCAAAACATTAAATCATAGTTCATCAGAAAGCCTAGGTAGCATGAAAAGTTTAGCCAAAAATCATAGCCACTAAAAAAAAACAAGTTTCATACGATAAACAAATCATATTTAATAGATTGTAAAACACAAAGTCTAACAAAACCAAAATAATAATAAATTGCAAATCAAACCTGAGTCTTGAATCGCGGCTTAGAATCTTGAACCGTATAATCATTTCTTCTCCTTCGTGATCGCCTCTTTCTCTGCCTACTCCCTTTTCTGCCGTCAACTGTCTTGTTTGTCGAACTCAACAAATAATAATATGGCTCCTCCTCTGATCGTCTACGTGCGTCTGATGATGCTTATAAAAATTATGGCCGCCTCCTTATATCTTTTCCTTCTTTCTCAATTGTTGCATGTGTTCGATGTATATGGGCTTGTGGCCTAATCTCTTGTGTTGCCCTGCCCTCAAATAAAACAACACTAATATTATGCGGCAATCCCAAATTCTTTGCGTGATGAATTGTCAGCCGTCCAACTAATATATTTTTAGGTTACCTGTAGTGGAGCGCGAACAAGGGCATAGCGCCCATATGGAGCCCCCCACACCGCCCCCAGGGGCGCCATGAGCAAAAAAAAGAAAACCCCCGTGAAAAATTTCGCGGCGCGAGGAAGAAGGAGATTTCCACTTTGGTCCCTGCATTTTACAATTTGGTCCCTGCATTAAAACACTTTGGTCCCTGCATTTTACACTTTGGTCCCTGCATTTTACACTTTGGTTATGATGAGGTAGGGCTTTATGACTACGGCCTCAAGCCCCATAAAGCCCCGGGGTGACGTGGCATGCCACATGGCGCATAACGCCCATTTGGGGGCTTTATGACTACACATGGCCTTAGAATGTTGCCTCCAAGTCTCTGCTTGTATCAAAGAACAAATAGATCATTAAGTAAATATGATCATTATTATATCAAAATATTAATTAATTTAATTTACTTGTTTTTTTTTCCTCTTTTGATTCCTCGTAGCTTTTCAAAACACCTTAATCATTAATTGCTAGATTAAATTCTCAAATTGCAATCACTAATTTTTTTTATCTTTAGTATTTCTTTTAATTAATTTGATCATTTAGCTCATTTTCAATTAAAAGCCATTAAATTTCAAATGTGAACCAAGTATGAGTAGAATTTAATGTAAACAACCCCTAAGCCATTTAAAAGTGTAGGAAATATTGACATGAAATATGTATAATTTAAATCACATCACTTATTTTAATATTATAACAATAATTATTTTCTTTATTATTTTTCTCAACTTTAATGTTTATTTTTTATTACGAGTTGGGATAAATGCTACCTGGTACTACCATTTGCTCATTTCTGATCACGGGTACCGTACGAACAACAACGGTATTGTACATTTTTTTTTGTTGATTTTCTTCAACTTTTAATGATTTCTTCTTTTTAGTTTCAGGGGTAGCGATGAGCTAAATGCCAACCGATACTGAATTAGTACTGGTACCGAAAACCAGTTATGGTACTGGTATATGAAGATAAAAACCGGTAGTAAACCGGTACCATGAACACCAAAAGGCAGTACCAAATTGGTACTTAAGATCTTTCAGTTCTGAAAATTCGGTAGCGGTACCCAGTACCATTTGCTCATCTTTGACCATGGGTTTCATACAAAGAACATAATTACCATATAACTTTTTGGTTGACTTTCTTTCACTTATCTTTTAGTGTGTTTCTCTACATTTTCTTTTTATTCTTGTCAGCGGTTCCGTATGTAATGCGCTCGTAGTAATTTCAAAACACATGTAAACACAGACTAAATAACAAAAATGTTCGCCCGCGGCGACGATGATAAAGCTAGTTATGATAAGTAGCAACTTTGGCTAACAATAGTTTACACTATTAATAGCAACTCTAGAGCACTAGCAACTTGTGCAATCCGCAGTAATTGAGTTGAGAGTCCAATTGTTAGTACTTAGTAGTAACTAAGTTCCAATTACCCACTTCCTAGTGTCTAACGTAATATTCGCTGATGGTAATGGAATAACTTTCAACTATGTAACTGAGTCACTGTCAACTAACAGTGTTCATGTGTTGTTTTAACCTTACGTTGCAATGGTCCTCAACTAAGGTTGTTCGTGAGCCGATCCGATCTGATCGAGGGTCTGCTCGTGCTCGGATTGAATTTGAATCGAGCGGATCGTTTTCGCTCGGTTTTTCTCAAATCCTAATTAAATTGAGCGGATCGTTTTCGCTCGGTTTCGCTCGATTGAATTATAAGGCTGCGTTCAACAAAAACAAATCCTAAATTAATTAAAACATGTCCAACACCTTACTAACAAAAGCAATACATAACTAAAATCATGATTCTAAAAATGTTCTTAACAATATCAAGAAGCACAAAATAAAGTGCGAAATACAAATTGTCATTTAGCTCAAAAGCCATAAACTTCTTTTTAAGCTTGATCATCTCAATCCACAAAATTCAACTTCAAATCAACATATATAACCTATAAACACAAGCATTAAACAAAATCATTAAGTTCTACACTTTACATAACAACTTTTATGGTTTGTTAATTATAAAAATACCTTTCATTTATTATCAGACTCGTCTGGAGTCAACACATCAATTTCCATTTTTTCTTCATCTCTTGCAGCTTGCTACATATTAAATAAACAAAATACAAATGTTAATGTATAAACTACAAAAGTATAAGTATATTATAAATGTAATAAAATCTTACTTTAATGTTTTTAAGTTTGTTTTTGAGCTGGTCTTTAACCAATCACTTCCACAAACAAGAAGTTCCACCATATCTTTTGAAAAAAAGCTCCGGTAGTCATCCAATATAAAACACAAATGTTTAATAGAAAAAATATACTTGTCCTTAAAAATATTTTGAAAATATTGTTGAAATCAATATTCCATTTTTATTAATAAACAGGTAATTTACATCGAGATAGTTGGTAAACGGGCAACAAGCTGCGCCGCTACCCCTTTTTGAATAGCAAAACTAAGCCTTTTAAAAACTACGTCCATAGATCTCGGGGTCATAACATTACTATGCATGACCCTTTGAACTCGACTGAGTAGGTCCACAGCCTCTGGCGCCAGAAAACCAAAAGTATCAAAAGCAAATGGGATAAACAACTATCAGGATTCAGGAGATATCCATTCTATTCCGAATTACAAAGCCTAGGAGATATGTATAACATTTTTCGCATGTTATGCAAGATCCTGGCTGCACTCTTTTGTTCTTTTTTTCCAAACGTAAAGTATGAGCTAGTGTGACGTATAGGAGCGTAATGTGTGAGGTTTAAACAATTCATAAATCATACCTTGCACTTTCCCACAAAATCATATTTCTTCATTTTTCTCGGAGTCGTGATGTTTGGATGCATGCCCAAGGCTTGTTTTCCTTTATTTATGGTGCATGCTCAATTCCACTAAGAGTAACTCATATAATAACTAACAATATGGCATGTATTTATTGCATAATTTATAGGTAATAAAAAATACTTAAAATAAAATTCATAATCATCTCTTTTAATTTCTAATTATTATAAGAGTCGTTATTATGAACTTTTAGTGGTCTTTGAGTCATTTCTCACTTGCTTATAGTTGATATAATTACATAAATAAACTAGTATTAAGACCATGCGTTGCAATAGTTGTTGTAAAATTGTGTAAAGTAGTACCAATAATATACCACCAACACCGAAAAAGCTCGTAAAAACAAAATAAATAAAAATGAAAAAAAAAATAATGCCGAGCGAAAAGCAGACGTAAAATCTTTGAATCACGCACCAGAGAAATTAAACCGAAACGTAAAACATAGAAAAAATAACTACAGTGCGTTAACTCACAAAATTTAGAACGAAGCGGAAAACTCGGGAAAGATGATAAGTATGGTGGACCATAATTGAAAATACAAAAAAGAGTTGGGGTTAAATTGAAAAAGATGAAAAACTTTTGGTTAAAAGTAAAAAAACAAAGGGTTTAATTTGTAAAAGAAGAAAAGATTTAGGCTAGATATGAAAAAAGAAAAAAAATACCCTATACATGACTACATGAGGTAAAATACTATAAATTACAAAAAGTGAAAAAAAAATTCTTGTAAAACTTGAATAAACTATTATATATTATATATTAATAGAGTAAACTCTAGTTAATGATTAAATACTTATTTATTATCTGCATAATACACGATATGGTTTTAATTTATTTATTATTCTTTGATTAGTTTAATATTTGTGAATTAATTTTTTTCATATTAGTTCAAGAGATATTAATAATTATTAGATAATAGATTTAGATATTAATAATATTATTAAAAGATTGAGGAAGAAAATGTTATGTGCCATTAATTGAAGTTTTTTATTAATCTTAAATAAAGATAAGGATAAAGATATGTGATTCCTCCATATTAGGGGTATTGTATTTTAATAATTCCAAGTTTCACTAATTGGCCGGTAATAATCTCAACTTCAAAAATTGCCTACAACAGTCCCAACTTGTAAGATTTTGGGCACCAATGATCCTTTGCTAACTGGGTTATAACCCAGTTAGTTTTTTGCTGACTGAGCTGCTGACGTGGCAACATCACCACCTCCACCTCCTCCTCCACTGCCACCACCATCTCCTCCAGCCACCACCATCATCTCCGACCACCACCATCACCCACCACCATCACCTCCGACCACCTCCATCTCCACCCACAGTCTTCCAGCACCGGAAAAACACTATCACCTCCGATTCACCATATCCACCGAACACCCCACCCTTCTAACCTCCGGCCACCACCATTAAACTGCCATCCACAACTCCAACCGCCTCACCGGAAAAACGTGATACCTAGATATGGTGGAAATTTTGAAGTTTTGAGCGGCGGAGAAGGTCACTAGAGGTTGGAGATGACAAGTGGTGGTCTCCTTTGGTGGTTTCAGGGGTAAAGAAGGTCGATGGAATAAGTTGCAGGTCACCGGAGTTGCGTAGATGTTGGAAATTTTAAACTTTTGAGAAGCGGAGAAGATTACAGGAGGTTGGAGATGATTGGTGATGGTCTCGTTTGGTGGTTTCAGGGGTAAAACGGGTCGCCGGAATAAGTTGCAGGTCACCAGAGTTGGCTCTTTTGAACTTCTGAGCAACGGAGAAGATTACAGGAGGTCGGAGATGATTGGTGGTGGTCTCGTTTGGTGGTTTCAGGGGTAAAACGGGTTGTCGGAATAAGTTGCAGGTCACCGGAGTTGGGTAGATGATGGAGGTGGTCGGAGATGATGGTGGTGACTGGAGGAGATGGTGGTGGCAGTGGAGGAGGAGGAGGTGGAGGTGATGATGGTGCCACGTCAGCAACCCAACATTTAAGTTTTTAAACACGTCAGCTGCCACGTCACCGTCACGTCACATTTAACTAACCCAGTTAGCAAAGGATCATTGGTGGCCAAAATCTTACAAGTTGGGACTGTTGTAGGCAATTTTTGAAGTTAGGATTATTACCGGCCAATTAGTGAAACTTGGGATTATTAAAATCCAATACCCCTTTATATTAAAAGAAAATAAATTAAACAAATATAAATAAAATTTATAAGGTTAAAGGAAAGAATGTCATGTGGTATTATTTGTAGTTTTTTATTATAAGTTAGATTAGATAACTATGAGTAATTTAAATTTCTTGTGACTTAAACAAGAATGATTAATATGATGGTTGTGTTTTACATATACGAATAGTTAGTATTTATGCTACATTCGTCTCAATTGTTTTATTTATGACAAACTGACAACTAAAAAAACGGAGTCAAACTATAAGAAATCGACGATACGCTAGTAAAAAAATATGCCAAACGAATGATCAACGATCCCCATGCTACTTGCTATAAATTCTACCCCATGCATACAAAATAAAAAAAAGAAATTAAAAAATTTAAATTAAAAGTTGATATACTTAACCAAAGTTTGAGAAAGAAATATGTGCATCCAAATAATTATAACCGGAAACAAGGCAACACTTGTATAAAATTTTGATGATGGTGAGATAGGTAGTGGGAACTCCATGCGAAGCCCGATTATGATTCACATGCCAATGTAAACATAAAGCCAAACAACTCCCAATTGTTCACTTAATCCCAAACATCCTTATTGTTTTTATTACCCTTTTTTAAACCTTTTATACTCGATATGAAACATAATAATTAGAAGGTTGGAGTAACCATATATGTGTTCCTGATATATATAATATAATATATTTTTGACGAGCATTTAGAAAAGATCTTTCTTATGGAATTGAGTGATCTAGAAAGGGTTTGGGATATGCTAGTTATGTATGTAATTTTACAGTTTTTCCATAACGGAGGGGAATAGTGTCAGACAGCTGCTTGATACTTTCTCGTTAGTCCAGCTAAATTATGATTTGGCCCCATTTAAATTTACAGTTTTACTATTGGTTTTATTTTTTTTCCTTCACAGCCAAATTACGATGTTACCCTCAATTCAAATTTATAGTTTTCCCATCTTTTTTGTTTTTCTACCCTGCCAAATTACGATTTCGCCCCCAATGTAAAATTATAGTCATGTCATCGTTTTAGTTTTTTTTCTTTTTTTTGACAAGACTATGGTAGTGTTTTGTTTTTTTACAAAACTATGGTACTGTTTTGTTTTAGTTAGTTGACTCGGTGTAATTTTTATGCGTGCCAGGCGGTTGCCTGGTACATGCTCATTTGTCTTGAAAAATTACGATTTTGCCCCAATTTTAAAATTATAGTATTTCTATCGTCTTAGTTTTTTTTAGCAAAAGTATGGTAGTATTTCCATCATTTGTCCTGTAATTTTATTTTTAAGATCATGTTATGAGTAGTATGTCCAATTAACCGAAATACAGACGTACATGTTATGAGATAGAAATATTCGGCTTATTGCCCCGCAACGCGGGCGGGAAAAAACTAGTATCTATATTTTAAATGGACAAAAATCTTATTAAAGGATTTATCTTAGCATTTACAATGTGATTTTCTCAATAGTTTAGGTGATGTAGAGTAGAAAGTATGTGTAGATCTTTAAAAAATTATAAGATCACACGGTGTGTGCGTGGAAATACGGCGTTGTTGTCAGTCCACGCACACAAAACCATCCCGTGCCCCGTGTTATGAACGATGTTGTGTTTGGGGTTTGAGGATTTCCACCGGTGTAGGGGCAAATATGTGGGTGAGGTGGAGGTTCTTGATTGGTGGGTGTAATTTAGGTTTGTTTTGATTGGTTGATGTTTATTTTCTTTTTAATTTTTTTATCCTCTTCCACGCCACTTTCCACCAGTGCTCTTTTCTCCACGCCACCAATGTTGACGTGCTTGCCACATGTCATTTCACGCCCTTCCTTCAAGCCCCTCCACACCGTATATTCTAACAGTTTTATCGAATTAATAACTTATGAGAACCGGACACCAAAACTCATGCATTTTTCTTGATTATGTTGTCAAATATATTGAAACATGTTTAAATATATCCAAAGGGCACAATCTACCAGATTAGTTTGCAATACAAATTTTTAGTTTGCAAGAAATCTAAAGAAAAATATATATAATACACCGGAGGTATTAACAACTCTTTACCAGCTTGTTTTTCATAAAACAATGGTCCAGCATTCCAGTAACAAGGTTCTGCTCTGGAGACTGTTTGCTTAGCTTCAAAGTTTATACTCCAGGGTTATTAAATATATATCCAGAATTCCAATCCATCTCGGTCTAGAGTTCCATTTACCAACAATGGAAACACAAATATAAAACAGAATGCCTTTAAAATTTTAAAATAATAATTAAATAAATTTATATTTTCTATCTCTATCTCCTTTACATAATTGTTGGTGTAGTTTTTGTATCCGATATTGGGTGAATAAATTAATTTACATTTTTAAGCTGATTATGTAATAGTTATTGAATGGTCAAACGAATATGTTTAGACCCGTTCGTTTGAAGTGGTCAAACGAAAGGGTTTTTCGTTTGACTTTATGTGTTTGCAAGTGACAGTCCACTGTAGTTGGAAATTTACGAGTGAAGGTGAAATCGAGTGAAAGTGGATTTCCAAGTGAAGGTGGTGGACCTATATATACTTATTCTTATATCATTTGAAAACCAAGGTTTTAGATTTGGGGAAGAGACCATCACTTGATCTCTCCCGGTTTCCATGAAGTATTCTTTTTAGGTATTGTTAAGATGGCTTATTATGTGTCGGTTTGTAATGTTATGATGCCTGAATCAATACAAGAAAGTTAGTTATTTATCTATCTATAATCTTCCATTCTTGAACAAATCTCACACTAATCATGGTTTTCGATTCGAAGCATGAACTTTCAGTAATAATTAAATAAATTTATACTTTCTATCTCTATCTACTTTACACAAATAGTCTGTCACTTTCTTTCTCACTATCTCTCTGCTTTCTCTCTCTAACTCCACTACCAAAGTTAACAGACTACCAGAGCACCACCATAGCTAATAAACCACCGCACCACCACCATCTTCAACCCCATATAGCACCCCCATCGGACCGCTATCATCTTCAACTGATCTCTACCCCCTACACCACAACCATCTTCAACTGATCTTTACAGATCTGAGACGGTTGTTACTCCGTTGCTGCAACTTAAGTAGTTAATGCGGTAAAATATCGGATATCGGTCAAGGACCGATATTTAAGATATCGGTTATCGCGGTGGGATATCAGTAATCTTAATATCATCCTAAATTTATATATTTAGCAATTTAACACTAACAATTCAGTATATTCTCCTATCATTAACAAATTAACGTTTTGCAACTTGCAAAACACCAACAATTGTAGCAAGTAGGAACTGACTAAGACTTAAAACACTAACATTTAACAGTAACAATTAACAATTAAGACTTAAATCACTAATAGCAGCAATAAGAAGAAAGACATATGGTTGAACTAAGAAGAAAGGTACTGAGATCTGGAAAATCGATGGTAACTCGGTCAAATATCAGTCAAATATCGGTCAATATAGCTGATATTTTCGGTACTGATATTCAGACCGATATTTTGTACCAATATCTTGGCAGTGGACTGATAACCGATATATCACTGATATATCGGGATATTACCTACATAGGCTGCAACCACCAACATAGCCTCAGGCGGTTGTTACTCCATTGTTGCAACCACCAAACGCCGTTAATCCTTATTATCACATATCTATTCAAATTGCAACACAATCGACAATTAGGGTTTTGAGGGTGGGGGGAGAGAGAAAGTGGGGTGTTGTGGTGGTGGTGGTGCAGTGTAGTTCGGTGGCGGGGTGGTGCAGTGCGGCGCTGGCGATGGTCGGATGGGGTTGAATGTGGGGGGAAGAGATCGACAGGTATTTGTGTATATATATTATATTATACATATATTTATATATAATAATAAAACATATATAAGATATATAATAATAATAATAATAATATAAAATGAGTAAAATTAATTTGTAAATACCTTGTCCATTATAGGCTTGTACCTTTGATGTAAATGACTGAAATGCCCTTGAGTTACCAGACTTTTTAGACAACGTTAGTAATTTGGACTCAAATGGTTATAGATTGAAAAAATCAGGTACTCGGGTAGTTAAAACTTTTAATTTTAGACTCTGGTGGTTAAAACCACCAAAACAGGAGGACTCAAAAATGAATTTACTCAATTAAAGGTGTTAAAATTAAAGAAAACTCTTGAAGCTTGAAATAAGCGCTCCAGATGATGAAATTGGGTCCCGATGGTTGGGGCCACCTTCTCATGGCCTTTGCCAAGAGTCTAGGTTGTTTAGACGTGTTTGTCCTTTACTTGTAGGTCATGTAGATTCAAACGAAAAGCTAATTATGCTCGTTTTTTGTTTGACCTTTTTCTAACTCATTTCCTTATATTTAGTTGGTAACGTTAGTAAGGATGGACAAATGAGAAAGCGGGAAGGGAGGAAAGACTGGTTGGTACTTGCGAGAAACATCACTGCAAGCGCCCTTATTATTTTGTAGTTAACAAAAAAAAAAAAAAAAACCCTATAAATACCATTTAACATCTTCATGTTTTTGACATCATAATTAACCATTCTCTCTCAACAATCTTACATTATTATTTATTCAACTTGAGTAAATACTAGGAAAATGTGTTAAAGCCGAAACAAATGGATAAAAATATGGATGCAATTCTTTCTAACATGCATGATAACTTGATCAAGTGTGAAATAACACAACATTGGGGTTGAGTCAGAAATGCTATTTTTTCACTATGTTACTATCTTGTATTTTTTGGTTAATGAAATGTTATGTCTATAAGTTTTCTATTTTTTAAATTATTTTTTATTTGTGTAGTAGTTTTATTTGTTTAAATTCTTTTATCAGGAATTGGTTTAGAAATAGATAGACGAAGTGAACATTATAGGGTAAAGGATGATTTAGGGATAAACAAGAAAGAGCAAAAATGATGTGCAGCTAGTATGAAAGAGACATTGTTAGAGATGAGACGGATACAAAAGATCGGCCTCCCTCGACCTTAGTTTAAATAAGAATATTGGCAAGGAGGGACCTTTTATTTGAATTATTAAAGATGGTCGATTTCATGGGTCCACATGTTAACCTCTATTATTATTAAAGATGGTCGATTTCATGGGTCCACATGTTAACCTCTATTATATGACGCTGCACAACTATTATTGTTACGCATCAACTGATCAAATTTCTTCGTTCAATCCAAAACCTTTTAAAGCATATTGTTAAGTTTTAAGGTGAGGTGGTGACCAATCTGCTTACAACAATTTTCTTTTAAATCAGTAGCAATTTAAGGTAACAAATGTTCCATTTTTACTTCATCAACAATTTTCTTACAAGTGATTGATGACAAATACTTTTACTTCGATCACTTTTGTAGCAATTTGCTACTTATTAAAACACATTCTTATCAATTAATATTGCATCACTAGCTATACTAATGCACTACAACGGTTCTTAAAATAACTTGGCTATTAAAAAGTGTAACATTATTTGTTATCAAAATCGAATTAGACTGGCCAGTCATAGCGGTTAAACTGGGAACCGGCGGTGCCGGTCCAATGTCACCCACCCACTAAACCGCCCATCACATAACATGGCTATTCTTATTAAATACGGATCAGATCCGAAAGGTGAAAACCAATTGGAAATTTTATTGAACCAGTTTTTTTTTGTTAGCAACTAGTAATGAATATTGGAGTTTAATAATTCAAACTATTTGTTATTAGCCACCAACTGAACTTCAAAAATAACTACTGACAGTCTAAACTATTAACATATTGACCTCCAATGGACTCCGATTAACAGAACCCTAACACCGTTAGTCTTTGGTCGCTGAGAAAAGATTCCTAAAGGTTTCAATCTAAGGTTACAAAGAGAATTAGGACGAAAATGTTGAGTTTTCTGGCCAAAAAATTGAATTTTCTAGTCAAAAAGTAGTTTTTCGACGAAAAAAAAGGAGTTTTCCGGTAATCTCAATAATTGGAGCTTTTACTAGAAAAAAAGTTTCTAAAAGTCCGTAATAAGGTTACAAAGAGGTAGGGACGAAAATGTTGAGTTTTCTGGCCAAAAATGTTTTTTGGGCAACCGGAGACTAACGACGTTAGGTTTCTGTTAGTCAGGGTCTATTGGAGACCAATAAGTTAATAGTTGAGACTGCTAGTGGTTATTTTTAAAGTTGAAACTATTGACGGTAAACGACAAATAGTTGGAATTATTAAAATTCAATATTTTCGATATATAGATGAGAGAAACTTATTTGGACTATAAGTGGAGCGATGTGGACGTGTCGGAAATATCCCTATGGAGGGTAAAGCGATAAATTTAAGTGTGAAAAAGTTGTGCAAAAGATCTTTAAAGATAAACAACAAACAACTTTTGCTAGCTACTCTACTGTCATCTTGGTTACACTTTTGTAACTTTATATTTAAGAGCAAATTACTCAAATCATACATGTGCTTTTTCTTAAGAGTAAACTGTCATTTTGGTCCTTGAGGTTTGGTCGCTTTTATCACTTTATTTCAAAATTCAAACCTTTTGCATTTGGGTCCTGTGGTTTCAGTTTTATTGCCATTTTGGTACAAAAGTGAAATTAGTTCATATTTGTCTTATGGGGAAGGTTCAAATGAAAACCACTAGTTATTGTGAAAACTAGAAAACTAACTAAAACCCACTAAAAAGGAGGGAGGGAAGACTTTTAATGAAGGAGGGGTAAAATTGAAACAAAGAATATATAACTTTTCAAACATTTCTCATCATTTTAAAACAAAAATGGCACCATAAGATCACAAATTTTCTTATCTTTCATTCAAGTATATTCGAGCATATTTTTTATGACATAAAAAAAGATTTATGGTGTCGTCTTGTTTTCAATACTATTATTATAGTAGTGCACATGTGCAATATAACATGTACTACAATGTGCATTACATGCTTAAAATTAGTTTTTTGATTCTAGTTTAGCTTTTAGGGTTAGTTTTTTTGGAGGTTTAGGATTAGGATTAGGTTTTTGGGTGTGGGGGGGAGGGGGTTTAGGTTTTTGGGGGGTGGGGGTGGGGGGGTTAGGTTTTTTTCGGGTTTAGTTTTAGGTTTTCGGGAGGGTGGGGGGTTGGGGGGTTTAGGTTTTTTTTTTTTTTTTTTTTTGGGGGGGGGGGGGTTAGGCTTTTGGTGGGAGGGTGAATTTAGGTTTGGGGGGGGGGTGGGGGTTTAGGTTTTTGGGGGGTGTCGGTGGGGGGGTGGGTTAAGTGGTTTAGGCTTTCCGTATTAGTGCACATGTGCAGTACAACCAAATTTTTTTTTTTTTTTTTTTTTTGAAATTTTTTTTCCATATATAAAAAGTAGCGATTTTTCTAAAAAAAATTTAGAAAAAAAAAAAATTTGTATGTTTTTTAGGTTTTTTTAGGTTTTTTTTAGTTAGTTTTTGAGTTTTCACAATAAAAGTGGTTTTCATTTGAACCATCCCCTTTGTCTTATAAAATCTTACTATTTTATCCTTTTCCTCAGAGGCAAAATGGTCAATATAATTTTATTATAACACATAAAAGCAGCATCTTCCCTCAAACCCTAATCCATCATGAGTAAAATAACAAAATAGCAAGATTTTATAAAACAAATATGATCTGATTTCACTTTTAGACAAAAATGGCAATAAAACTGAAACCATAGGGACCCAGATGCAAAAAATTTGAGTTTTGGACTAAAGTGCCAAAAGTGACCAAACCTCAGGGACCAAAATGGCAGTTTACTTTTTTTATTAATTTCAACTTTCACCCTTAGGTTAAAAACAATTAAGTTATAGTACCTACTGTTCAATCAACCGTAACGCTTTTTGCCTTCATGGGATGAATGGACGTTTGTTTATTGCATTACTTTATTTTTTTTAAATAGAAATTACCAAAACATGTTTCAATGAAGGGTCTTCATTTCTTCACATTCACATTGTTGTTCTATCTCCCCTTTATCACCCAGGCTTCACATTCAAAGACCAATATGTTGTTTTTTAGATGGGTTGATCCTAAGAAGTGTTAAAGATCAACGGTCATTATCCCTGGTCTGTAAGAATTGAGATTGTATTTGTATAGTTTGATTGCTATGAAAATGTACTAAGCATCCCCAAGGGACATCAAGGTGGTTAGGTGACTCTCCTCTGTTTAAGAGGTGAAGGGTTCAAATTCTGCAAGGTACAGATATATGTAAATTAGAGGTCGTTCTAAAAGAATCTAAATGTACTAAGCTAAGAGAGGCAATCTGATTTTGTATGGATCCTACCCTGAAATGGGAAATTGTATATTATAATTAACATTGTTGTTTAGTGGAACTACATAAATCAACCAAACCAAAGCCACCACAAATAAGGGATTGACAAAGGAAAAATTTGTGGGAACACAAACTCCAAATCTGGAGAAGACAATGATGGTTGATGGAAGTGTGGTGGTTACGGGTGAGGGAGGTTGGAAATGAGACGACAATGACGATGAAGGATGCTATGAGATTACTCTAGAGGTGCATAAGGAAGAAGATGACAATACAAAAGGAAATAGAATATGACTTGTATAGGTATTGGATTTGTACATTTTTTATTTTTTAATAAAAGAGTTTAATAGGTATTTTTAAAATTTAACACACACAAAAAAAAAAAAAAAACAAATGAAATCTATTTTAAGGACCAAACTTGTTTCAAACAAGTGAATGAGGATTAAAGGTGTAATTTGTGAAAAAGATTGAACACAAAATATTTTGATGGTTGGTCTTTCCGAAAACATATTCTTCTACTCATCCGATGCTTATGATTTCACACCACAACCATTTTATATTCCTAAATTATATTAAAAATTTTGTACTAGAGGACCTGAATAAAGAAAATATTAAATAGTTAACGATAAAAATTAAGAATTAAAATTGTATTAGATGAGGCAAATGAAGAAAATATTAAATAGTTAACAATAAAAATTAAAAATAAAAAAATATATAATTTGAGATAAGATATGACTAAATTGTTTAATCAACCTATTTATTTATCCATTATAAATTAGCAACATATTAATGCATAGAGTAGTTGTAGTTGAAAATTTTTTTAAAAAAATTGATATAATTACACTTTTAACCTAAAACTATTTTGGTTTTTTTACTTATAACCCCAAAGCTTTTTACCTTTGTCAATTTAACCTAAGAACTTTTTTACTTTCAACTTTGTTACCCTATACTTTTCATATTTCGCAAAAATTCGTTTTACGTTTTGTTCTAAATTTTGCGAGTTAACACGACGCAACATTCATGTGTGGTTCAACGTTTTTACGTTTTGTTTTACGCTTCGTTCTAAATTTTGCGAGTTAACATTACGCAACGTGCATGTGTGGTTCAACATTTTTATGATTGTCTATTTTGTCCCATTCGATAGGTTCATCGTGACGCGCGAATCCTAAATCGACTTAGTTATTATTTTCTATGTTTTATGTTTCGGTCTAATTTCTCCGTATTAAGACGTCGCAACTTCAGTGTTGGTGGTCACTAGAGGTGTTGTGGCCTTGGTTCTATTTGTCATGATTTTACGCCTCCACCGCAATGCGGTGGTCTTAATACTAGTTAATAAATAAAATATGAAGAGGGAAAATATGAGAATTGGGAAAAAAACCCTTGAGTTCACAAAATTGTAACATGTGACGTAACCAGATACTTGCATATATTCACCTTTCGCCTAGTAATAATAAGCAAAAATCTCCACATCTAATTTCTTTCATTTTTCAGTTTATGGGTATCATCCCCCACCATTTTTAACGGCAAACTAACATACTCTTAAATACTATTAACAACACCGGCCTCACCGCTAGGTTCAAACAACTTAGCGCCTTGTGTCCTAGCCAAGTCGATTCCACCGAAAAGGCCATAGCCAAATACGTCCATGCCCTTCCACCCTTTGTTTCAAACTTTGTGGAGTCTGCCCAACCCAAAACCCTCGAAGTAACCTTCCGTTTAGCCACCAAGTTCAACCACAATAGGATCTTGGACGAAACCTTCCAACAAAAGGGTCCTACCAAGACCGTGCACCAAGCCACCACCGAACCAATCGCCGAACCCACACCCTCCAAACCGTCACCCAAAACAAAAGCAACAATGACATCATCAATGGTACGTTTCTTGTAAACGATGTTTATGCTTCTTGTTTATTTGATACTAGTGCGGATAAAAGTTTTGTATCCCTAGAATTTGAACAATTGCTTAAGTGTAGACACTCTAGATTGCCAAAATCTTTCGATGTCGGAGTCGCTAAGGGAAATCTATAACCGTCAATTCTATTCTTCTTAATTGTACTCCCAACCTCAACGAGCACAAATTCTCGATTAATCTCTTACCCATTCAATTGGGTAGCTTTGATATCATAGTAGGCATGGATTGGCTTTGAAGAGTCCGTGCCGAAGTTATTTGTTCCGAGAAGTTTATTCGTCTTCCTCTTCCATCCGGTGATTCGTTACACGTCTATGGTGAGAAACCCTCAAAGGGTCTCAAACTTATGTCGTGTACTAAGCAAACAAATACTTGCACAAAGAGTACTGTGCCTTTCTTGCCCACGTTATGGAAAAGAAGGACAATGAAAAAGGCAGGAGTGATGTTCCTGTCGTTTGTGATTTTCCCGATGTCTTTCCTGAAGACCGACCTGGTCCTCCTCCTCCTCGTTCTGTTGATTTTCGTATTGACCCCATTCCTGGCGCTACACCTGTTGCTTAATCTCCATACCGTCTCGCACCATCAAAGATGCAAGATTTATCGGGCCAACTTCAAGAATTACTTGATAAAGGCTTCATACGCCCTAGCACTTCTCCATGGGGCGCTCCGATCCTCTTTGACAAGAAGAAGGATGGATCATTCTGAATGTGCATCGATTATCTTGAGCTTAACAAACTCACCGTTAAGAACCGGTACCCACTTCCTCGCATTGATGATCTCTTCAATCAACTCCAAGGCGCGATGTGCTTTTCCAAAATCGACCTTCGTTCTGGCTACCATCAATGTCGAGTCCTTGAAGAGGACATTCCTAAAACCGCGTTTCATACTAGATACGGTCACTAGGAATTCATAGTCATGCCTTTCGAGTTAACCAATGCACCCGCGGTCGTCATGGATTTAATGAACCCTGTGTGTAAGTTATACTTGGATCGCTGATGTGTGTAAAATGCAACATATAAATTACATCAAATGAGGCATAAAACTAACCCTTTTTAAGTACTAATGTTGGAAAAAGTGTGTTTTTGTCTTCCTTTTGTATTTTCAGGATTAAATGAGCTCAAATTAACAAAAGAAGCAAAAAGACAGCTAAATCTAGCATAAATACAAGAAAATGAACAAAAGTGGATTGCCCGACCCCTCAACAACATCCTCCCAAGCAAAACAGAGAAGGCAGAAGACTGAACACGCCCCGTGCTCAGCGAGCACGGGGCCGTGCCCAAGAAGCAGCAGAAAAGACAAACCAGTAGACGCTTCTATTGCTCACCACGGGGGCGTGCCCAGTGAACACGGGGGCGTGCCCAAAGTACTGCAGGCGCATTAATTGTAATTGCGAATTACAATTAATGAGGAGAGATAGTGTCAGACGGGCACAGGGCCGTGCCAGCAAATCTGAGGACAAAAGTCAAGTAAACCGAATTCGTCAGATGCAAATATGAGGACAAAAGAGGAGATAAAGAAGAAGGTAACGTTTTGTGGCGATGAATCTGTTTCTTTGGAAACAAAGGAGCCACATGTCAGCGATGAATCTGGCTCATCAAAGTCAGACAAGCCACATTCAGGCAATGATTCTGGTTCGTTAAAGCCAGAAGAGCCAGTTGTTGAGATAAAAACTGAGAATTCAGGTTTAACAATGGACGATATAAACTTTCCATCATTGCTAAACAAGAATTCAAAATCACCCAAGGACAGTCAGGCTTGGGTGAAACTGTTTAAATGAAAAATCCTGACTTGCCGGAGATCCCAAGATGGTATCGTGGATCATGAATCGGCATCTGTCTAAAATTCTAATCGGTAACGTCAATCAAACAAACGGTAAAAAGGTTTGTTTGTGTTTTTCTTTCAAGTGGTATTAGACGAGTTTATATTTTTGCAAGTGGTACAGAGGATTCTGGACTGCAAATGGTAAATCAAGGACATTAACTTGTACTTGGATTTTCCTACATCTGATCGAAAAACAAGATGATGAAGTAACCCCGTACCTAAATTGTTTGGTAAACAAACTTATATTTTCCAAAAAAACCATTTTGATTAAAACAAACTTAAGTGTTTTGAAATCTAGATGGGAAAATAGTTTGTTGATAGGGGGAGTTCTGATTGTTTATGCCTAGTGAATGGCGAATTGAGGAGATTCGATATCAGTTGTCATGTTTTGTACAGTTTGTTTTCAATTTTCATTAGATGTTTTTGAATTTTAGGGGGAGTAAGAATTGTTTAGAAAATCCAAAAACATCAGAAAATTTGAAAAAGACAAAAACATGATAAATCAAAAATGAGTTTTGTTGCGAAAAAGAGGAAATGATAGTACATCAGTGGACTATCACAACACGCTAAAGATATGAAATGTTTAAAAGTGATAAACAATCTTACTGCGGATGTGTCAGTAGATTTTCGCACATTTAATAAATTGAAACGAGATATAAACCTAAATCAAACTTGCTTGATTCGTGGGTAACTATTCTTGGATATATGGGTAACCCCCGAAATCTTGTTTGAAAGGTCCCGTATTCTGAGATACTAGGTCTTTATGCTCAGTGATATCTGGGGTATTATCCCGGGACTTCTGCTGTATGGAAGTACTGACCTAGTCCCCGGATAATGCTTTTCGCAAAATGCTTGAAACATAGCGCCGCCCTCAGCAATCTGATTAAACAATAAAATTGATAGTCATTGCTGTTGTAAAAAAGATCCTCTAAAGGGGACCCACCAAAAGTCGAAGCCGTCATCTCTCTGCGTATACGGAAGTATCGACCTGAGCTCTCACGGCCCTCGCATTTAACCCCTTTACAGATATCATCTGTGGTATACTCACCTGTAAGACTGAATATTTGGGATCTGGATACAGGAGTATATTCAAGTGGAGTGATACACAATTAAGTTTAAGTCTCTAAAACATTAATATTGTATCTCGAATCAATTGAAATCTGTATGAAAATTTAAGTGGACAAACATACTGACAATCTAGGTAAATTGTTTAGAACTGAGAATGTTTAAAGCTTAACGGTGTTGGTGATATGTCTCATAACTGATATGATCCTCTTGCACGAGCTCGCAAAAATATTGTCTGTAAATATTTCATTTTCTGCATTTTATTTTCTTTCAGAAAAATCCAAAAAGATTTTTGGTGTGTTTTAGCATAAATTTTGAAAAGTCAAAAAGATTTTCGACAACTGATGTTGGATAGTTGATTTTCAAAATTCTGAGTGCTAAACATTATGAGCAATACTTGAGGGGGAGTGTTTGTATGAATTTTAAATGTTTTCATAATCCAACCTTTCAAGTGGTTCATCAAAATAAGTGTTGGTTTTGAATGAGAATCTGAATTGGTGCAGTGATATATGTTTGAAATATATGTGAAAGAAATTTACTTTGAGGTAGAGTTTATGCAGGATAGCCAGGCAAAGATCCTGAAGATGTTGCTGAAGATTAAAGGAATGCCAGCAAATCGAGAGGGGGAGTCTGAAGATAGAGAGACAGAGAAGCCCAAAGACTGATCAAGACTGAAGATGTGAAGACACAGCATTGTTGTGACTCGATAATCGACTCCATCAACATCTGAGGGGGAGTTTGTTGGTGCACTACATCTGCTGATTACGTCTTGTATCGAGTCATAGACTTAGATGTTAGATCTAGGCACGATATACGAGTAATTGTGTGAATTGTATAGATTTAGGTTGTTTGGAATGCTCATAGTCCATTAGAGTTTTAGGACCGCTCGAATGGACATGCTAGTGGACCGCTCGAATGACTAGTTGAGTGGATCGCTCGAGTGAACATGTTGGACCGTTCCAATGTCATGTGTGGGCCGCTTATTGGGCCTGTCCAATAAGCGGTTCCAGGATAGTATAAATACCTTAAGGGCGATCTCAGTTGTAACGTTGGGTTGAATCTCGTACCGAAGTGCTGCCGGATCGAGAACTGGTTGTATTTACCGTCAAATCAATACAGAAAGAGTTTAAAAGTGAATTGTATGCTATTCCTACGTTGATTACTTGTTTTCCGCACCTGTAATTGACGAAAACACCTCTGATCGACTCATTCGGGTCGCCAAACGATCCTACAACGATATCCTTATCTATTATAAAACCTAAGCCGAACACGAGTGACACTTGCGTTTAATCCTCGAACTTCTACATGCCGAACAACTATAAGCCAAATTCTACAAGTGTGAATTTTGGGTAAAAGAAGTTCAATTTCTCGGTTACATTGTGAACGAGAAAGACATACACGTGGATCCCACTAAATCGAGGCCGTTAAGAATTGGATTGCACCGAAATCTCCATCCGAAATTCATTCGTTCCTTGAAGTGGCGGGTTATTACCGTCGGTTCATCTCCAACTTTTCGAAAATCGCCGTTCCACTCACTTCGTTGATTCAAAAAGATAAACCTTTTGTTTGGGGTTCCGAACAAGAGGAGTCTTTTAAAATGCTCAATGACATGTTTTTCAATGCTCCTATTCTCGCTCTTCCCGATGGTAATGATGATTTCTGTGTATTGCGAGCTTCTAACCAAGGTCTCGGTTGTGTTCTTATGTAATGAGACTAGATTATTGCGTAGGCATCGAGATAACTCAAGATACATGAGAAGAACTACACTACCCATGACCTTAAACTTGGTGCGATTGTTTTTGCATTAAGGATATGGCAAAACTACTTTTACGGTACTAAGTGTATGGTCTTCACCGACCATAAGAGCCTCCGACACATCTTTAACCAAAAAGAGCTCAACATGCGTCAACGCCGATGGGTAGAGTTGCTCAACGAGTACGATTGCGAGATTCGCTACCATCCTGGTAAGGCGAATGTCGTGGCTGACGCTATTAGTCGAAAAACTCACGTAAAGAGTATTCGTTGTTTCCAAATCCTAAACAACCTTCAAGATCGCATTCGCGAGGCACAATACTCATTCGTTAATGAGGATAACTTATACAACGAGATGAAGTGTGGTGCCGAAAGCTAACTCGTGTCCAAATCCAATGTATCCTTTACTACCTCGATCGCAATTGGGTATCGAACCATGACGACATTCATGAACTCATAATGAAGGAGGCACATAAATGACGATACTCTATTCATCTAGGTGCCGAAAAGATGTACCAAGACCTCCGTACGTCTTATTGGTGGCCCGGTATTAAGACAGATATTGCAACCTTCGTTTCAAAATGTCTCACGTGTTCCAAAGTCAAAGCCGAGCATCAATGTCCCTCTGGCTTACTCGAACAACCAGAAATTCCAGCTAGAAATGAGAGAGTATAGCTATGGATTTGATTACCAAACTCCCTCGAACCTCGAACCAAATCTGCTCACTTCCTCCCTATTCGTGAAGATTACCAAGCTGAGAAATTAGCTCGTATCTACACGAATGAAGTCATTTGTCATTATGGTATCCCCATTGACATCATTTCTGAATGTGATGGTCGTTTCACCTTGCATACTTGGCAGACCTTTCAAACCGCTCTTGGTACTCACCTCAACCTTAGTACGACTTTTCATCCGAAAATATTGGCGAGTATACAAGTTTTGTGTGATAGCATATAAGTCTAAAATGATAATGAACAATCCACATGGCAAACCTAGTTATCAAGATTAACGTATAAACTGGCAGGCGATTTACAAGTCAATCCTCTGTTTACGCAAGTATGAATGAATAAACCTAACATGACCTCAAGACTACGGGCGGTGCGTTACTCCTATAGCGCTATACATGTTAAGTGGAGGCTTGTACGAAGCTAATGACAACTTCATCACGTAAGAATCACCCAGAAACACAAATCAATCATAACAAATAGTAAGCATGTATTGGATTGTTTGTTTGTATATTTGCATATGAATATGTATACTAAGTGTGTTTTGTATATGAAAACATGTTACACCCAAAAGTGCGAAAACGGTAAAATGGGTCAAGTATACTCATAAAATTGCTAATTCTTTCGATTATCCAATTTTTGACGAGGGAATGAGTTTAGGAAGTTGAATGTATGTGGATTGGAGTTCAAGGTATGTTTAGAGTCGAAATTCGGAATTTAAAGTATGTCGAAATTAAGTATATGAGAAAATAACCATCTAGCACCTAATACTCGTTTTTGACACTATGAAACCCATAGGGGTTTGAAGGTTTTCATGGGTTGAAGTACCCAATAGAATCGTAACGAGAATCAAGTTCTTAGATGATGTAACTTAGTATTTTGACAAATAACCATTAGATTATCATCAAAGGTTCGGTCACTATAGATATTATGTATTCTATATATTATATATCATAAGTTTTAGTCCATCAAGTATAACAAGATTATCATAGAAGTCATGCATAGAGGTAGGAAGATAAGTATTCCATTTTGATACATCGTTTGTATTCACCAATTCACAAGTTTTCATAAGACAACAAGGATGGTCATGAATGTACAATAAGAAAATGAAAGAAACTAACTAACTATCTAAGAAGAAAACATCAAGTGATGTGTGGATTTGTAAGTAGGATAGCCCAAGCTATCCAAATAACACACATATTCAAGTTCAAGACTTGTTCATCACTTGTGGGTTAAAACCCTTTTAAAACATAAAGTTTTGAGGATTAAAACATCTGGATTTATATGTTACAACCTTGTTTGTAAGCACACATAATCATAGTCTTGATTAGTGGCATAGGGACATAGGAATGTATGAAGAAAATATAAGTTCATGTATGTTTAATAAAGTATTCTTCCAAAACAGAAAGTTGGACCTCATTTTGGTGATGTTTCCCCTTGGTTTTCCATGGAAAACCTTGTGAGAACAATCCTAGAGGTGTTCCACACTTTGTAGAGGAAGAAGAAGTGAAAAAAGATGGAAGAAATGTGAAGAAAAGTGTTCATTTAGCACTTAGAATATTCTGCCAAGAACTTGCATTTTCAGCTGAAACTAGAGTGTTTTGAGAGTGTAAATGAGTTGGAAAAATGAAAATGGGTGTTGTGAAGCTTGGTTTTATAGTTGAGTTTAGGGTTTGGGGTCTTAAATGCAAGAAACACAACATAAAAACCAAAATTTGACCAATACAAGAGGCTGATTAAGGATTCTGCGGATCGCGGCCTCTGGCGAGGCGCGAGAGAGAAACCCCCAATCGGTCGCGGGGCGCGAGCCATCAAGGCTGGGCAATTTGTTTGTTTTGTTGATGCCTTTAGTCCCTATACTTTCCATATGTTATGTTTTATTGGGTTTTAGGTATAAAGGTATAATGTAAGGGTATTTCAAGTAATATTAGCATAAAGATAGGCATGAACTAGTATCATTAAGTCATAAAGATCGAGATTTAGTATCGTATACGCACGACTTGAGTATGTAAGATAAGTATTAGTAAGTTTAACACACTTTGCACGAATTACAAATAGGTTACCACATGTAAAATAAATTCAAATGTATGAACGTGTAATAATATGTAGAACGTGAATTTAACAAAATACGAATTTTTTTATGACTCAAGCCTCGGATTTTACAACGGTGCAACGAAAAGACGGTTACAAGGATTACAAGATTTCCAGAAATAGAATTTACGAACAAGTTTTCTAATTAAGGAAAGTATGAAACGCGGGAAGTTACAACATAAAAGAAGAGTCGGAACCAAGTGATTTTAGCTTGTCTATTGTTTCTTTTTAATACCTTAGTTTCTTTCTTCATTTTTATTTACTAAACATCTTTTTCCTAAAAAATTGATTAGATTAGACGTTGACGATATTCCGTTATTAAAAGCTCTCGTGTCATTGGACGACCTCGGTATCTTACCCTCGCTATACTATACCAACGATGGGTGCACTTGCCCTAGCGTGTTGTAGAGAGTGATTGTGTTATACCGTGTTTTAAAAATTTAAAGCTTGATAAACGAGTAAAAGTTCTTAAAAATATACTAAAAATTATACTCATGCTCCACCACGTCAAGGTGTTTACGTATGAGTGTGTTTGCATGAGATGTGAGATGTGGGTGTGTGCAGATATGCGATGAAACTATAGGTTGATCGAGTTTATGGGGTGATTTGCACTCCACCGTATCACGCGGACTCTCAACTATTATAATATATATAGTTAAATATTCATATATATATTTAACATACATAAATGAGCTAAGATCAAGTTTGAAAAATTACTCACTAGCACTTACCAAATGCTCTCCGTCTGGTTGTTGTGGGGTGGCTAAAAGGGGACGCCAAGGGGGTAGGCGCCAAACACCAAAACATGATGGTTAAAGGGGGACGCTAAGGGGGTAGGCATTACCACTTAACGACTGTTAACACAAAAGGTAGGTGGGGTCAACTACTCTCCACCAATCACATGAACACATATTTTTTTTTAATTTATTTCTTTTATTCAGTTTTCTAGCTAATCCACAATGCGTTTGTCAAGAATGAGTTAGTTAAAGTGCTCTCCCAATGTGACATGACGTTATTACACTTTTCAATTGAACTACACCATATAGCCTTTTATGTCCAATGAATCAAGCACGAACTCAAACGAGTAAACTCAGGTCAACTCGTTTACCGGTACATGTACCACATATACAATTTTTAAAAAATTAATTAGGTATACACAAAATAGTTTGGATTTAACTTATTACCATTTAAAAAATTAATTAGGTATACACAAAATAGTTTGGATTTAACTTATTACCAAAAAATTAATTAGGTATACACAAAATAGTTTGGATTTAACTTATTACCAACTTGTATTCCATTTTATCAGTATTTCATGATGATTAAGAAGAACAAATCTCAGAGAATCTTTAGAATGGTTTATGATTGCAGTATAAAGAAGAGCTCAACATACATCTATGTATCCACTACAACCCCCTCTCTCTCTCTCTCTATAAATTCCAAACCAAACAGCATTTGTTCAACAGCTGCTTACACATACATACAGTGAATCTTACTCCTTTTCACACTCAATAAAATAATCAAAATTTCCAAGATAAAATCCTCCTAGAAAAGGTAGAAATTGGTTTCTATATATGTCCACTTTCAATCCCCATTAAAACCCCCTTCATTTTCTTCATCTCTTTCTCTCTCTCCACCTTCTTTTAACCTCTTCTTTCTCCCTGTTTCCTCAATTATTTCTTAACTTCTACATCATTTTTGTTTCTTCTAACATCTGGGTTTTGTGATGGAGAATTGTTAAAGGTGAAAGAGGTGTTTATTTTGTTATAAAGTTGTAATCTTTTTATATATTGGCATTGATCTTTGGATATTTATGTGTTTTTGTTAATTCTTGTATGTTTTTTGTTACATGTGTTGACAGATCTTTTTAGAAAAAGATAAAAAAGAGAAGTTTTAGCAGTAGTAATCCAAGAAAATGTCAGGCCAGAAACAAGCAGAGGACTCCATAATATCATCAAATATCTATGAAAATGAGCATGAAGGAGTGGGTAAAGAAGAAGAAGAAGATCACTCAGGTTTCTCCATGAAAAATGCTCTTTGGCATGGAGGGTCTGCTTGGGATGCTTGGTTTAGTTGTTCTTCAAATCAAGTAAAAAAAAAAAAACCACACTCATCATACTAATTTTTTTTTTTTTTTTTTTTTTTTGAGTGTTGAATTTACATGTGTTTATGCAGGTGGCACAAGTGCTCTTAACACTACCCTACTCTTTCTCTCAACTGGGTATGGTCTCAGGAATTGTACTTCAAATATTCTATGGGCTTCTTGGCAGCTGGACAGCTTATCTCATCAGTGTTCTTTACATTGAGTATAGAAACAGAAAAGAGAAAGAAGGTGTCAGCTTCAAGAACCATGTCATACAGGTTCATTTCTTTAACTTATTATACAAAAAAGATAACTTAATTGGCCAAAATAATTATTTAATTTTCTGCTTAACCAATTGATACATTGTCAACAGTATTTAATACCCTCAAATCACAATTACACCATTTGACTAATTTTAGTTAATTTTTTTAATATTATTATTATTATTATTATTATTATCTTCTTCACTAAGGATGAACAAATAGTACCGGGTATCGAAACTGAACCGCTACCGGTATTGAATTTTCTAGTACCGGACCATAATCGGTACCAATCTGGTACACACTTTTTTCGTTTTTTTTGTGATCGGTACTTTTAATTCAGTACAGTACCGGTATTTTGGGTTGATTGATCTTCTAATACCGTACCGTACCAAACACTTTCTGGATCGGTACTTTGGGTACCGGTACAGTTCGATACTGATCGCTCATCCCTGACATTCTTCACTAGTTTTTCACACAAATGAATTTATATCCCATTTAAGAAAACAATATTTGGTTAATTTATTTAACAACCATACTTTTTGGAAATTTGTAGTGGTTTGAAGTTCTTGATGGATTATTGGGACCTTACTGGAAAGCAATAGGACTGGCATTCAACTGTACTTTTCTTCTGTTTGGATCTGTGATACAACTTATAGCTTGTGCAAGGTTTGTTTTTGACTCCATATACCAAATGGGTATTCTTAATATTCTTAAATATGTGCAAAAA
Source organism: Helianthus annuus (assembly GCF_002127325.2). Lineage (NCBI taxonomy): Eukaryota > Viridiplantae > Streptophyta > Magnoliopsida > Asterales > Asteraceae > Helianthus > Helianthus annuus. The sequence goes on from NC_035445.2 coordinate 100,323,323, forward strand.
AAATTGACACTTTTGTTTTGTTTTTATAAAAAATGACAGTAACATCTACTACATAAATGATCATCTGGACAAAAGGACATGGACATACATATTTGGAGCATGTTGTGCCACCACTGTGTTCATTCCATCTTTCCACAATTACAGAATTTGGTCTTTTCTTGGCCTTGGGATGACCACTTACACTGCATGGTACATGGCTATTGCAGCTTTAATTCATGGCCAGGTATTACAATATTATTAAAACATTAAACATACTATTTTTAGAAAGAAACCATGATTTCAGTGATTTTAAATCCAGATCTCATATGGGTATATTTAGCTTAATTTGGAAAGAACTTACAAGTGACTGTTATTATTGCAGGTTGATGGGGTTCAACATTCTGGGCCAAAAAAACTGGTGCTTTATTTTACAGGAGCTACAAATATTTTATACACATTTGGAGGGCATGCTGTCACAGTGTAAGCTTTCTTGTAACTATCACTTTGGATAAAATTATAAATTATAAATTATAAAATTGATTTTGATTTATACAACTTTTGTAAAAAGTTACACTTTCTTCCTTCTTCTAAGCAGCTTCTCTTTGCAGCTTTTGCCTGCCACTTATGTATGAACCTGAAAAAGATTGTATATTGTAGCAAAAAAGTTTAAATTTACATTTTTGTTTATTTAAAAGTGATACCTTTTTTGTGTTCATAATGATGGGATCTTGCTTATTGAAATTGTTTAATTATGTGTGTTTATTGACTAATTAGTATAAACTAAATCTTTTAATCAATAAAGTAATTAGCTTTAACATAAAGAGATGCACATGGAGAGTGGACTTGATTGATATCTCTATTTGGATCTTATTTCTAGGAGGGTATTATGGTCATTTATTTTTTGTTTGATCCAACACTTCATGTTCTTGGCATTTGAATTATCAGATATCATGTCCCCTCTAGAAAGTGTAAATATTTTTGGTTGTGTCTATTTTATTTGATTTATATTATAATTTCAGGGAGATTATGCATGCTATGTGGAAACCGCGAAAATTCAAGTATATTTACTTAATGGCCACTCTATATGTATTCACATTGACACTCCCCTCTGCTTCTGCGGTTTATTGGGCGTTTGGTGATGAACTTCTTAACCACTCAAACGCCTTCTCTCTCCTTCCCAAGACCCGTTGGCGTGATGCCGCAGTCATTCTAATGCTTATTCATCAGGTCGGGCAAATATCTTTGAATTCTACGATATCCAATCGTTAACTATAATGTATGATAACATATTTGGTTTTATAACAAATGCGGAACAGTTTATTACATTTGGATTCGCATGCACACCGTTGTACTTTGTTTGGGAGAAAGTGATCGGGATGCACGATACAAAGAGCATATTTTTACGGGCACTAGCAAGGCTACCCGTGGTGATACCGATTTGGTTCTTGGCTATCATTTTCCCTTTCTTCGGGCCCATCAATTCCGCAGTTGGTGCACTCTTGGTTAGTTTCACGGTTTACATTATCCCCGCTCTTGCGCATATGCTCACATACAGAAAGGCCTCGGCTCGTCAGGTATAAAATTCACAGTTACAAGTTATAATCCTGTTAATATCCATGATGGTTTGAATTTAGTTTCTTTAGTAGCATATGGTAATTATCCTAATATAGAAAGGGTATAATGGTCCATGACAATAAAGTGGCACTTTTCCTCTGGTAACAGGTATTTTGATTTAGACAGGCATTTATTTTTATAAATGTGAAAACTATGCTCAATTAATAACATTATAAAAGTGGAATGTATACTAGCGAAATATTAATGATTTAACAACTTTAAAATGAAACGAGACGATTAGTAAATATTCGGTAATTCCAATAAAAACTCTGGAATAATATATATTTTTATATTTGTAAGGAAAAATATTTTAAAAGTATAAATTTTTCTAGATGATTACAAAGAAAATTGTACAAGTACACTTAAGTCTAGATTTGGAAATACTGATAATAGTAGGCCTACATAGCTTGCAAGTCCTTTTCCATCTAGTTATATGCCATGCTTTGGTGTTGTACTATGTCGGAGATGAGCTGGCTAGTCCCTTAGGCCTTAACTATTACTTGAATAGCAAAACTAGTCCCTCAGGTTTTCTTAGACTTGAATCTAATGAAATTTTGTATGCAGAATGCGGCAGAGAAACCTCCCCGCTTCCTACCGAGTTGGTCAGCCATGTACGTGCTAAACGTGTTCGTAGTCATATGGGTTCTAGTGGTCGGGTTTGGGTTTGGTGGATGGGCCAGTATGACCAACTTCGTGAGACAAATTGATACGTTCGGGTTATTTGCCAAGTGCTACCAATGTAAGCCTGCATTGCCTCCTCCGCAACACCACTGAGTTGACTCGAAATCAAAGGGACCGAGTTTTTCCACCTCGGTTCATGTTGTGATGTTCATGGGAGCATTAGATATCTCCCCTACATGTGATGTGTGTTGGCTTGTTTATTTCTTGATTTTTGGTTTCCATTTTCTTTTGATCTTTTAATTTTTACTATTCTTTAGTAGATTAAGAAATAGTGTGTTGAATTGTGATGATACCTTTGCTAGAAAGCTTAGGCTTTAATATGCTAGAGTATTTTATTCCAACTTGTTGGATAGCTATCAATTGAATATATATAATATATATTACTTCCCATGTTTCCATATTTATTTTCTTATTGAGTGATTATGCATCAAAAGCATCTTAATCAATCAACAATTATCTTTTGATCTTTTATTTTAACTATTCTTTAGTAGATTAAAATAGTGTTGGATTGTGATGATACCTTTGCTAGAAGTGCTTAGGCTCAAATAAGCTAGAGTATTTTGTTCCACCTTGTAGGATAGCTATCAATTGAACGGTTAGGTTCATTTATGAACAACCCTTTGATTGTGAACACTAGTGAACTAATCCTAGCCCTTAATTATCAATACACAAGTGTAAATCAATCGCCAGGTTTTGATGATGAAAATACACTAGTGTATTTTATGATTTGATAATGTAAATCAATGACCAGGATTTGTTCACTTAGTTCATAAATACGTTAGTGTTCACTCTAGAACTCAACTATATATATATAGTTTATATATATAGTTATTATATATTAAGGTGCTTGGTGCTAGCAAAGTCATTATTACTTCCCATGTTTCCATATTTATTTTCTTATGGAGTGATTATTCATCAAAAGCATCTTAATCAATCAATAATTATTATTTTTATTGTTATTATTATAGAAGCTATAAATATGCTATATTAATTAGTATCTACCAATCTACCATTACATGATATAAGTTTTCTGTATAGAAATCAAATATATATGAACTCATGAATTACCTACTTTTTGTATTTTAACACAGAAAGTCAAAACTGGTTAATTATTATTAATATTAATGATTCAAGTTAATTTGAAACCAAACATGTATGATATCCTTTCTTAATGATGGAGAAGCAAGCAAGGGGGCAGACCAAATTAATAAATGCAATAGGGGTCATCTTCAAGTTGAAGGAAAGTCAGATGTTGACCTGTATGTAACTGTGGAGCCAATCTGGTCACATGGGTGCACGTTCTTTGTCACGTGCCATGCTTTTACTATCTTCTTCAATTATATATTAGTTTAATTTAATAAATAGACGAATTTGTCAAACTGTGACCCAAATGATTGATCTTGGGCCGATTTGTGTTGACTCGGTCCATCATGTGAACCAACTCACTTGTCGTTGGTGAGTGATGGGTAGGGGTGCAAACGAGCCGAGCTACTCGCGAGCTACTCGAGCTCGGCTCGACAAAAAACTCGAACGAGCCGAGCTTAAACGAGCTCGAGCCTAAAAAACAAGCTCGTTAAGTAAACGAGCCCGAGCTTCGCTTATCGAGCTCGAGCTGGCTCGCGAGCCTAAACGAGCTTTCTGTTTATATATTTTTTATTAATATATTAAACATATATTTATATAATAATAATAATTACCATTTATATAAATATAAAAAAATAACTTAATTATATGTATAATAATAATTATAATTAATATAAAATAATTAATAAATACTAAACGAGGCGAGCCCGAGCAGAGTTCGAACTTGAAAAATTACCTTCGAGCCGAGCTCGAGCTTTAGAAAGAAAGCTCGAATCGAGCTGAGCTCGAGCTCGAGCTTTCATATGTTAAGGCTGGGCTTGTTTGCACCCCTAGTGATGGGCATTTTCACTAAAATCCACCACGAGCGACGATGTATGCACAAGTTTTTAAAGGGTACAACGAGTTAACTCCGGATGTATCCAATTAACAATTTGATTTGATAGGTTTTATAGTGAACCTTTGAATCAAGATCATCTTGATTTCGTCATCCATGATTGACACTTTCAGTTTTTGACCATTGACAAAACCATGTGTTTGCGCATACATGCGTGACACCTAGTAGTATCAATCATTCCTGTTGTTACAAGAACACTAAAGCGTATAGGTGGGACAAAGCTTGTTCGAATCAAGTACTACTTGAACCAAGTCGAAGTTCAACTATATGGAAGATTTGGAACAACTTTGTTCCAGAACAAACACAAATTAGCATAACTTCAATTCTGATGATCAGCATGTATGCGGATTATCTTGACTGCAACAGTACAAACACACCGATTAATCAATAGGTCAGGTGACTTTGCAAGAGACATAAGACAACGGCTTATTATAATCCCACAACAAAGCTGACAGTATTCTCTCTAGTCCAACCACATGCGGTTCTATGTAGGGGCCAGCCGGCCAGGGGTATCCGGGATACCCCTTAACTTTCTTAGCGAAGTGTAAAAAAATATTTCCCCATTTTATGTATTAGGTACCGTTGAGTAAATATTAGGATATACCCTGAAAACGTAAAACTTGGCAAAAAAAATTAGGATGCTGCTGATTTTTTTTCTTTTTTTTTTTTTTTGAACAGCAAACAACTTTTATTCATCACCAACTTTACATTTAAATGTTTACAAGATTCTAAACACAAATGTAAAAAACCTTACAGTTGCATTCGCCTAGTAGTACAAAAACTATTCCAGACCTGTAAACTTCATCCAATTGCCCCATTCCATGTCGTTGTGTTTTGCCCGATATTTATACCATAAGAATGACATCGCTTGCAACTCTCCAAAAATCTTATCTATGTTTAGTCGATTGCCCGAAAAGATTAGTTCATTGCGTGCCTTCCAGATTGCCCAGCATGCCACCAAAACAATCATTTGTGTAACCTGTCTCTTATGGTTTGATATCGCCAAATTTTTGTGAACGTGAAACAAGTCTTTCATATTAAATGCATAAATTTGGGGGATATTGCACCACATACTAACCTTGTGCCACATCACCGCTGCCACATAACAGGAGACGAAGAGGTGATCCGTGTCCTCATCGCTCTCACCACACAACCTGCATATCGGGTGAGAATTTTTTTCTAGATCTACCACTTAAACTAACCAAGAAATCTTCATATAATACTAGTGCATGTTGGTATAACATAATTTTAACTTCATACAGTGCATATCGGTAAACATAATTTTAACCAATGATAAATTAATTAGCAAGGTGTTTCTTTTGTTTATAAAACAAGCTCTCACGACTTGCTTAAGGCCTTAAATGGTCGTTTGTAAGACTAAACGTAGTGGGGCACGATTGAGAATTTTTTGTGGGAGATGGCGCCCCATAGCGCCGCTACATTGCGGCGCTATGGGGTAGTTTTTTGAGGGTAGAGTTATCTTCATAGCGGCGTGAGAGGAGGGTTTATTTAAAAAAAATGACCGTTGAACGGTCAGAAATCTAAAAAAAATTAATTCATTTTCAAATCTATAAATACTCCCCATATCTCCATTTTTTTTTTAAATTCATCACACTCTCATTTCCTTTTCTCTACATTTTTTTTATAAAAATCTAGAAATTACTCTCACTTTCTTCTAAAAAAATAATGGGTTCCCCATCGGAAGATTTGTTCACCGATATTTACCGAAGATTTTTTTCACCCGAAGAAATCACGGAGGATGAAGAAGCGGTTACGAGTGCATGTACTCTCGCGATACAAGCAATGGAACACGTTCGGCGTTCTCCTCCACGCCCCATTTTGAGGTGCACCTATATCTTGCGAGATCTTGAAGCCGCGAACGAGCGTTTGATGAAAGACTATTTTGATCCCACACCGGTTCACGAACCCAATTCTTGGTGTTGTGCACGGCCGTGCCCATAGCCTGGCACGGCTGTGCCTATCTGGCAATTTGCTGATTTCCTTAGAATCTTGGGTTTTTACTTCGTTTATGCTCGTTTTTAAGTTCTTTTCATCTTGAGGCCTTAGAAACCTGCATTTGTCATACAGGAACGATTTTAGGTAGCATTTGCAACTAAAAATTCGTTAAAGTACTTATAATCAAGGGGTAATTATGCACTAAAAATATATGGCATATCCGAAAACAAACTTCTTGTCACTACTGTAAGCGAGTGCTCTTTTCTTGCCTTGGCTTATTAATATGAAGTTGGACTTGTCTTTTTTTTTTTTTTTAACTGTAATTTTTGAATTTTCATTCCAATCACTAAGGCAAATTACATAAGGATAGCAGGTAGACGAGCAACAAACTGCGCCGCCATCCCCTTATGAATAGAAAACTCTAATCTACTAAAAACAAAGCCTCGCCCCTGAGGGGTCAAAAAGTTGCTGTGCACCACACGCTGAACTCTAGCCAAGAACCGAACCGCCTCCGGCGCCAAGGAGCCGAACGTGTCAAACGCCAGGGGGACAAAGGCATGTTGATTATCCTCACAAGCTTTCACGTGCTTTTCCACCTTCTTGGACTCTGCTTTCAGTACCGTTTGCTCCGCCACAAACCCATTTTCCCGGAACTCGGCTAGGGGGATACACCTGTGAGATCGACACAAGCATGCTTCCCGCACTCCCAACCAAAAACTGGCACGTCAGCCAGGCGTAGGGTGGACCTCCATTCCGCCGGGTTTGTAAGAAAATTAACCGGTGCCTCTTTCTTTGCCGAGATACCTACTCGTCTGAGAATATCCATTAACGTGTCTCGAACAAAGTCATGGCGATACTTAAACTCCGACAACTCTCTACAGTGTAACGCATGCTCCTCGTATTTATCCAGACATGCTTTACGGCAGACTAGGCAAGTTTCATCATTCGGGAACATGGGGATCATCAGACGGTGCTTAAGGATTGACCGGTACTCCACCGCTGACATACGTTGACCCAGATCTTCAATAGGAATAACAGTTAAGAGATCCTGAGCATGAGGCCTCTGAAGGCGTTCAATGACGGCTTTCTGGCGGGGGGACAAATGGAAATCTTCTCCCAAACTTTGTGCGATTCGACAACAAAGGGCATTCGCCAAAGTTTTCTGTGGCTTTTTAGGAGCGGTGTCCTTGTTAGAGAAACCGCCTAGATCAAAGTCAGGTAGAGATTCATGCAAGCGTTCCAAGGTGTTAGCATATTCCGGGTCAGTGTTATCAACCCCACTGTTACGTAAGATGTGGTCCTGCAACTCCCAAGATTGAGACCTGGAAGCCACAAAGGCATAGGCAACCACATCCCGGGTCGAGAGAAAGCCCAACCCACCAAGCCGCATCGGTAAGGTCGCGATCCGCCACTGGAGTTTACCAAAAAAAGGCTCACCACTTACGACAATGTCTTCAATTGCCTCCCGAAGACTTTTATCAAAACATGAAACAACATCATCCACAAAGGGGGGCTGATAAGTTCGCAAACCAAATAGCAACTTTGATTGTAATCGTTTACGAACTCTTCATAGTGGATCGACAAAGACACTAAAATGTAGTCTATAGCCATATTGGGAGTCATTCGATACCCCAACTTTGCATGCCTCGAGTTAGCTCCTTTCGAATTTCAAAGCGTGAATTGTGATTTGGCAGGAACCTTTCCTTTAACTCGTTGATCAGATCACAAGCATAAAAGTATTCAACCTTTCCTTTAAATCGTTGGCAGGAACATTTCCTCACCTGAGTCATGATGAAGCTTCCATCAAACATCACCATTTATTTAACTATTTATTTAATTAACATTTAATTAAATAAACCACTAACTAATAATTAATGATTTCATAAACAATTAATTTACTAAACGTTTCTCTAAATGTTCAAACCGCATACCTATTGTAAGACGCGCACATGTGAACAATAACACTTATCTCATAAATATTATTCTTGGTACGTTGTCCAATGTGTAACTCTTTGGATTGTACCTCGTTAGCAACATTAAAATAATCGTGAGTTGGAAATCTCATATCCAACACCACCATCCCACCATCGATAATCCCTTGGTAGATTTTGTTGTCAATTTGTCAGAAATCAGATTACCCACCATCATATTGGTCGATGATCAACGATGGATTTCCGTCGATAACGCAGTTTACCGACGAATTTGCGACAGAACTGACAGTCCCGTAACGAATCTGTATTGTAGTTATTTGTGTTGATAGTTTTACATGACAGTTGTTTCATTCGTCATTTCATAGTGTTTTGGACATTACTATAGAGAAGCCATGGTTATTTCATTGATATATAAATATACATAGTCACACTTATCACTTTGTATATTTCTTATAAAGCTTAATAAAATTTTAAGAGTATAATCATAATTCAAAGAATAAGTATACGAAGTGTTGGGAGAATGGATTACCTAAGTGACCGACTCAGAGCCAACTTAAGCTTTTTTTATGGTTTAAAGTGGATAATAAAATTGAGTCCCTTCACATAATGAAAAAAATCGATCTTCTGATTCCTATATCGTATGTGTATATATAATTGTAGAACATAAAGCTGTGACAACCCGAAATCTAGAACTTTTCGTTGTGTCGTGATGTAACTTGTTTGTACATTATGTGACTAGTGACTGACTAAACTTAATGATAACGTGAATCTTTATGTGATATGTGCTTTGTTATGTGTGCATTGGTATGTATATATGTATGTGTTATATGTGAGCCGAGAACCCAACCCGAGAACAAGGAACCCGACTCGAGACCATGAGGTCTCGAGTGATTTGTGACCATGACTCGCAACCGGGCGGTTGCGAGTGGGCCTTTGGGACGTAACCGGTTTGGGCCGAAACCCCAAGCCCAACCCGAAACACCCCTTGGTATATATACCCCATCTTTCCCCACTTTCCCTCATTTGTTACAACACACAAACCCACAACACTTCTATTCTCTCTCAACTAGTAACCTTCAACAACAACACCACTCTTCTTCCTCTTTCGGTTCAAGCAAGGATTTCGGACAAGGACTCGGTCAAGACCATCACTCGTATACTCCATCTTCTCGGTTCTCTTCTCTTTGTTTTCGGCCCTCCTTTCATAACCGGTTAGTGTTATCTTCTTGGTGTATAAGATTTTGTGAAATATTATGAACTAGAAATGCCTTGTATTCTTGCTTGAATGATATGTATATGAACTAGAAAAATGCTTGGTTAGTAGTATTTTGCATGATTTTTAGGAGGATTTGTGAAGTTTGGTCATATGTGAAAACCCTCATATAACATGTTTAAAGATGGCTAAAGTATAGTGATTTAGGAATGATTATGCCAACCAAAACTATGTTCAAGATTATAAAATGTATGTTTTCTTGTTTGTGCATCATGATCTTGTTAAAAATATGTGATTTTTGGTTCATGAATATATGGATTTGTTGGATATAAAAACCCTAGAAAACTATGAACACTACATGAACTTGTTTGAATATGGTTTGAAGATGTAAAAATGGCAAAGTTTGATCTAAAATTTCTAATAATCAGATGAGGAAAAGTGTTTGTAGAAATCTTATTGGTTGTTTCCTTATATGGGCCTGAATTCTTGGTACAATTTGGACTGTCATATCTGCATCATCACGTGTACATGAAAGTGACAGATTACGACTCGCAACGACGGCATTACGACTCGCAACCACAGCATTCCGACTCGAAACCACACCGTTGCGACTCGCAACCAAAGCATGACAAGTCGAAACCACGTGATTGCGACTCGAGACTACGTCGGTTGCGACTCGCAACCACAGCATGATGACTCGAGACCACGGTTGCGACTCGCAACCACAGCGTGACAAGCCGAAATCTCCTGGTTGCGACTCGAGACCAGCTGGTTGCGAGTGGGCTGTCCATTTTAGTTATTGGGCCATTCTGTGTTAACTTGGGCTATCTGTTAAGTGGACTATGTGTTGCTGTGTTCTGTTTGACGGTGTTACTGTTAGGGCCGGCCCAATAACCCATGACTATTACTTGTATGCATGTTATGTGCCTGTATATGTTCTTACGTGATTACTTGTACACCGAACCTGACCTATACCGGTAACCATGTTAGGACGTGGTGACCAACGTGATTGACAAGTAACCTAAACCTACCGAGCAACCCAAGGTGAGTTCACAACTTAAAAGCATGCGTCCCGGTGGTTTGGGACACGAGACTAACAACCCTATCCCCTGGTAAAAGGGGATACCATTTACATACTTTCCCTGGTTATTGGGAACAAAACTTACTTTTCCTTCCCTGGTATTGGGAAACCTTTTGGACAATCCTATCCCCTGGTAAAAGGGGATACCATTTACATACCTTCCCTAGTTATTGGGAACAAAACTTACTTTTCCTTCCCGGGTATTGGGAAACCTTTTGGTTAATTACAGTTTATACGGATTGCAACTAACGGCACTAAACGAAACTCTATCACTCAAGTCCCTACTACAAATACCGATTAGTCGCCGGGTTAGGCGAGCGGGTTATTAGTTGATAGCGCTATTTAGGTGTTTACCAGCCTCACACCGTGCCCTGGTTTGGGATCGGTCGTGAACTAATAGACTCAGAAATCCGTCAATGATGATAGAACATTGACATCGGGGCATCCTGCGGATACGCAACGGTTACCTAGTGTTCGGTATTGGAAAAACAGTTTAGTCGCTAACTTTTGGGGTAGCTCCCCAGGGCATGTATAAACGGATAAATTAACCGGTGAAACAAGTTTTTGGTAATTAAAACTGGACAACTAGTGAACTCACTCAGCATTATTGTTGACTCCTTACTGCATGCTTTGCAGGTAACCAATGATTCAGGAGCTGCTGCTTGGGGATGTGTAGTGTTCGTCAACCCGTGTGTCGGGATAACTGTTTTGAACAATGAACTGTCTTTAAAACTATTTTGGTTTATGCTTCCGCTGTTTGTTAAACTAATTACCGAATCTAAACTCTAATGTTGCTAATTACTCCGGTTATTAAATATTTCTACTATTAATTAAAGGCTCAGTATAATTGGTGGCTGGATCCTGGTCAGTCACGCCCCCGAAGCGGGTGTTATCTGCAGGTGGATTTTGGGGGTGTGACAGATTGGTATCAGAGCCATTGGTTATAGTGAACTTGGTTTTAAAAAGGGGAAAATCTTTTTGGAGAAAACCAGACTATAACCCGTGACTCGTGACGACACTACACTCCAAGTACAAGGCTCAACACTTTTGACCTCATAGCTCGGACCAGTGTTTACTTGTTTGCTTACTTTATGTTTCCTGTTTCGCTATACGTACTAGTATGCCTAACTAGTGAACGCCCACATACGATATTGCATGTGATTGCACGTTAGCACACCAATATGAATTCATGTACACTTTCTCGTATCATGTGATTGATAGGGTGGTAATTCCCTAAACCTCCATGACTTACACTACTTGGTACTCTTTGAAATCTACTCGAGTGTGGGGAACCATTTGACATGAGTTAAGAGGAGCTGAGATGAACATGCAAATCACGATATTATTGTGGGTGCACACATAATAATATAGTGGGGCGGATGTGAGTCCCAGTGAGGCTTAACAAGTGAAAAAGGGTTCCGTATCGTTATTTGTATGATGAGAAACCCAACAGTCCATAGGAGCCGTAGCAGTGATTGTCTCCTACTCGAACACGATCTTTTCACTTCTCACTGCACCCCTTTCGAACCTCGATGCTATCGAGTATTACCTGAACACCCATATGAACGCCTAGCGAACTGTGTAGAACATTAGGTGCTTGTACGAACATCCCCGGGATGGATGTTGAAACGACAAAGATTGGTCTATATCCTTCTCACCTTTCTTCGCTTGCTGGAACTTAACGTGTTGACATCTTAAATGCGATCACTTCTGCAACGCTATCTCAACATACCGTGTATTACTCAGTCAAGAGGGTAGACGTAGTACCTTACTGGCTTCAGCATTTGAACAACCCTAGTCACCGACAACGAGCATCAGCGAATTGACTCCAATCGAACCCTTAACCCTAGTCAGCGGCTCATAGGAGCCAGCTCTTACGAATCAGTCGGGCCATAAGCGGTGACAGTTGACAATGGTGCGGAAACGCGTAACGGCCAGCTCAATAAGTACACCTTGGGACGCGGCACGGAAACGTGACAAGATGGACTTGTCAGTAAAGGATCGTAGCGCACCATTTCAAGCAACGACATCAGAAACAACAGTCGCGACAACATCAAGGTCAACAACCAGGGGAATGATGATAGTAATGGGAATCCTCGCAACCGTAACAACATTGGAAATAATGCTCGTGGAAGGGCATTTAGGATTGGCGCAGGCGACGCCAGGCATAGTAGCAACATGGTAGCTTGTATGAGTAGTTGTTTGCTTCATCTCTATTCTGCTTGACCCTGATACTTCTTGAAACCGAACCAGATGTGGAACCAACTGATGGCAAGTCAAATAGAATCTCAAAAGTTCGTTAGGATGTAAACACGACCTTGTGGGACGAGTGTCCGATGTCGACCTTCCTTCTACCACACTCGATGGTTACAACGCAGTAGTTAGTGTGAATTGGATTACCCAGGAATCACGCGAATATACCCAGTGAGGAGAAAACTTTGTGTGGAGAATCGGCATTTGTTCTAAAGCATCAGAGTAGTTCAATAGTTAGCGCCATTTCAGCTGTGAAGGCCAGAAGTGTCTACAGAGGGATTACTCCGCTGTGTTAGCAACCGCTACGGATGCTAAGGCTAAGGAAAAATGGATCGAGGATCCACCAGTTGTTCGTTGTTTCTCTCGGCGTGCTATCCGAGGAACATTCAGTTTTTCTTCCGAAATTTTGTTAGGCGGAATCTCAGTTGATCTCACGTCTGAGGCAGCCCTGATTACTTGTACTTTTACCATTCTGCGCCAGGAAGGTCGCAAGATCTATCAAAGCAACTATAGGAACCGTTGGACAGGAGTTTTGTAGGGTCTAGTTCTTCGCTTTGGGGGAAGCCCCACTTATCCTAGGGAAGATGGGCCTTTTTGTGTGTATACTGACTATTAAGAACTCATCAAGGTGACAGCCCATAACCGTTCGTCTCGATCCTGTATTGACAACCAGTTGACCAGTTACATGGGTCATGCTCCTATGTGAAGATTGAGTAGCGAACGAACTAACATCAGATGGAAGTCCAAAGGGAGGATGTTCCTAAAACGGCATAGTGAACGCAATAAGGCCATTTCCAGGAAACACCGGATGAATTATTCCATGACCTTTTGGGGTGAACAACCCACCAGCTGCTTTATGGATCACACTGCAACTGTGTTTATCTAGTACGTTTTGAATCACTTCTAGGAGAAAGGGGCACCTTGAACAACACTTGTATTCCATTGTAGAGCTTCTAGGGGAGGAGCGTCTACGTGCGAAGTCTACCTAAGTATGACTTCAGGATTCGGGAAGTACACATTTTCTTTTTATCAGACAACGAAGTGGGAATACACATGGATCTCGCTAAGATCCATTTTGTTAGGAACTGACCAACATCAAAGATCCCTTCGAGGATACAGGAGTTTCTTGGTCCCACTAGATACTATCGCAGCTTAATCACAAGATTTTCGATGGTCACACAGCTTAAGTCTCGTTGGCACAGCAGGGTGTTGTGCTCGTGAAAGACCAAAACAGGAGGACGTCTTTTCAGCTTTCGGATCCCAACTTTGTAATGCACTGAGCATCGTCTTCACCCTAGGGTACGGGTGATCTAGCGGTATACCATGATGCTTCGAATCAGGATCCCAGTTACACACGGATGCAACGCGAGAAGGTTATTGCTTACGCCTCTCGACAACTTAGGACGCACGAAAGGAACTACACAACGCTTGATTTGGAAATAGGAGCAGTGATCTTCGCACTTAAGTTATGACGGCATTACCTATACGGAACCAAGTGCGCCATCTACACCAACCACAGAAGTTTAGAACACATATTCAAGCAGAAGGAACTGAATATGCGACAGCGACGATGGGTAGGACTGCTGAATGATTACGAGTGCTCTATCAGGTATCACCCGGGCAAGGCCAATGTAGTGGCAGACGCCCTCAGTCGGAAGGACACTACGCCTAAGCGCGTAAGAGCTTTACAACTCACGATCCATTCTAGTCTACCTTCGCAAATACGAGCTGCTCAGATAGAAGCACTGAAACCAGAGAACGTTAGAGCTGAAGCCCTACGCGGGTCAAGGCAACGCTTAGAACAGAAGGAAGACGGTGCTTATTATGTAACAGGACGCATTTGGGTTCCACTCTATGGCGACTTACGAGAACTTACGATGGATGAAGCGCACAAACCTCGCTACTCAGTACACCCTGGTTCGGACAAGATGTACCACGATATTAAGACTACGTATTGGTGGCCTAGCATGAAGGCCCACATAGCAACTTACGTCAGCAAGTGTTTGACTTGTGCGTGAGTCAAGATGGAATATCAGAAACCCACAGGCCTACTCCAACAACCAGAGATACCACAATGGAAATGGGAGCAAATTTCCATGGATTTCGTTACTGGCCTACCTAGATCACAGCGCGGAAACGATACTATCTGGGTGATCGTGGATCGACTCACGAAATCCGCACACTTCTTGGCAATCAAAGACAACAGATAAATTCTCCACTCTGGCGAAGATATACCTCAAGGAAGTTGTTTCGAGGCACGGGGTGCCCACCTCTATCATCTCTGATCGAGATGCACGTTTTACTTCGGAACTGTGGCAAGCAATGCACAAGTCTTTTGGCTCACGTTTAGATATGAGCACAGCGTATCACCCACAGACGGACGGGCAGTCCGAACGCACTATTCAAACATTAGAAGACATGCTTCGCGCTTGTGTAAACGACTTTGGCAACAGCTGGGAAAGGCATCTGCCACTCGTGGAATTCTCGTATAATAACAGCTACCACACCAGCATTAAAGCTGCTCCGTTTGAGGCATTGTACGGACGTAAATGCCGGTCACCTCTTTGTTGGACAGAGGTGGGGAATAGTCAAATCACTGGTCCAGAACATGTGGTAGACACTACTGAGTGGATTGCTCAAATACGACAACGCATGGCGGCCGCTCGTGACCGTCAGAAGGCCCACGCCGATAAGGGCAGGAAACCACTTGAGCTCCAGGTTGGGGAGCGGGTATCACTCAAAGTTTCACCCTGGAAGGGTGTGGTTCGTTTTGGTAAACGAGGCAAACTCAACCCACGGTACGTTGGACCTTTCGAAATCCTTGAGAAAATAGGCAAGGTGGCCTACAGACTGAACTTACCAGCAGAACTCGGTGCAGTTCATAACGTTTTCCATGTGTCGAATCTGAAGAAGTGTCTGTCAGATGAGACGCACGTAGTTCCCCTGAAGGAACTCACGATCGACGAACAGTTGAAATTCGTCGAAGAACCTGTCGAAATCACGGACCGGGATGTTAAGGTCCTCAAGAGCACTAGAATACCTCTTGTTCGAGTTCGTTGGAACTCACGGCGCGGCCCAGAGTTTACCTGGGAGCGCGAAGATCGGATGAAACAAAAATATCCCCAACTGTTTGAGAACAGTACAAACGCTACTGAGGCTGAAGCTACGGAATTTCGGGACGAAATTCCAGATCAACGGGGGGTGGATGTGACACCCCAGGATAACCGGGAAAACCTTACAACTTGACTAGCTTCCTCAGTGAGTGCCATCAAATTTCGGGACGAAATTTCTTTCAACTTGGGGATGATGTGACAACCCGAAATCTAGAACTTTTCGTTGTGTCGTGATGTAACTTGTTTGTACATTATGTGACTAGTGACTGACTAAACTTAATGATAACGTGAATCTTTATGTGATATGTGCTTTGTTATGTGTGCATTGGTATGTATATATGTATGTGTTATATGTGAGCCGAGAACCCAACCCGAGAACAAGGAACCCGACTCGAGACCATGAGGTCTCGAGTGATTTGTGACCATGACTCGCAACCGGGCGGTTGCGAGTGGGCCTTTGGGACGTAACCGGTTTGGGCCGAAACCCCAAGCCCAACCCGAAACACCCCTTGGTATATATACCCCATCTTTCCCCACTTTCCCTCATTTGTTACAACACACAAACCCACAACACTTCTATTCTCTCTCAACTAGTAACCTTCAACAACAACACCACTCTTCTTCCTCTTTCGGTTCAAGCAAGGATTTCGGACAAGGACTCGGTCAAGACCATCACTCGTATACTCCATCTTCTCGGTTCTCTTCTCTTTGTTTTCGGCCCTCCTTTCATAACCGGTTAGTGTTATCTTCTTGGTGTATAAGATTTTGTGAAATATTATGAACTAGAAATGCCTTGTATTCTTGCTTGAATGATATGTATATGAACTAGAAAAATGCTTGGTTAGTAGTATTTTGCATGATTTTTAGGAGGATTTGTGAAGTTTGGTCATATGTGAAAACCCTCATATAACATGTTTAAAGATGGCTAAAGTATAGTGATTTAGGAATGATTATGCCAACCAAAACTATGTTCAAGATTATAAAATGTATGTTTTCTTGTTTGTGCATCATGATCTTGTTAAAAATATGTGATTTTTGGTTCATGAATATATGGATTTGTTGGATATAAAAACCCTAGAAAACTATGAACACTACATGAACTTGTTTGAATATGGTTTGAAGATGTAAAAATGGCAAAGTTTGATCTAAAATTTCTAATAATCAGATGAGGAAAAGTGTTTGTAGAAATCTTATTGGTTGTTTCCTTATATGGGCCTGAATTCTTGGTACAATTTGGACTGTCATATCTGCATCATCACGTGTACATGAAAGTGACAGATTACGACTCGCAACGACGGCATTACGACTCGCAACCACAGCATTCCGACTCGAAACCACACCGTTGCGACTCGCAACCAAAGCATGACAAGTCGAAACCACGTGATTGCGACTCGAGACTACGTCGGTTGCGACTCGCAACCACAGCATGATGACTCGAGACCACGGTTGCGACTCGCAACCACAGCGTGACAAGCCGAAATCTCCTGGTTGCGACTCGAGACCAGCTGGTTGCGAGTGGGCTGTCCATTTTAGTTATTGGGCCATTCTGTGTTAACTTGGGCTATCTGTTAAGTGGACTATGTGTTGCTGTGTTCTGTTTGACGGTGTTACTGTTAGGGCCGGCCCAATAACCCATGACTATTACTTGTATGCATGTTATGTGCCTGTATATGTTCTTACGTGATTACTTGTACACCGAACCTGACCTATACCGGTAACCATGTTAGGACGTGGTGACCAACGTGATTGACAAGTAACCTAAACCTACCGAGCAACCCAAGGTGAGTTCACAACTTAAAAGCATGCGTCCCGGTGGTTTGGGACACGAGACTAACAACCCTATCCCCTGGTAAAAGGGGATACCATTTACATACTTTCCCTGGTTATTGGGAACAAAACTTACTTTTCCTTCCCTGGTATTGGGAAACCTTTTGGACAATCCTATCCCCTGGTAAAAGGGGATACCATTTACATACCTTCCCTAGTTATTGGGAACAAAACTTACTTTTCCTTCCCGGGTATTGGGAAACCTTTTGGTTAATTACAGTTTATACGGATTGCAACTAACGGCACTAAACGAAACTCTATCACTCAAGTCCCTACTACAAATACCGATTAGTCGCCGGGTTAGGCGAGCGGGTTATTAGTTGATAGCGCTATTTAGGTGTTTACCAGCCTCACACCGTGCCCTGGTTTGGGATCGGTCGTGAACTAATAGACTCAGAAATCCGTCAATGATGATAGAACATTGACATCGGGGCATCCTGCGGATACGCAACGGTTACCTAGTGTTCGGTATTGGAAAAACAGTTTAGTCGCTAACTTTTGGGGTAGCTCCCCAGGGCATGTATAAACGGATAAATTAACCGGTGAAACAAGTTTTTGGTAATTAAAACTGGACAACTAGTGAACTCACTCAGCATTATTGTTGACTCCTTACTGCATGCTTTGCAGGTAACCAATGATTCAGGAGCTGCTGCTTGGGGATGTGTAGTGTTCGTCAACCCGTGTGTCGGG
This sequence comes from Helianthus annuus, assembly GCF_002127325.2. Taxonomy (NCBI): domain Eukaryota; kingdom Viridiplantae; phylum Streptophyta; class Magnoliopsida; order Asterales; family Asteraceae; genus Helianthus; species Helianthus annuus. Next base: position 100,341,639 of record NC_035445.2, read on the forward strand.
ATAACTGTTTTGAACAATGAACTGTCTTTAAAACTATTTTGGTTTATGCTTCCGCTGTTTGTTAAACTAATTACCGAATCTAAACTCTAATGTTGCTAATTACTCCGGTTATTAAATATTTCTACTATTAATTAAAGGCTCAGTATAATTGGTGGCTGGATCCTGGTCAGTCACGCCCCCGAAGCGGGTGTTATCTGCAGGTGGATTTTGGGGGTGTGACAAAAGCTCACGGTCAACAATCTCAAATCCTAAATTACCGAGATATCCTTTTTTTTTGTTTTTTGTAGAATATGGGGGCTTAGGGAAGTGCGGGTCAAAACCCCTTAGTTTATTTCACTCCCGATTGACCCACCCTTGCAGTTATATATCTTTTTGTAGAAAGGAGCATAAGTGTTGCTAATAAATTTTTGTTTAATTTTATCTTGTTCTAAATTCATATTGTGCACGTAAAATCATCGATCGATCATCTAATACTATCATTCCTCCAATATGTATCTAGTACATTGTTCAAGTTCTTATCTCATCTCATCTTATTCGGTGTAAGATCTATCAACATATGCTTTGTGGTTTCGAAAGCACAATCTTGGAGTCTACGGGACCACATTCTACGATACAGTGGTGTTGATGAATTGGACGCCAATTATGGGTGTGCACTGGGTAGCCTGCACAAGTCCCTTCCAGATCTTGATCTTGGCGGGTTCACGAATAAGGAGACTGCACCTCCAAAGGCCCAAAAAACTTTGGTGATGGCCCTATATAGTAAATCCGCTCAAAGTTTGTGAGTGAAGTTTGACTTTTCCCTACGACAGAAAGGGGTGTTAGTGTGTTTACGAGGCCCTCAAGCTCAAGATTTTCTAACCGTTATCCCCATGGAAGGGCTTGGCCAACACATGTCAGCGGTGGAGTATCGGGCCATCCTTAAATACCAGTTAATGGCCCCTTTGTTTCCAGTTGATGAATCTTGCATAGTGTGACGTAACGTATGTTTGGATAATTTTGGGGAGTAAGCATTCCATTGCAAAGAGCTACAAGGCTTTAAATACAGACATGACTTGGTTAGTGATGTCTTATGTGGTGTGCTTAAGCAAGCATGAATCTCCGCAGAAAAGGCCCCTATGAATTTCTTAATAGACCCTCTTGAAGGGGGTCCACTCTTAGAATAGCGGATGTTCTTGTGTTAGGTTAGGCAGGTAAGAAACACGTTTTTGTGGACGTTATTGGAGTATCCCCCTTTGTTGGGCTCAGCGAAAACCGTTTCATGTCTAGCCAGGTTGTTTTGAAGACAGAATAAGGGAAAAATGCTAAACATGAAAAGGCTTGTGCCGAGAATCAAGATGTCTTCATTCCCTTTGCCTTTAATACATTTGGTTCCCTTACTTCTACTTCTGTTGCTGCTAGGAAAAGTGTGACAACCCTCACCAAATCAGGTATCCGTACGAATTAATTAATATTTAATTAATGCTTAATTACTGTGCTTGCTTACAATTGTGAATAAACTGCTACGTGATTTCTGATACACACATGTACTTGCATCATACCTTATTAACTGTCACTCCATTTATTTACATAGAACTATAGTGACAAACTTGATGCACAAAAGCACAGTAGCACAATGAACGGATAACCTAGTAAACGTGCTGACACAGCCAGCACCAGACAGACACTGTCTCTAAGGCCAGTATGAGCCGGGAATAGTTTACTACACTAATAGGGAGTGTAGGGAGGTGAGGATTGTAGAACTGCGTCACTAGGTGATAGTTATAGTGACCGGATGTGCCTAAAACGTGTTTTAAACACAAAATTCTGCACTTTAATACAAAATTCAGCATTTAAGCTAACTAGTAAAGTGCAAAAACATGGGAAAATAATACTAGACACTTTCCAAAGTGTCGGGAATTCTTTGTGTCACTAAAAATAATATTACAGACACTTTAAATGCTTATTAAGCACTTTAATGGATCAGTATCCAACCGAACAACCGGACTTTACCCGGAACATAAAAACATTGACAATGACCTTGTTTTTCCTTTTCTGAGCCAGTTAGGGTCCCCGAATACCCTAACACCCGTTACAAAACACTACACACTAGTAACTTATTTAAAGTTCCTAACTACTTAACTAAACACTAACTAAATGGTTAGAATCAAACCATAAACCCCCTAACCCCTTGACCGAATCGGTCCCCCCAAGGGGGACACACCCTTACAATTTTGGATATTTTAATCTTTTATATCTTATATCTAGAGAACATATGATCTTATGGTTAATAAGGATGTATGGTTTATAAATATAACTCAAAGTCACCTTCATTCACTTCACAAACACTTCAACATTTTTTCATCTCTCTCCCCCTTCTCTTTGATACTCGGCCGAACACCACACCACACCCACCTTCACTTTTCGATTTTGATCTTGCAATTCTACATACAATCCAAGGTGCTAGAGTTCACACGAGGAGGCTCGGTGCTTACGGAATCACAAGGACCTCTCTACATCGCTATTAACCACCTTGTTTTCGCTTGATTTCTTCCCTAGCCTTGAGCTAGTTGTAAGTGATTCTAAGCACCCTCTTGATCTTGTTTAAAGTGGTTAATAAGAGATTTAACGGGTGAAAATCATGAACACTAAAGATCAAAGCTTAAAGATTTAAAAGTATGATGAATATGGTGGTTAAAGAGTAAATATTAGTGTAAAACTCATGAATCTTGTTTAGTGATGGTTATTTTATGATGTTGATTGCTAGTAGTGGAACGGATCGTCATCAAACCACGCTAGATCATGTTCATAGAACATGAACTAGCATTATGTTAAGTAGGAAAGTTACTAGATGACGAACCCTTTCATACATAAACATGAACTTGTGTAAAAATAGTTTTTCTTGTAAAATGGAGTTCTAAACTAGTGGATCTAAAGATCCACAAATGGTATTTTTGAAGAACCAAGTGTAAGATGAAATCATGTTTAAAAGCTGGATCTTTCTTGAAACAAAGGCATTTTTGTGAACAAACAAGTGTGTAGACACTTGTGTAACGAGAGGATTTAGCAAAGAAATATTTTTGTAACTTTTGACCAAGAAGTTGTAAAGATGCATTTTCTTTAAAAATAAAGCTTTCAAGAAACCGATTTCATTTATAAAGGTAAAAAGATCTAGTAAAAATAATGGAAGGTTACTACCTACTTTTACACAACTTACAAGTTCATGTGTTTGCGATTTATATCTGTTTGGACTAGTTTAATGTTTGAATATTGTTTGATGATGATGGTTGAAAATTGTTGATTGAATTTTGAAAAGAAAATGATACGCTAATAAGCATGGCCACCTCCAGTTACAGAGGAAACTCTGGCGAAATTTTTCCAGAAATATAACACTTGAAAATATTTTTACAACAAGTGTTATGAATATATTTTTAACTTGTTTTTCCAAATAAAATTCGCCATGGATTTTTATTACAAAACTTCCAAGTGTCGGAGGTGAGATTTTCATAAATAAAACCTATTAAATATATATTTAGAATATATATTTTTCATAGTAACACTTGTGTAAATTTTATGATTATTTTGTGAACTATATAAATATTATTTTTAAAGTAAAAATAATATTACTGGATTACACAGAACAGTAAGAATTCCAAAATAATGCTAACGCCCTCACCGTAAATATTTAAGTTACACCGGTATTATTAATACCACACAAACTCTAAAAAAATGTAACTTATGAGTTTCAGAAAAATACTCTTAATTGCGTATTTTGATAGAAGTATTATTTTGGAAATGGTATGGAATAAAATATATTATTTTTGGGAAAAATATATATATTTTGGAAGTGGAATGTTTAGACAAATAATTTAAAATATATTTTATTAAGTGAGACTTAATAATATATTCTCGAAGTTCTAAAGACCCACATGTATTGAAACCCCTATCCTTGGAAGGAAACAAATTAATAAATAATTAAGAAGTGTAAATACGAAATAGTTGCCTAACTATTTCCCAAGAACTTAAACCATAAGCCAAGGCACGACCGTCCGTCTAATAGAAGTTAGTACGTGTAGGTCGTTACGCAGCAGGTTGACTAGGAGATACTATTTCGAGACGCACTTCAGTGAGTTCATGTCCCCCTTTTCCTTTAACTGTTTTCAGTTTTACAACTTCGGGGGTGAAATACATGTTACATACTGTTTACAAACGCTTTTATACATGGTATGATTAGCTAAGGAATCTACTGCTAGATCACGTGAATGGATAGGCTATTATCGTAAGACCATTAATCCTTGTATAAGGACCGAGAGGCATGAGTGATAGATCTATCGGGTGTTGCGAGCCCCACACATGGGCCAGCGTGTGGCTGCATGTGGTGACTATGTCGTTCCGCCGGAAGGACCAGTATGAAATACGCGTACAGGTTTGTGTGCTTCCTAGGCCATGTCACTTATTAATGTATTAGCTACACATTAATCGATCTCTTTTTCCTTATTTGCTACATACCAGGGATTTTCATATTACAAAGGTTTTACATACTCACTTACACATGAACTCGCTCAACATTTTTGTTGATTTTTCCAACTTACATGTATTTCAGGGAATTAAGGATCTGGCACGGTATGCTACGTTTTCTCGCTGCGTAAGAGTTATGAGATCATCCAAGTTTAGGGGTTGTGGCTTTTACCTGGACGAGTCACAGTTCTTAAACTGCGTCTGTTATATGCTTGTGGTTATGTCTTCCGTACAATGTTTTTATTTTGTTATGTTGTATTTCCGTTGCATGTGTCAAAGTTTTAAAACAATGTTGTGGTACTTTTATTTTAAAACTTAAATCAATGGATGATCTGCATGATTTTACTTTCATATAGCTTTGTTGTGATTAAGCTATGGTATTAAGAAGTCACACCAAATTAACCACGCTTCCGCAAAGCCAGGATGTGACAAAAAGAGTGCAAAAGGTCATGTACAAAAATTTCTCAACGTCGAGGAACCAAGATTTTATTTTCAGTAGAATTGGATTTGCTATTTAAAAGAGAGTTACTGTGTAACTTATAGCCCGTTTACCTGTCATTCTTATGTAATTTTCTTTTACGTGTTCTAATTTGATTTTTTTCATAAATCCACAACAAATTTAAGCTGGAAAAGTTTCAGCAATAAAAATTGTTTAGTTATTGTTGATGGGGTTGTTTAAACATAAACAGATTTGTAGATTTATCAAACTTGGCCATCAAAAATTTAAAATATGCGATTCAATACGTTATTGTCCTAGCTATACCGAAGGTTAACGTTTAGTCAAATTTAATTTGATGTGGACTTGTCATCTTAAGGAGAAACAAATTTGAAGTATGAAGATTTATTATACTACTATTATAGTAAATAGATTGGAACCGAATATTACTAATATTATAATAATTAGTACTTTTAAGTAATTAGTAAATAGTATTACTATTTTTTATTAGTTTGTTATTATAAGTAATTTTAAGCATATTTTCTTTTTTCGTATAATTTCTAATATGTTTTGTTTTATAAAGTTCGAGTATGCCGTTGTGACATGGGTATTTTTATCTACGTCTCGATATAAATATTTTCAAAACCAAGTTGTAAGTAGTCTTAGAAGAAATCAAAGCACAACCGTACATGTTATCAAAAGGACATCCCATTTAGTATTTTTATATAAACTGGTGTGCAACACCATAGGCAAATCTCATATCGGCCGTTGACATGGGAGGTGTTGGGTTCATAAGACATGCCATATCTCAAATAACACTAACATGTTTTGGGCTTATTGGTTATGGAGAAGATGAAAAGCTCAAAATTTAAACTTGCTCAAGTGGAAGTTGTAACATCCGCCAAATATGGCTACTAGAAAAATCCAACCTATTTTGAAACCTAAAACCCGGACCATTAGAAACTGGATCCTTCGTTTCATGAATAAAACGGAGTTTATTAGAACCTGGACCTGCCGCATTTACGCTAATCCGGCCAAAGTCATCGGTGTAGGAACGAGCCCCATTCGAGGTAATAATGTAATCATTATACTTGTATTCATATTCTGATCAAGAGCCGAAGTTTATTTTGCAAATTTTATAACCTTGAAATCGATTTTAGGAATTCGAATCCATGTTTTCACTGTTTTCGTTTAGAACCATCGATCCAAAAAGGATACAATGTTTTTGTTAGTGAGTCATGAGGAAGAAGCTAGCATGGTTATTTCTCTTGCTTAAATAATTATTTTTTTTTAGTGCAACTTGGAACTTTTCGTCAAAATAACTAAACCATTCTTTTGTGACTTAGTAAATTTTGTAATAATATAATATTAAAGACATGAAATTGATATAGCATATCTCCACGTATGTATTAATTGTATGATTTATATTAATTAAATTAATTTTAATACATTTTATAACTTATTGTCATATGGTTATGGTTTAGTAAATAACGTTACATTTTTATCAAGTCAGTTTTATTATTCTTTAAAAGTAATTTTCATAGATAATACGAGGTTACAAATATTAGAGTTTTTTTACACTTCTAACGTTATGAATAAGTTATATTTATATACGTTTCTTTGAAACCAACTATTGAAATCATGGAAACGACATATCAAACACTCAGGGCATCATAAAATCAATCACGATATTGATCTTCAATAAATGTATTTCGGTTATTCATTACGAGTCTCAACGAGAGCGTTTTAACATTTGGAAAATTTAACTCTACACGACTAAGGATAATTCCAACCGTTTCAAGTTTTCTAATCTCGTTTGTGCGCATAGTTATACAAGGAATCACAAACACAAACACTGTGAGTGAATCTTACAGCTCCCTTTTTTATTACACGTTTTTGGGGTGTATCATGTGTCGCATTTCATTATTAAATTTTAAAAAATTCAAATACGTGCAATTACCATCTTGTGAAGTATATGTGTTTTGTGCTTATTGTTTGTTTGTCACTTGGTGCATTACATTCATTTCAGACATTACATCATCATAGGCTCGTCTGTTCCCCATTACCTATGAGTGGAACTTGACATTGCCAACACACGAGATCAGCTCCGTTTGATTGAGCTTTGATCTTGCAGCACACCATATTACGCTGCACATTTCTATACAGTTGATTTGACTATTGTTTGAGATTGTTTATTGAGGTTTGACATATGACATACAACATATTTACTTATGTAACACCCCGTGTTTCGAAAGTCAAAGTCAAAGTCAAGATTGAAGTCAAAGGGAAACAAGATTGCTAATTGCGACTTGTCACTCCTTGCTCAATTCCTGTTTTGACTTCCTTGAATCGTAGATAGTCTAGTTTATGCTTAACGTTAGTTGTATTATGTGGAGTACTTCTTACTAATCGAGGATATTTCGATACTTATCGCATATTTGATCGTTTATCGCTTATCGCATTCGCACTCGCAACTCGAATTACGCATTTTGGTTATTGTTATACATGTGTGTGCCTTTTATGTGTTACTTGTGCAAGTTTATTTATGTCATGTTGTGGTGATCAATCGAAACACAATCGAAACTCAATCGCAATCGAATCGCTAACGCTAAACGCAAGTGAAATAGGATGATTGTATGCTAGATATAGTAGTTAGGATTAAAAGTAATTTGAATAGGAAACTCTATCGCATCGCCATGCTCGCAATCGCAATCGAAACGGCAAAACTCGTCGCACCAAACGCTCGAACCAAGTGGCTAATCGACCAGATGATCAGCCGATCGACCCACTCTTTCCACTTTGGGAAACCCTATAAATACCCAGTCAGCATCACAACTTACCACTTTTGGCACTCTCTTTGTCCGACCAGCGCTCCAACCTCACTTTTTCTCCGATTTGTCGCAATTTCCGGTAAGATTTCAACCTAAATCTTGTACATCTTTGATCTACACTTGATTCTACACCTTTCTATCTTTTGAATCTTAACTTTTAACCGTGAAATCACTAGATTTGAGGTGTTCTAGGATGATGTCATCATGGTGTTCTTAGGAACTTCATGTTTTGGCTTCAATCCTTCAAGAACAACTTGGATCTAACCGATTTCCACATAAACAAACAAAGATCTTTCATAGATCTAAACATATTCACGGTGAAAAGGATTGAAAGAAGGTTTTATCAACTTTCAACTCTTTTACACTCAATGCACTCAAAACGATAGAATCGGAGCTTGTTCTAACCTTCTACTCTTTCTTGTTGATGAGTTGGTTCAAGATCTGGATTCTATCCACGAGACCACCGATTTTGGGTTAACCAAGAACAACCATCTTGAACCGGTTAACTGGTTGAACTTGGGTGATTCCTGTTCAATCGGATCACTAGGGTCAGAATGGGTTATGTTACTTAGCACGTTATCACACCGTCTCGATAAAACTGCAAACTGTCAAAATGACCAAGGAAGAAGACGATCAGGTCGACCAAGTCGGAGTGTCGTCCGATCGGACTGCTGTCCGAACGGACTACCACCCGATCGGGTTGCCACCCGATCGACTTGCACCCTGGGTCCCACACTTAACTTATCTTTCAAACATCTGAAGTTTTAAGCGTTGAACGAATTGTTGTCCGGCCGGATTACCACTCGACCATTTGACGATTAGACTTCGACACTTAAACAATTTTCAACTAGGGATGGCAATGGGTCGGGTTCGGGTCGGGTATTGGTAATCCCATACCCATACCCGGTTATAAAATCGTGTCCCATACCCAACCCAATACCCGTCGGGTATTTTTCGGGTAATTACTCGTCGGGTATCATGTATACCCGCGGGTACCGGGTATACCCATTAGTTTGTTAAAAGATATATGTTGGGATTTTTAAATACATTTTTTACGATTATAATTATTATATAATTTTATTTATACAACAATTATTATAAATTAAAATTGTACATTACATACATATAAGTTTTATCATAAATTAATAATAACTTTATTATACTTATACACTTACATGTATATACTTTAAACAGACAAAATATAAATACTATTATCAAATGCATATACTAAAAGAAAAATTATTTTTTCACATTATGAACATACTAAAATAAATCAACAATAGACAAGTGTTAATGGAAAATAAAAATATAAATTAAAAAAATCGGGTATATAGTTCGGGTAAACGGGTATGTGGTTTCGGGTAATCGGGTCGGGTATCACCAAATCCCATACCCGACCCATACCCGCGAAAAATTTTAAAACTAATCCCATACCCGGCCCAATACCCGTCGGGTATCGGGTATACCCGTCCCATTTATGTCGGGTTTCGGGTATACCCATCGGGCATGAGTATTTTTGCCATCCCTATTTTCAACATGTTTAATACCAGTGGATTGCCACCCGATCGGACTACAATCCGATCGAGTGACAAAGTGCGGTAAACTTGTTCTCACTAAAGTACCCAACCAATCGGGTTATCGTCTGATCGAACGTCCGTTCGATCGACCGACCTGAAAGGCAGATATACTTCTATGTTTTCAAAATACTACAACGAAAACTTCAAAAGTCAAGCCATCATACACAAACACATCCTTCCTAAAGGAAGAAACAATCCACTCGAAAGGTCACCCGATCGGATGACCATTCGAGCGGATTGTCACTCGCACGACCAGCTATCCGATCGGACTACCATCCGATCAAACTGTTGTTCGACCCTCTTGCACTCTGTATAGCTTTACGCGTCGCTTATCGTTATGCTATCGTTCTGATCAGGCTAACCCTACTCTCTAGCGTTCCCTTCAATCCATCAATCGCTGTGAGTATACTCGATACCTTTTTGCTTTACGCACTTTTGGGTGTTACATACGTTACTTATTCTAAATCACATCAATCACACTACTCAATACTTTAAACGCTAACCGTTTACCGCATGTTATACGTGACTTAATGAATGCTTGTTTGTTATGTTTACACATGGAATGTTGTCTACCTGCCTTAGCAACGATAGTACTATAGTTTAGACTCAGCACATGTTCATACAGGGGTTGTTAAGGACAATTAGTTACATGGCTCACAGTGGTGAGTGTGTATCGCGAACTACCTTGGGCAGTCAACCCGCAGTCATTGGTATCGATAGGTTCATGTCGATAACTAACATGCCTCATTTCACACTGTGTACGTGCTGTTTATGCGTAATCGATTTCGAACTCTATTATATCTATTAAAATTGTATGCTCACCTTTACACTATGTGTATTGACTTTTACTTTAACGTATGTGACAGGTGCTTAGGATGCTTATTTGCTTACTTTGCTGTGAAATCAAGGCAAGGAAAGACCTAGGTCAACAATAAACAACAATTGTCTGTAATAAGAATCTGAGTTGTCGGAACAGAACAATTTGACTAGATCCTTTCTGTAATAATTGTATTATCATTTATGACATGGTATGGGACGTGTTGCTTTAAATATTTGGGAAATATAGTTGTTATGGAAACTTCTGGACAATCTGTTTCGCTTAGTGCCGCGCCCCGATGATTCCGCCATCGGTTGGGGTGTGACAGGTTGGTATCAGAGCCATAACTATAGGGAATTAGGCAAGACTCGACCTAGTTCGGGTCGATGTCTTAGAAACGACCTAGTCTATAGTTAGGTACCAACAGACCGACTTGTGCGTATCCTTAGGGGTACTGTACGAGCATGCTTGCCATTCTCGCTATTCTCGCTTACACTACACTATCACTACACTCTAGTATTTCGAAAATGAACAAGTGATTAGGTCGAGATTAGGTGTGAAAACCGCAAACTCTCGACCAAATCGCCTGTTCGACTCGCACTTTTATTTATAAACACAGGAATTTGCGTTGAATCAGGGCTGAAGTCCATACTTTAACGCAGATTTTCGTCTCTATTTTTATTAAAACAGGAAAAAAGTTGTTAAGCCAGGGGTGAAGCCCGAACCTTGATGACTTGTTTTGACCACTACTTTTGTTTTTACAAACTCTCACCAAAGACTCGACGGACTCCAACGACTTGAAGTCGCACTGTAACTAAAAGGATGCGTGCCGATCGCCCAGATTCCAGGCGAGAGCACAGTCCCGAAGGCCAAAATGTGAACTAAAGTCCTTGTGAATAGTCGAATCACTTTGGTTAGTCAATGTATATCTAGCCGTAGACAATCCATTTCTCGATTTTATGTGTTTCGATTCTGAGAACGCTACTGCCGACTCTAATATTTGCTATTTTATATGGATTTATGTGATTTTACCTGTTTATATGTTACGATTTTTGGTGATTTATTCACTTTTCGCCCTTTGCTTTGATCGACACACACGACTCGCACTGCACCTCTACCTCAAAACGTTGACAAATTGCCACTACGTGAGAAACGACCTTACGCCCTATTATTTGCTAAGTTATTCGATTATGCTATACTACTCGCTATATTATTCGCGATCGCTACTTTCGAACGCACGTAGACTTTGAATGATAGGTTTCTGTATACTGACTGCATCTGGTGATTACATGCGTATGTGCTTCTGTGTTTCTGTGCCCTACGTGCTTATGTGCTTCTGTGAATACGTGTTTATGTGTCTATGTGTTTATATGTTACGTAAACGTGTTCCTGAGCTTAGTAGTATTAGGATTGTGAGGTGAGATTCGATTATGATGTGTTGAGTCCTGTGGCGATGTCTGTTGCAGACAATGTCGTCATCTGTATCTCGCACTACCCGAGATGCTCGCCGAAAGCAAGCAGACAAACGCCTCGCTGCCATGATTACTAAGCAAATGGCAAAGGTCGTACCCCAAGTCGTCCGTGAACTGTACGAGAACATGAGCAAATCGTCTGAAGAATCCAGGACCGAGATTCCCAAAGCTGCTTTCAGCTTCAAACAGTTCAAGGCCTGCGGGCCGAAAGAGTTCACCGGAGAAGAAGGCCCTACAGCTTTGTTTCAATGGTTCGACTCGATCGAAGTCACCCTGCGACAGAGCGGATGTCCTGATAATCTCCGCACACTGAACGCGACCGGCGTCTTCCAGTCCCATGCTCTAGACTGGTGGACGTCTGAGGGGAACAAGCGCGAAAATGATGCAGCCTATGGTCTGTCATGGGACGAGTTGAAGAACGTTATGCTCGAAGAGTTCTGCCCTCCCCATGAGCGCCAAAAGCTGGAGGACGAGTTCTGGCACATCAAGCAGAAAGATGGTTACAACGCTGCCATGACTGCTCGCTTCAAGCAGCTCAGAATTATCTGTCCCGACCAGGTGAAGACCACCGACATGGCGATCAAGAAGTATTTCGGCGCCCTGTCGGATTGTGTTGCAGATTTTGTGTAAGCTTCAAAACCAGCAACGATTGAATAAACTTACTTGCTTGCCGCTGAAATCAACGACAAGCGGGTAAAAGCTGGTTACTGGGATAAAGTTTCGAAAAACCTGCACCAAGCTACCGCCGCACCAACTGCTGACACCGCCACCGCATCGCAGTCATCTAAGTCCTCCCGCCGCAAGAAGAGGAACAACAACAGCAGCTCCAGGAACAAGAACTGTGTTGTTACTACCGCTGCTCCACTTCAAGCGGTACCAGCTCAGCAACAACAACAACACCGATCAGCTCCAGCTCCAATCACCTATGCGCCGCCCGCAAAGCGTGCGTATACTAGTCCCCACCCTGCCTACCTGACATGCACTTACCATCACCCGGTGGGTCTCGCCTGTCGTTTTTACACGCACTGCAATATGTACGGCCACTTCACCGCAAACTACCGTACTGGTCCCCGCCAACTACCAGCTCAAGCCACTGCTCATCAAGCTCTGCTCCTAGCCCCTCAAGGCCAACAAGCGGCTCAGGCACCCGCGGTCAACGCAAGAGTCTGCTTCGCATGTGGTGATCCCAACCATTTTGCAAACATGTGCCCGAACAGGGTTGTGAAACAAGAGCCCCAGCAGTAGCAGCCTCAACAACAACAGCAACAACAGCCTCAACAGCAACAGCAACAAGCCGCCCGCGCCAGAACTTTCAACATTAACGCGCACCAAGCACAAGCCGACAACAATGTGGTTAATGGTACGTTTCTTGTAAATGGTGTTTATGCTTTGTGTTTATTTGATACTGGAGCCGATAACTGTTTTGTGTCGTTTGAATTCGAGAAGCTCCTTAATCGTAAGCGTTCCCATCTCCACTCGACGTTCGATTTCGAAGTCGCCACCGGAAGAACTGTCGCCGTTAATTCCGTTCTTCGTGATTGTACTCTTGAACTCAACAATCACATCTTCCTGGTCGATCTCATTCCGATGCAGCTTGAAAGTTTCGACGTCATAGTATGCATGGATTTTCTTCGCGAAAACCATGCTGAATTTGTGTGCTTTGATAAGATGATTCGTTTCGTGCTCGCTAACGGTGATATATTGTGTGTTTATGGGGAAACTCCCTCGAAAGGTCTTAAGCTTATGTCGTGTACCAAAGCTAGCAAGTATCTCCGCAAGGAATACATAGCTTTCTTGGCCAACATTGTAGTAGCGGAGGAGGTAAAGAAAGGAAAGACAGAAATGATCGATGTTCCTGTGGTTCGTGAATTTCCTAATGTGTTTCCTGATGATCTTCCTGGCCTTCCGCCAAGTCGTGATATCAACTTTCGCATCGACCTCATTCCTGGAGCCAACCCTATTGCTAGAGCTCCCTACCGACTCGCTCCGTACGAAATGCGTGAACTATCGAGTCAGCTCCAGGAATTGCTTGACAAAGGCTTCATTCGCCCGAGCACCTCTCCATGGGGCGCACCAGTCCTTTTCGTCAAAAAGAAGGATGGGTCGTTCATCGACTATCGGGAATTGAATAAGTTGACGACCAAGAATCGCTATCCCCTGCCTCGAATTGATGATTTGTTTGACCAGCTACAAGGTGCTACGTGTTTCTCTAAGATCGATCTACACTCAGGCTATCACCAACTGCACATTCAAGAGGAGGATATTCCCAAAACCGCTTTTCGCACTCGATACGGCCACTATGAGTTCGTTGTTATGCCTTTTGGTTTAACTAACGCACCCGCGGTTTTCATGGATCTGATGAATCGGGTGTGCAAACCATTTCTTGACCGCTTCGTCATCCTGTTCATCTATGATATCCTGATCTATTCCAAATCGAAAGCCAAACACGCGCAACATCTACGTTTGGTTCTCGAGCTACTCCAAAGGAATCGACTCTAGGCCAAGTTCCCCAAGTGCGAATTTTGGCTAGAGGAGGTTCAATTCCTCGGTCACATTGTCAATAGTCAAGGTATTCATGTTGATCCTGTGAAGATTGAAGAAGTAAGAGTTGGGTTACACCGAAGAACCCGTCTGAAGTCCGTTCTTTTCTCAGACTGGCGGGCTACTATCGTCGATTTATTAAAGGATTCTCTAAAATCACTGTGTCGCTTACCGCCCTCACTCATATAGACAAACCTTTTGTTTGGGGAACCGAACAAGAGTCTGCTTTCCAAACCCTCAAAAACATGCTTTGCAATGCACCCGTCCTCACCTTACCTAACGAAAACGACGGCTTCATTGTCTATTGTGATGCCTCGAACCTTGGTCTTGGTTGTGTCCTCATGCAACGAGACAAGGTTATCGCCTACGCATCTCGTCAGCTCAAGATCCACGAGAAGAACTATACAACCCATGACCTCGAGCTAGGCGCAGTTATTTTTGTATTAAAGATTTGGCGACACTACCTTTATGGTACCAAGTGTACGATCTTCACCGATCATAGGAGCCTACAACACATCTTTGATCAGAGAGAACTAAATATGCGTCAACGCCGATGGGTAGAACTTCTCAACGATTACGATTGTGAGATTCGTTACCATCCAGGCAAAGCAAATGTCGTTGCCGACGCTCTCAGCCGACGAAGCTATCTGCACAGTATTCCTAATGTTCCAGCCCAGCATCATCTCGAAACCCTCATTCACGAAGCCCAGCATGCGTGTTTTACCGAACGAACTTTGAAGAAGGAGAGAATCTACCACGATGGAGCCCATCTTGTTAATAAGTCGAACGGGATATTCCACTATCTGGACCGAATTTGGATTCCTAAGCGGACCGATTTGCGACAGATTTTGATGGACGAAGCCCACAAATCCCGGTATTCGATTCCTCCCGATGCCGACAAAATGTACCAGGACCTTCGCTACAAGTGCTGGTGGCCGGGCATGAAGAGGGATATCGCTCTCTACGTCGGAAAGTGCCTGACTTGCTCGAAGGTTAAGGCCGAACACCAAAGGCCCTCTGGCTTACACGAACAACCCCTGATCCCTATATGGAAGTGGGAGAGTATAGCTATGGATTTCATAACCAAACTCCCGCGCACGCCATTAGGTCACGACAGCATCTGGGTTGTCGTTGACCGTTTGACCAAATATGCTCATTTTCTACCAATACGGGAAGACTACAAGGTAGAACGATTAGCCCGAATCTACACTGACGAGATCATTTGTCGACATGGGACGCCTCGCGACATCATCTCTGACCATGATGCTCGGTTTACCTCGCGACTGTGGGAAACGTTTCAAGCGGCTCTCGGTACTACGCTTAACCTAAGTACCGCATTTCGCCCTCAAACCGACAGTCAAACTGAGAGAACGATTCGAACCCTTGAAGACATGCTCCGTTCGTGTGTCATAGATTTCGGTGGTAATTGGGACGCTTACCTGCCGTTAGTCGAATTCTCGTATAATAACAGTTATCATACTAGCATTCAAATGGCACCATTTGAGGTATTATACGGAAGAAGATGTCGATCGCCTATTGTATGGCACGAGATCGGTCACTTGCAATTAACCGATCTTGACCTATTGCAAGAAACGACTAACAAAGTCCTCCAAATTCGAGACAATCTACTGAAAGCTCGGAGTCGTCAGAAAAGTTACGCCGATAGACGACGCAAGCCCCTTGAATTTGACGTTGGCGACTACGTACTCCTAAAGGTATCACCTTGGAAGTGTGTGGTCAGATTCGACAAGAAAGGGAAACTAGCGCCTCGATATGTTGGACCTTTTAAGATTCTGGAAAGGATCGGAAAAGTCGCCTACAGACTCGAACTACTGGAGGAACTGAGTAACGTCCACCTGACTTTCCATGTTTCGAACCTCCGAAAGTGCCTGGCTGAGCATGATTTAATTGTACCTCTTGATGATCTCCAAATAAACGAAACACTACACTTCGTGGAGAAGCCTGTCGAGATCATGGATTGCCAAACCAAGTAGCTCAGACGCTCACGCATTCTTATTGTGAAAGTCCGATGGGAAGGCAGACGAGGCGCAGAGTTCACTTGGGAACTCGAAAGCGACATGAAGGCGAAGTACCCGCAGTTGTTTGTTACGGCATCGACCTAATTTCGGGACGAAATTCCCTTAAGTAGGGGAGGCTGTAACACCCCGTGTTTCGAAAGTCAAAGTTAAAGTCAAGATTGAAGTCAAAGGGAGACAAGATTGCTAATTGCGACCTGTCCCTCCTTGCTCAATTCCTGTTTTGACTTCTTTGAATCGTAGATAGTCTAGTTTATGCTTAACGTTAGTTGTATTATGTGGAGTAATTATTACTAATCGAGGATATTTCGATACTTATCGCATATTTGATCGTTTATCGCTTATCGCAATCGCACTCGCAACTCGAATTACGCATTTTGGTTATTGTTATACGTGTGTGTGCCTTTTATGTGTTACTTGTGCATGTTTATTTATGTCATGTTGTGGTGATCAATCGAAACGCAATCAAAACTCAATCGCAATCGAATCGCTAACGCTAAACGCAAGTGAAATAGGATGATTGTATGTTAGATATAGTAGTTGGGATTAAAAGTAATTTGAATAGGAAACTCTATCGCATCGCCATGCTTGCAACCGCAATCGAAACGGCATAACTCGTCGCACCAAACGCTCGAACCAAGTGGCTAATCGACCAGCCATTCGATCGAGCTGCCGCTCGATTGGCTAGCCAATCGATCAGGCTGCCACCCAATTGACCCACTCTTTCCACTTTGGGAAACCCTATAAATACCCCTGTCACCATCACAACTTACCACTTTTGGCACTCTCTTTGTCCGACCAGCGCTCCAACCTCACTTTTTCTCCGATTTCTCGCAATCTCCGGTAAGATCTCAACCTAAATCTTGTACATCTTTGATCTACACTTGATTCTACACCTTTCTATCTTTTGAATCTTAACTTTTAACCGTGAAATCACTAGATTTGAGGTGTTCTAGGATTATGTCATCATGGTGTTCTTAGGAACTTCATGTTTTGGCTTCAATCCAAGGAAGAAGACGATCAGGTCGACCAAGTCGGGTTGCCACCCGATCGGCTTGCACCCTGGGTCCCACACTTAACTTATCTTTCAAACATCTGAAGTTTTAAGCATTGAACGAATTGTTGTCCGACCGGATTACCATCCGAACGGATTACCACTCGACCATGTGACGATTAGACTTCGACACTTAAACAATTTTCAACATGTTTAATACCGGTGGATTGCCACCCGATCGGACTACAATCCGATCGAGTGACAAACTGCGGTAAACTTGTTCTCACTAAAGTGTCCAACCAATCGGGTTGTCGTCCGATCGAACGTCCGTTCGATCGACCGACCTGAAAGGCATAGATACTTCTATGTTTTCAAAATACTACAATGAAAACTTCAAAAGTCAAGCCATCATACACAAACACATCCTTCCTTAAGGAAGAAACAATCCACTCGAAAGGTCACCCGATCGGATGACTATTCGAGCGGACTGTCACTCGCACAACCAGCTGTCCAATCGGACTACCATCCGATCGAACTGCTGTCCGACCCTCTTGCACTCTATATCGCTTTACGCGTTGCTTATCGTTATGCTATCGTTCTGATCAGGCTAACCCTACTCTTTAGCGTTCCCTTCAATCCATCAATCGCTGTGAGTATACTCGATCCCTTTTTGCTTTACGCACTTTTGGGTGTTACATACGTTACTTATTCTAAATCACATCAATCACACTACTCAATACTTTAAACGCTAACCGTTTACCGCATGTTATACGTGACTTAATGAATGCTTGTTTGTTATGTTTACACATGGAATGCTGTCTACCTACCTTAGCAACGATAGTACTATAGTTTGGACTCAGCACATGTTCACACAGGGGTTGTTAAGGACAATTAGTTACATGGCTCACAGTGGTGAGTGTGCATCGTAAACTGCCTTGGGCAGTCAACCCGCAGTCATTGGTATCGATAGGTTCATGTCGATAACTAACATGCCTCATTTCACACTGTGTACGTGCTGGTTATGCGTAATCGATTTCGAACTCTATTATATCTATTAAACTTGTATGCTCACCTTTACACTATGTGTATTGACTTTTACTTTAACGTATGTGACAGGTGCTTAGGATGCTTATTTGCTGTGAAATCGAGGCTAGGAAAGACCTAGGTCAACAATAAACAATTGTCTGTAATAAGAATCTGAGTTGTCGGAACAGAACAATTTGACTAGATCTTTTCTGTAATAATTGTATTATCATTTTGACATGGTATGGGACGTGTTGCTTTAAATATTTGGTAAATATAGTTGTTATGGAAACTTCTGGACAATCTGTTTCGCTTAGTGCCGCGCCCCGATGATTCCACCATCGGTTGGGGTGTGACAACTTACATTGGTTAATGCACGTTTTCTCAATAAGAAATTAAACATGTTATTTTCCTTATAACAAGGAGATTCACTCACCAACCTTTGTTGACCCAAAAACTACTTTTACACATGATACAAGGAACACGCATGAAGAGCAGATTGGATATAGGATGGGCCTTAGTTAACAAGAAACGGATTAATGAAGTTTAAATGCTATGAACAATGTCTCCTATGTAATTGTTTTATTTGGATTAATTCCTATGTGAAACATTCAATTTAGATTAATGGCTATTTAAAACATTTAATAGCAAGCCATAAGTTTTGGATCAACCAATCATGCCCCGGTCACCTATTCCGCTGCGGGTCGGGGTGTGACAGAAGTAGTACCAGGATGTGTGACTTCCTGGGAAGTCTCTACCTGGGGAACCAAAAATAAATTAGTGATCTCTACATGGGCAAAGCGGACGATTTTGATGGTACAAGAGGCCGAATGTTACTAAACGTTGTTTACCCTTTTTAAATATATCACTGCAGCAAGCTTATTTTTATTTATGTATTCATGAAAGTTATGTTTAAAAGTCGAACGAGTTGAATATAATTGACTTTGTTTGTTCTTTACCGTAACATACATGTAGTGAAGTTTTTTGCATGGTATGTTATTTATTTTTATGGTTTTCGGTAGAAGTTTCATAGAAACAGAATTGTATTCGCAAAAGAATATCTTTTTGGTATGGTAAGCTATAACAAATGTCAGTGTCAATTAATATTGTCCATTAGTATTGGCAATTTATTATTCATTTTATCTCTTTCAGTTGCTATATTGGGTGACGGTATCGTACCGCTACCATAACAATTGACTGACAATCACCGAAAGCCTGTCGCGAATGTGTTTATTTTTTTCTCGACAATCTAGTATGTAAGTTATAGTAAGGTTTATTAGTACCAGTATTTGTATTATTCTTACATGCATCGATATGATGGGAACTGATACCGGTATTTGTTTCTATGGTTCTATATTGAGATTATTTTTTGGGGTTTCTCTTTCGATTACTATTGCTATTGCTATTGCGAGTGTCAGTACCTTAACCTTAACGAACCGAACCGAAACCCATAAAGTTTTCATCGCGTAGCGTAATGTGTCGATTTTAGCCGAACAATGTTGAAAACGGAGTTGTATACAATATAGAGTTTTTTTTATCGTAAACTATAAGGAATGTCGATACCATACTGATGTTGTGACAAGATGAAACGATTCCGAATGAACAACATTGGTACCTATATCGATATTATAGGAAACGTTATCAATATTCATGTTTATAGTTTTTGATCGATGTAAAACACGTGTCGATGTACTTTTGTACATACCATGCCTTTCTTTTTTGGGTTTTCTCTTTCAGTATTATTACCTTGTTTCGTACCGTATTATAATGTACCGAACTGATACCAATTGAATTTCCGCCACAATACGATATGAAAATCTACTAGTTTAGAATTATGGATTGCAGGTTTTTGGTGGTTTACCTTTGTCAAATTAATATTAACCAAGTATTAATTATTACAATTGGTTGTACTAACAATTTTTTATTCAATTTGATACACCAATAGTTGGATGTCAATCAATACCAATACCATGACATATTTATTTTGTTCTCTTAACGTATTAATAAAAGTATAAAATAACGCTTATGGATTATATTTAACTTTATTAAACACTATAATTTATAACTTTATTAACTATTATTATTATTATTATTATTATTATTATTATTATTATTATTATTTATTATTATTATTATATTAATTCAAACCCCATTTGAATAATGTTTTTAACGTTTTGATTTAGTTATTCTTTAATACGATAATGTTTTAGATCTCAGGTTAAATTCCGAATGAACAACATTGGTACCTATATCGATATTATAGGAAACGTTATCAATATTCATGTTTATAGTTTTTGATCGATGTAAAACACGTGTCGATGTACTTTTGTACATACCATGCCTTTCTTTTTTGGGTTTTCTCTTTCAGTATTATTACCTTGTTTCGTACCGTATTATAATGTACCGAACTGATACCAATTGAATTTCCGTCACAAGACGATATGAAAATCTACTAGTTTAGAATTATGGATTGCAGGTTTTTGGTGGTTTACCTTTGCCAAATTAATATTAACCAAGTATTAATTATTACAATTGGTTGTACTAACAATTTTTTATTCAATTTGATACACCAATGGTTGGATGTCAATCAATACCAATACCATGACACATTTATTTTGTTCTCTTAACGTATTAATAAAAGTATAAAATAACGCTTATGGATTATATTTAACTTTATTAAACACTATAATTTATAACTTTATTAACTATTATTATTATTTATTATTATTATTATATTAATTCAAACCCCATTTGAATAATGTTTTTAACGTTTTGATTTAGTTATTCTTTAATACGATAATGTTTTAGATCTCAGGTTAAATTTTACGAGTTAACACGCTGTAACGTGTGTGGTTCAATATTTTTACGTCTGTTATTTCTTTGGTTTAACGGTCCTACCGCAACGCAAGGTTCCTGTGTATTATAAAGCTATCAAGTTATACTTATATTCTACACCTTTAAGTAATTTAATTATTTAATTTATGATTTTAATAACTGTAACCTTTAAAAGTGATGGAAAAGATTTGAAGAAATATATTAGAATAAAGTGCAATTTTACCCCCTGAAGTTAGAGCCAATTGGTACTTTGACCTCCTATCAGGAAAATTTTGCTCTCTGACGCCCCGACTAATGGAAAACTCTGCAATATTACTCCCTGCTGTCAAATAACTTAACAGTTATGTTAAATGGTATGTTAAATGACTATATTACCCTTTCATATTACCCTATATGCTTTGTTGTAAGCGAACGTATTACCCCCCTGTGTTAAATGACTATATTATCCTTTCTTATTACCCCCTATGCTTTCTTCTAAGAAAACAAATTACCCCCCCCCCCCCCCCCCCGCCTCCCACCCCCACCCTCTCTTGATCTTCCCCACTTACCAGTTACCACCATCATCACTCACGACCCACCCCACACCACCACATCCAATCGAGACTAATGACTAATGAAATGAATAAAGTTAACCCAGTGGACTAAAATGGCAACGGTGAAACCTTTTTGGACCCACAGAAGAAAAATGAAACCTTTGAACTAAACTGACAAAATGGCATAAACCACAGGGATTAAAATGGCATTTAACTCGTGTTTTAATTTAGTAAGTATTTTTTTTTAAATTAAAATATTAATTGTGCTAACTAAATAAAAGAGTGTGCGAGTGTGAGAGCATAATATGGGTCGAATAGGGGATTGTTTGTTATTCTCTTAATGATTCCATTTGAGTGTGTTTGGTTCATTTAAAAGATCCCTCTTAATAGTTCATGGAGGTAAGTTTTAGAAAACATGCTGACTTGACTGATTCTAATATGATTTTTTCACAAATCCACAACAAATTTAAGCTGGAAAAGTTTAGCAAATAAAATTGTTTAGTTAATGTTGATGGGGTTATTTAATCATAAACTGATTTATAGATTTATCAAACTTAGCCATCAAAATGGAAAACTTTAGCAAATAAAATTGTTTAGTTATTGTTGATGGGTTGTTTAATCATAAACTGATTTATAGATTTATCAAACTTAGCCATCAAAAATTTAAAATATGTGATTCAATACGTTATTGCCCTAGCTATACGGAAGGTTAAGGTTTAATCAGATTTAATTTGATGTGGACTTGTCATCTTAAGGAGAAACAAACTTGAAGCATGAAGAATCATTGTAGAATTAATTCTATAGAAAATAGTTTAAAACTAAATATTACTAATATTATAATAATTAGTAATTTTGAGTAATTAGTAAACAGTATTACTATTTTTTATTATTTTGTTATTATAAGTAATTTTAAGCATATTTTCTCTTTTTATTATAATTTCTAAGATATTTTCTTTTATAAAGTTCGAGTATGCCGTTGTGACATGCGTATTTTTATCTACATCTCGATATAAATATTTTCAAAACCAAGTTTGTTAGTCTCTTAATGATTCCATTAGAGTGTGTTTGGTTCATTTAAAGGATACTTAATAGTTCATGGAGCCTTTATTAGGTAAGTTTTAGAAAACATGCTTGATCGATTCAGATGTTAGCTCTTAATCAATCAGGTCTTTTAATGACTTAGCACAATATTTCCAAACAACCCCTGAATGAGTAACTTCACCTCCAAGAGTGTCGTTAGCTTAATCCGTCGGGACATTAACAAATGTTGGAATTGTAAATTGAAGTTCGTGGTTTTGTTGATGTTACTTTTTAGTTCAGTGGCATGTTTAAGGCCTTTAAGTTAATCATTTCAGAATATTTGTTTTGTTGTTTTATGTTGTTGTATTTATTAGTCCTTCGCTTTTTTTTAATAAATGATTTAACAAATAACGTCTATGTTAGTCATGGTGCTAGATCAGTCTTAAAATATAACACACAGTTAGCACCATGTGATTAGTTTAAAAAGTGAAAACCTAAAAACAGAAAAGAAAAAACCGGTCCAAATCGTATTGGTCAATTTGACCAGTCCGGTCGACCCTATCAACCCAGTCGGTTTAATTTACCTTTACTAAAAACCGTGGTTACCAGCTCGGTCCAGAAGTCCTGTTAAAACCAGCCAAACTGGACCCTAAACGTCTTTATTGTCAGGTGCCTAGGTACGTTTGTAGATTGTGTGCACAAGGTGTTTCGGTTCGGTTTTGAGCCTTAATCGAATCGAAAGCAAAATTATCAGTTATTAGAGAACGCTAACCTAATTGTTTTTTTCTCACCCTTGTTTAAATCTCTAAATTATACCATCATCCATTTTTAATCTTTTATCTATTTATTAATACTTCTGATGGATTTTGAGTGATTATGAGTATATTATTAAAAGTTGTACGAAATATGAGTTCCATAACTTCTTCTTATTTCAAAATCGTAGCGACATCTATTACCACTACAAGAAAACGTGCCAATAGCGACGACATTTGTCGCCGTTAAAGGGTTTGATCTGCGCCGCTAATCGCAACTATTGCTTGGTCGCTATTCCTCTTTTTGTCGCCGCTAAAGGTTCATGTGGCCGCTAAAAGGTGCCAACGACCCAAATCACGACGACACTGGGTCGTCGTAATAGGCTTAAGACTATTGTAGTGATCAACCTCCACATTTGTTAACATATTTTTCTACAAATATTCAATACTAGTGTTTAACCCCCGCGTTGCGGGGTGCGGGGGTCGTAAAACCATATTAAGTAGTAAGCAAACGGCAATCAAAACCGAATTTATACCATGACGTACAACGTAGGCAAAAATAAATGCAAACTTATACCACTAGGCACGAGCTGGCATAAAATACAAACAAACTCAAATTTATAGAGAAAATTTTAACTTAAAGACCCAAAGGAAAATGTAAACCATACTATAAACCATACTAAATGGCACTTTAGTAAATATCTTTAAAGTGAAAATTTATTTGGCATACCTAAATAGTAAATTGTCTCCATCAAAACAGAAAATAACATTTTGCTACTGTAGACAAAAACATATCATAAAAGATCTCTAGATAAGAAGATACCTAAATTGTTAGTATATAGTAATGTAGGGTGGAGATACAATAGGAAGTTTATTTGGCTAGAAAGGATAGGAAGTGATCTTGATCATCCATTAAGTTAATCAAGGGCTAAGATTAAATCAGGGAAATTGAAAGGAAGAAAACAAGCGCGTGAGTTTGTTCAAGGGCATTCTAGTCAATCCAAGCCAATAGTTTCTCTCTCCTCCAATTCCCCCCTATTTTTTAAACGTTAATAACTCTTTCATACGACATTATTTTTTTATAAAAATTACACCAAAAAAACGAGCGTTTTTTTATCTTTAAAACGAGTATACTATTGCTATATTTAAAAAAAAAAATTAAACCAAGTTGTGTAAAACGCAATAGAAAAACCACCAGTTACGTAAAACGCAATGAAAAAAAACCTAAAAAATGACATTTTTCTAAAACGCAATGCACCAAAAAACACAAAGAAATGACTTATTTGTAAAACGCAATGGCCAGAAAACACAAAAAAATGTCTTATTTCTAAAACGCAATGGACTGAAAACACATAAAAAAGTATTTTACCTAAAACGCAATGCATAAAAAACACAAAGAAATGTCTTATTTGTAAAACGCAATGGCAAGAAAACACAAAGAAATGTTTTATTTGTAAAACGCAATGGCCAGAAAACACTTAAAAATGTCTCATTTCTAAAACGCAATGACCTAAAAAAACAAAAGAAAGTGTTCTCTTTAAAACGCAATGGACTAAAAACACCTAAAAATGTGTTTTACCTAAAACGCAATGACTAAAAACACATCAAAAATGTGTTTTACCTAAAACGCAATGACTAAAGATACTTAAAAATGTGTTTTTTCTAAAACGCAATAGCCAGAAAACACATGAAACTGTCTTATTTCTAAAACGCAATGGATACATAAAACTGTTTGTGAACTGTTTGTGAATTGTCTGTGAACTGTCTGAATTGTCTACGAATTACTGTATTCGAAATGAGCCAATTTCTGGAAAATTAATTTTTCTGATGCGTTTTTAGCTCAACCCCAGCCAGGGGCTCTGCCCCTTGGACCCCGCCAGGGGCTGCCGCCCCCGGACCCCCGCCAAGATCGTAAAACGCAATGACTAAATAAAAACCCAGATCGTGAAAATGAAATTAAAGAATTTCTTACATGGATCGAAGTCGGTTTCTTTATCAATTGACGAAATTTGAATGATAGAAACACTTATCAGCGATTGAATCGAACAAATCGAGTGATTATCTTCAAAATCACCAGAAAAAACGAGATTTTGAATGAAATTAAACTGGGTTTTCTTCGAAAAAAGCTGAAGAACACGTTGATCGGGTGGTTGAATGATTGATTGATGACGAAAATCACA
The DNA here is from genome assembly GCF_002127325.2 of Helianthus annuus. Classification (NCBI taxonomy): domain Eukaryota; kingdom Viridiplantae; phylum Streptophyta; class Magnoliopsida; order Asterales; family Asteraceae; genus Helianthus; species Helianthus annuus. The sequence continues at coordinate 100,367,180 of NC_035445.2, forward strand.
CTATAATGTAGTGATTATTGAGATAGTAAGTGAAGAAAATGTTGAAGATGGTGGGTTTTGAAAATGGTGGGTTTTGAAGTAACTGGGGAGAAGAAGGAAGAAGAAATGATAAGATTGACTAAAATACCCTTTCTCTTTATTTTAAAATTTGCCAGATGTCATAATCCTATAGCTTCCTATCCTTCCTAGCCAAAATTAACTTTCTATTTGATCTTTTCACTATTATTTTCTGTTGACTTTACACATTTTTTATGGTTACTGGTTAATGCAATAACTAAGCGTAAAAAATAACATTTTCATAGGTCATAAGAAAAAACACATACAGTATCCATAATTATTTATAGTTAACTGTTAACCTCCTTCCACCAAAATATGTAGAACTCATAACTACTTCTTAATTAATTAAATAGTGTCCCATGTTGGCCTCCTCCTTATCATGATCCATCAACTACCAAATAACTCCTCCAACACATGTATAAAACTAGACTATTTCTCCTGCATGTTTCTTCCACTCAACTATAATTTAAAAACATTGTATAACCACAGCAGTCTCCAACATTCTCTTCGTCAGAACTCTTATTTGATCATCCATGATCAAACTTTCTTCTCCTTCAAGGGTGATGCAACGGCGGCTCAGCCTCGGCCGCCATGTCGGAACTCGCATCTTCTCCATTATCTCCTTGGCAGCAATCTTTTTCACCTACATGTTCACTACACAAACATTAACTTCCAATCTTTCAACTCATGTTTTACACAACCAAACCCTTATTGTACAACATGTAAGGTTGACCACTTTTTCAATCCATAAACCTAAAGAAATCCCTCAAGAAACTATCTTACAAGATGATCACAAACCCTTTTATCGACCAATCAATCATATCATCAAAGAAATGATCAACAAATCCAACGAAAACCTACCCGAATTCGATATCCTAAAGTCAACCACTTTGACTCGAAGATTCAAGCAAAGGGCTCATGAGTTCTTTAAAGAAGGGTGCAAAGTTCGTTTCTTTATGACATGGATATCACCCTCCATGAGGGTTTTTGGAGAAAGAGAGTTTATAGCTCTAGATGCTTTGTTTAAGTCGAATACGAATAGTTGTTTGATGATTTTATCAAACACTATGGACTCTAGTTACGGGTTTCAGATCCTGAAACCCGTAACTGATCGTGGGTATCACGTCCAAGCGATCACACCCGACTTGGAGTTCTTGTTCAAGAACACCCCGGCTCAGTCTTGGCTAGATCATATCAAGAATGGGAAAAGAAACCCTGGGAAAATCCCATTAGCACAAAACCTCTCGAATTTGATCAGACTGGCAGTTCTTTACAAGTATGGTGGCGTTTACATCGATACAGATTTCATCATTTTGAAAGATTTTAGCGGTTTGCGCAACTCAATTGGTGCACAAAGCGCAAGCCGGTCTGGGAACTGGACAAGGTTAAACAATGCAGTATTGGTTTTTGACAAGAACCATAAGTTATTGTACAAATTCATGGAGGAATTTGCCGCGACTTTCGATGGAAACAAATGGGGACATAATGGACCATACCTTGTGTCCCGTGTGGTCGAAAGGGAAGCTGCGAAACTCGAGCTGAATTTTACCGTTTTGCCGCCTAAGGCGTTTTATCCGGTGGATTGGACACGAGTAGGAGGCTTCTTTACAACTCCAGTTAACCAGGTTAACCGGAGATGGGTTGAAGCTAAGGTGGATCAACTAAACAGGTTGAGTTATGGAGTCCATCTATGGAACAAGCAAAGTTGCAAATTAAGGATTGAAGAAGGAAGCATCATGGCTAGATTGTTTCTTAATTATTGTGTTATATGCAACGTAAAATAATTTATGACAATCAAACATGACGAGTTCAGTTCTTTTTAGGCTAAAAATATCCGTTCTTGTTCTTATAATATATAAGAACGAAGGCGTTCATTTCAAAATCAATGTTCTTATAATATATAAGAACGGAGGGGCGTTCATTTCAAAACCAATAATAGAACGCTGTAATCTGATGTTGTATGAATGTTCGGTAACATGTATAATAATCTTCTGCAATACAAGTGTCATCTTAAGCAGTTTTCATTGACTTTGGAAGAATAATTTGTTTTCAGTGTAATGTTTGAAAATAAATTAAATAACGCAAAGATTATGACATCTTAACCTTTCATATAATTAATTTAAAATAGTGTATGCAAGTCACTAAGCCATGTCTTCATGCTAATTAAGAATAACAATTTTAATAAGTTATTACTTGTATTCCAAGTAATTAAATGAGAGTTGCAAACGATCGTGTGGATTTTCAACCTTCTAAGAGATTTGACTTTAATTGTTTGGAATATTTAATGGTAACCCTTCTTTCTTTTCATTTAAGACCTAGTAAGAATTCTCTAGCCTTACCAAAGTTGTGATTGAGACAAAAAAAAAATGGCAACCCTTCTTTCTTTTCATTTAAGACCTAGTAAGAATTCTCTAGCCTTACGAAAGTTGTGATTGAGACGAAAAAAAAAAACAATCCTACAGAATTACTTCATACAGATATTTTCTTATCGGCTAACTCACACAATTTATAATATTTTCTTTACATCTTAATATCGTTAGACTACAACCTCTTTGGTATGTTAGATGTTACCGAGAAAGTTCTTAGATGTTGGTCTAGTGGTCAAAAGGTCCGTCCTCCCTAGTGGAGACGCAAGTTCAATTCCCGCTTAGACCATTTTCGAGGGACATTTGGGTGAAGTGAAGAATCGGGGCTTTAATCCTAGGTTCGAACCTGACGGGGGAGAGGGTTTACGGATTCCATCCTGTTTCCGCGTATCAGGGGGCACGATCTGATAGCGGTCGAGGAGTCGACCTTGGATATAGCCCCGAGCAGGATGAGTTTATATGTGAGATTTTTTGTCGTTCGAAAAAAAAAAGATGTTACTGAGAAAGAGCTGCAACCTATTGTTTAATGGTTGGTTGGTTTAGGTTCTTCATCTCCTCTTTGTTAGAGAATAAGATCATTGATCATTAACAATAAAATTTTCACCCATCAAATATTAAGGAAACGCATTAATGCCAAGGGATGAAAAACACATACTTTTTACGTGATGGTATAGTTAATTAGTCAAGAGTGAATCTCAAGGAGATTACCATTGACAATTTTTATTTTTATTTTTTTATAAAAACTTGTAATAAACTTCAAATGATACATATAATTTTGGTTAAGTTTCATGGGGCTGTTAGTTTATCCGGCTATTACTTCAGCGAGACAACTCGTGTGGAGGCAGTATGGTTTTCGGGGGAACGCCGTAATCAAGTCTGACCAACTCAGCGCGGGCCCGGTTAAGACAACGTAGTCCGAGTAGATCTTGGCTAAGGTCGCCGTTTAGACGGTGTGACATTGAATCACTCAAAAAGAAAGTCACAGTTCAAAAAAAAGTTTCATGGGGCTGTAATTTATATGGTATATTAGTTTTAAATTTCTTTTTGACTCATTAAACTTACTTTACCCACTTGATTAACGATCCTGTACATTAATTCAAAAATGTGAGAAGTGTGAGAAATATTGTGGAGATGACATATGTCATCAATCTAAATTAATTCAAAAGGGTAAACAAGAAATTTTCTCATTGATTCAATTAATTGATAACCTTCCATAACCGCCACCCTTTATTTTAGGAATACGAATTAATCTACGAATTTATATTTTTTTTATCATCATCAATTATAACTTTCTGAAGATCGCAGAATAAAGGTTTTTATAGAGTGTTATATAGTGATGGATGCAGAATGAAGGTTTTATACAGTGTTATATAGTATAATAGTGTTATATTTTCTGGTAGCAGTCTATGATGATGTAAAGTGCTATATAGTGTTATATAGTGTTATATTTTCTGGTAGCAGGTCTATAATGGATGTATAGTGTTATATAGTGTTACACTGCTATATTTTTCTGGTAGCAGGTCTATGATGGATGTGTAGTGTTATATAGTGTTACATAACGTTATATGATGTTATATGGTGTTATATAGTGTTATATAATGTTATATAGTGTTATATAGTGTTATATAATGTTATATAGTGTTATATATTTCTGGTAGCAGTTACATGTTTCTGGATTTTTGGAATGTCCGGATTTTTAGTGTTTGTTTAAAAATGAATCGCTGGAATTTAGGTGTCGCAACCCCCGACCCCTACCCCGGGAGCGGGTGCCGCGGGATCCAGATCAGTGGTATCGGTGTTTATTAATTTGGCAGCGGAATACATCAGGACCGTAGTTAGGAAATATTTTTATCAGAGTTAAACACCAAACTTTTTATAATGATAAATTATTGGGGTAAAATCCAAGTTTCTTTTGACAATACATTTGTAGGGATAAACCCTAATTATTTAAAACAAAAAACTTCTTTTTATTTAGGTGACTTTTATAGCCACTTTTCCAAGCTTTCAGTGCTCTCCAGCTGGCTTCTATTAGCTTTCACATTTTGTTATCTGAAACGCGTTTTAAAAAGATTTTATCAGCAAGAAATACTGGCGAGTGCATACCAGTTTAATCAAAACAGCTTTTTTAATTTCACAGTATTGAGAGCGATTACAATATTTATATCTACACAGTTACTCATTCAGTACTGTCAATCCTGACTGGTGGGTCATATTACTCATTGGCTACTCGTTGTCTAATGGTAACGTCTTTCACATTTTGTATACAAAACCCCAACATACCGGCAGTAATTGTAGAATACATAGACTCAATCACTGTTAATTATAATTTAAAACATTTGAGATTTTGTAAAAACAGTTTACAAAAAGTAAGATGTACTCACATTGTAGACTTAGGTGATACTACTATAGCTTCCTGGTGATTCTCCTGGTTATTATCTACTAAAATTAAACAATAAACACATGTTAGTAAAATAACCCAAATCACATTAACCGTACAACTCGAGACAGAATTCCAATGACTGAGTCAGGCAGAGCCTTGACATGCATTACGGAATCCTAGATCAATCAAGTGTAACACGAGACAGAACTCCAACGACTAAGTCAGGCAGAGCCTTGACATGCGTTACGGAGCCTTAAATCGATCGTGTAGGGTAACAGCAGGGTTATAGTACTTACAACGAGGCAGAGCTTTGTCACACCCCCAAAAATCCACACACGGAGTACCACCGCTTGGAGGCGTGACATGACCAGGATCAAGCCACCAATCATATTGAACATAGCATATAATTAAAGTAACTCATCAATACAAAAGGTGTTCCAAAAACCAAACATAAGTAAATGTATAGCGGAAGCATAAATGTAAAACCCAACATAAGTAATACTTTAAAATGTCATAATGTCTAACATGGCATCCACGATCCATGCCCCACAACGACTGCGCCTCCCGTGCAAGCTCCCTGGGTACCTAAGGTCCTGCAAGGCATGTAACAGAGAGTCAACAACTAGTTGAGCGAGTTCACAGTTGGTTGTTCAGTGATCGTAATAGTATAGTAGGTCGTATGTTTGTTTAGTGGATCTTGTTTCGTATGCATTTGTATCGCAGCCCCCTAGGCATGTTTGCGAAGATTAGTGGGAGTTTCCCAAGTATTCTAGACTAGGTATATTTGTATCGCAGCCCACCCGGCATGTGTGCGAAGCTTAGTGTATGGTTCGCAGCCATTCCAGGCATGTGTGCGAAGATTGGTTCTATTATCGCAGCCATTCCCAGAGTGTGTGCGAAGAGAAGTGTTTGTATCACTAGTCTAGAAGTATATATCAAAAACCTTCCTCTCCCGAGGCCCAAAGTACGTAAACCCGATAATAACTTAAGTATAAGAAATCTTCCAAACCCATTCTCGACCCTGGGAATCCCATGCCTTGGTAAGAGTGTGAACTCACCTTGGTTTGTTTGGCAGATACACAGAAAGGTCAATCAAGCTATATTGTGGTCAACCACGTCCTAACATAGGTGTTCCATACAAGTTAGGTTCGTATTTAGGTTGTGCACGTATGTTTTCTACACACATTTTAACAAGTTGTGTACAAGTATTGATACATGTATAATCATGGCGGTTAACAGTTCATACGTTATATGTTCAACAGTAGAAAGCACGTAACAAACAAAGGCCCAAACATGCAGCCCAATTACACAAGTCTAAAGCAGTGGAAGTCCGAACCGGAAGTGTGATTATGTGGTCTCGAGTCGAGACAAAGGATCTCGAGTCGAGACAGTGCGGTCTCGAGTTGTTGGCCTAAAGATCTCGAGTCGCAACCAAAAAGGTCTCGAGTCATGCATGCACTAGTCGAGACTAGACGGTCTCGAGTCGCAACAGGACCCGCAACCATGGTCTCGAGTTATGCTGTTTGTGCCGATGATGTGTGGTCTCGAGTCGAGACTATGAGTTCTCGACTCGCAACCCGTATCGAGATCATAAATGTAACAGATTTCCTTATTTACAGCTCATTTAATTCCGTAACAATTGCAAACAACTTTGGCAGTTTCAAACCGGATCAAACAACATTCAATTCAGAAATCAATCATATTCATTCAACCCTAATCATCATCTAATCAAGAACAATTAATCAATATCATACGGAACATACGATCGGATCATGTGATTAATGAGTTCAAAGACTATCATGCAACCTATTGCTTATCAATCCCGAATCAAACTAATCAAAGCCAACCCAATAGTTTCATGACATATATCCACCTTGAAATCAAACACATGTTCCAGATTTACGAGTACAATTTCATTTATAATTTTACTAGCATAGCACCCTAGATATTACATAGACCATAACAATCACAACTTGATGTTTCATAACAATTTAACAAGACATTAACCAGAATACAAGATGGAGCCGAGAAGGTCTTCGAGAGAGAGAGTTGTCGTCGGTTTCAAAGGAAAACGAGAGAGGGGGGGAGAGGCGATTAGGTTGATGTGTGTGTTATTGTTTTGCAAGTAATGAGAAAACTAAACCCCTAAAGGTTCATATATGCACATAAGGAGTGGGCCGAACCCATTAATGGGCTGCCCTTGGTCTCAAGTCGGCCAAGTATAGTGAGCCGAGAGAGATAGGTGTACGGCCCAAAAGGGCTTGTGTGATTAGGACAAGTGTTACGCAACTATACTTAAAGCATTCACATAAAATCACGTAGCACATAATATAACAACCTCGTAACATACATTAAAATCAAGCACATCAATCAAGTTGCATGTTCTGGAATACGAGTTGTCACAAGCTTCGCTTTATGGTAGGTATAATGCCCGGATATAATTTTTGCTAACATAAAGTTTGAGAGGGTTTTCCAAATGAACTGATCGACCACTATTTATAGGCTGGAGTATGGCGGCTCGCGCCCCGTGAAGAAGATAGGACAGGCCTTCGCGACCAGCAAGGGACTACGTGTCGAGTATAGCTTCGGCCAATCACTGGCCTAGCTTCGCCGAGTCACTGGACACGTGGCGCAATGCTTTGTCCGGCAATCCAATGTTCTCGTGCCCCGCGACAGACCAAGGTGGTCTTGGTCGCGGCCCTCGACAAACCCATGAATTTTGTTTTTCTTGATTTTTCTATATAAGGGTATTTCTGGCTCTTTTCTTGCAAACGGGGTATATTAGGAACGTTTTAGGGTCACGTTAAGGGTTCTAGGAGGGTTGTTATATTAGAAGATGTTACCTTATTTGAAACATATAAAAAGTCACTATTATCCCTACAATTTTCAAATCAGTCCAAATAATTAAAACACAATTTTCAATTTGGTCCCTATTGATCTCAACCATTAGATCAAAGATCTAATGGTTTAAAACATTTCTTACACTTCTCATACTTTAGTCCCTTTTTACACTATCCTTACCCTTACCCACTTTGTTTTTCCGAAAAAAATAAGGTGTTGTGGGGAGAAGATATTATTGGATCCGAGAGTTTGTGTTTGTGTTTGTGTTTGTGTTTGTGTTTGTGTGTGTTTTTGATAAAACAGTTCAATTCAATATAAGAATTCAATCAAACAGTTATAATAAACACATCATAATTAACACAACTGGATTTAGAAATGACTGTAAAAAGATTTCATATATTAATCATATACTTTAATACAATCAATAGCACACAAGTACTCCCCCTCACCTGGTGAACTTTTTCTCTCTCTCTCTAAGTTTTGCTTTTTCAACTTTTAGAGTTATAAATACAAGTTACAGAATGAACTTTTATAGAGTAGAGAAGTGCTAGTGATGTCACCATCGTTATAAATAAAAGTTACAGAATGATGAAATATTTATACAGTAGAGAAGTGCTAGTGATGTTACCATCGTTATAAATACAAGTTACAGAATGAACTATTTATAGAGTATGGAACTACTAGTGATGTCACCATAAAAGCGACTCTAAACAACCTAATTAATGGTCTATCTGCCAACAGTTTACAAAATTGTTGGATAGTTACAAAAAACACTGTTACATAAAACTTCTTATTTGATAAAGAAGGAAAACAACTAGATTCCTAAACTACTGCAAGGATTCCAGCACTTTTGAAATCCAGTACTTCTAATCTTGTTTGACTTGTTGACCTGGTCTTCTGGACTTCAGCTTTGACTTTGACTTTGACTTTTGTTGACTTAGCTATTAACCAGTTGACCAGTACTTTTGAAAATTCAGCACTTTTACTTCTGTTCTTCTATTCTTTGGGGCTGCAGTTCTATTCCAGCACTTTTGGTGGTTGTTTGTGAAGCTTTCAAGGGGTAAACTTCTAGACCTTGATTATACTTCAACTTATGCCATCAGGCAAGGAAGATGATTCCTTTAGGTTTTGGCTTTCATCATCATCAAATCTTACATAACCCAACAATCTCCGCTAGATCTGTTGATGCCAAAATCTCTCTTATTAGGCCTGTCTTTTATTCTTTTATTTGATGATGTCTTTTAGTCTTTCCCTGATCATTCCTTTGATGTCAAGTTCAAGATTCAGAGCTTGATCATCATCAACATCCTTTTCCATTTCATGAACAAGAATGACCTTAATGTTTTCTAGGCTCAGACTTTGGACTGCATACCCATCCACCTGGGTTCTAGAGCTATCTTCTCTAAAGATCTCCAGGTCATTCAAGTCCTTTATTTTTTCCATCTCCCAATCCTTGGGTTAGGGATGAGGTGAAGCAAGTCTAAGACCTTAGTGGTAGCCACTGATTGAAGGGATGGATCTTGTGGATCTTCTTTTGGAGATTCATCCATTGCAAATGTGTAGGTGCCAACAGCTTTGTGTGTTAGCTGTTCTGAACACATGTGTAGTTTCAGGCATGCAGTTAACAAGGATTATATTTTCATCTTCTTGTAAATCTACAATCCACCTGGCATAGCCATGTTTTTCTTTGAGATTGTTCATGTAATTTTCCATGACCTTTGGATTGTAGTAGAAGATTTCATTAGGCTTGAATGGAACAATTGATGTCTCCTTCTTCATTTGAGCATGGTAGATTTCTGTGTTTGTCCCAATTCAAAGGTGGTGGAAATTTTGTAAGATTTCTCTTTCTAGCACTGAGATAATCCACGTATTCCTTTTATAATGTTGATTCCTTCCACCTTAAAATTGAATTCTTTATTTTCCGATCAGCATAAATGAGTTCTTCCCTCATCTTAAAGGTCCTTGTAGCCTCTTCTGGAGTTGGCTTTCTTTTACTGCCAAGCTTCCAATTTGGAGTAGTGACCTTGATGCTTGGGTCAGCCAGTGTTTTCTTCATACGTGCAACCTCTGCAAGTAGGTTTTGGGTATCTAGTTCTGAAAGACAGAGAAATTCTTCACAGGATATGGTACATTCTTCTTTAGCCATTCTATGCTCTCTTATTTTGAAGTGCTTATAACTAAGGGATTCTTGAATGGTGGGATTTAGGAAAGTTTATAAGATTCTTGAAACATGTGATGCTCATAGGCTCTCATTTCCCTCATCCTTTTTTCCATGATAAATTGTGCCTTTTAGTAGGTCATTTAATCCAGATTTTTAGTAAACTCATTTATAGCTTCCTCTTCCATCTTCCTTACAAATTCAGTGAAATTTGGAGAAGGAGGTGCTTCTTCAGCTATTTTGAGAACTACTGGAATTGTTACTGTTGTGGCAGTTTTGGTTGGAGCATTTAAGTGTGTATCTTCTGGATCATCTTGTAAGATCATTTTCCTTTTCATTAAAGATAGTGCAATAAGCCTTTCTGGAAATGTTGGTTTCTCAGGAACTACTGATTTTGTAACTACTAGTTTTGAACTTGGCTTTGTACCAGCAGTTGTGACAACAGTTATGCCTTCGGAGTTGCAGACCTTGTCTTAATTGATTGAGTTGGTGTGCTAGTAATTTTGTCTAGTCCAATTGTTTGAGATTTGACTCTAGTTGTTTAACCTGGTCCAGCTGTTTGAGTCTTTGCTCAAGCAGTTTGACTTTAGGCAATTGAAACTTCTAGTTATTTCCTCTTGGCTTCTAGCTTTTCAATAGTTTTGGCTCTGTTTATTGTTGTTGTTGGCTTCCTGTCAATTTTGACATCTTTGCTGATCTTGATGTCTTTTCTTGCAGCCATTTCATTGGCTCTTTGATCTTCAATCTTCCATTGTACCAGTGTTGCACTTAACCCTTTCTAATCTCTTTAAAATTTAGCAGTTTTCTGATCCAAATCAACATCACCAACATATTTCTCTTTCTGTTTTCTATCATAGCAATAGGCTTTGCATCAACTGCCTTTTTTTGTTGCTTCTGCTCCTACGTTGAGGATGTCCGGTTTGTCAACCTTCTCCCCCTTTTTAGCATCAATAGTTTCCTGTCTGATGAGATAATTGTGTAACCAGAGAGAATAAGTTCCAAATACCTTGGCATTAAAGTTTGTGAGATAGGAATGAAATACGGGCTTAAGACTATTTTGAAAGGCATGTTGGAGCTCCCCTACTAGCAATGATGATGTGCTTTAATCTCACTAGCAGTTTGGCTTTCTAGGGCTGGTGGTTGTTGAGGAGTGAGGATTTGTGTTATGGAATTGAGCTCCTATATTGAGGAGGCCAATTGTTGGGTATATTCTTGGCTTAACTAGAATTTAGCATGGGCCATTTTGATGACCAACTCCTTGAGTTTGAATACCGCAGCTCCCAGCTGTTCTGTTAATTAATCAAATTGTTGATTTTGGGCATCTCCCAAATCAATGGAATCATCTAATCCCCCATCAGATGTGGTTGTATCAACAGGAGTTTGTGGCATTTCTGTCACGGTGACCCCTACAGATGCCCTTTTATTTTGATACCGGGGACCTCCAACACTTTCCTTTTCTAATACCTTAAAGACATAGAAAATTCCAGTAGAAGTTTCCTACAGGATGGTCTTAAATATATTTCTATTGTCTTCTTGTGAACCAATGGGTTCATCAGGAATAGTAGAAGTCGCCTTTGCAATCTCTTCATTAGGATTTACCTGAGTAGGATGAGCCTCTTCCTCATGTGGGCTACGAACAAGATCCTCTTGTACCTAGGCATATTTCTATGGCTGCATCTCTATAATTTGTACAAGGGTGTTCCTTCCTTTATGAGTTCTTTTTCAAAACTACAGGTTTAAGAAGTTGTTGTTTTTTATACAACAGAGTTCTTTTGTGAGAGCTTATGAGGAATTTGGCTAGTTTGAGGTACTGAGAACTGATGTGAAGAAGTAACATCAGTCTCAAACTGTTGAGTTTGTGTTTCATCTAGGATCTTAGGGTCCTCATCTTCCTAAGTAGCCTTTGTTTTGGCTCATTTTGATGGAGTGGCAGATGATCTGAATTTAGAGTGTGCAGAGGACTTCTTTGAAGAAGACTTCTTCCTGTTTTTGGTGAATTTTGCTATGGGTGTTTGAGGGATGGGTTTATCCTTTAGGTTAGCAAGAGCAATGGGCTCAGAAGTTTGGGGAACCTCAACTGCTGGATGTTTAAGTATAATAACCTGTTTTTTCTAGAAAGTAACCTACCAGTTCAGTTCTCTACTATATGGCCTTGTTTGCGAAGGGAAATGTGTGTCACACTTGCAACGTGTGTTGTTAGGAACTCGATTGTTTAGAATTTCGAGGACGAAATTAAATTAACAGGGTAGTAATGAAATAACCTGAAAAATAATAAAATATAAACTAAGGATAAGTATAATATTATTTTTTACTAAACAATAAAACAATGATACGGTGGTTTTCAAACTTAATTTTAAGTCCTTTTCTCTTCAAGAACATCTCTACTAACTAACATGACCGATATTGCGAGATTTTTGAGCCTCATCCCCCACGTCCCTTTAACCTTTTGAACACTGGTACAAAAGCACGAACCATTCTTTCTAGTCAGTTCATATCTCTTTCTTGGTTCATTCATTCGCCTTGTCATCTCAAACAACCTTCTGGCCACTGCTGTGAAGAATCGGCGAGACACTTTTCTGATCCGGAACCCTCCTCGATTTCTTATGGTAAATCATCGATCCTTGTTTCAGTTATGTTTTCTGGATACAACGTTGTTGATCGTGAAACTTAGACGACGATAATGGGTCAAGGGAACTGGGAAACAATAAATCACTAACTAAAATTTATACATGATGAATCTAGGTTGAACAATTATTTATTTTCTTAATTACTATCTGCTGTTGCTCACACCAGATCGATTTTAACGGGTCAATTGTTCGATGTTTAGCCTGCTAGTAGCCACCAAATAATTTCTTCGTTCATACCTAGTTCTGTAGTTATTGCTTGTTGGTTTCCAACCACCATTCTTCTTTGACCCATGAAATTTTAAGTTAAAATCGAAAGTGAAAAGCTGCCAAAAATCCAGGTTATACCACTTTAATATTTGGAGTTTATTAAATCCAGATTTAATCTTAATTTTGCTAAAAGTGTTCTGATCATATTTCTGCTGGTTAATTAGATGAATGTTGAATGCTGGGAAGCAAATGGGTCAAAAGACTTTACTAAATAAGCAAACTAGTCAAAAGATTTTACGAAATGGATAAACGGGTCAAGTTTTGTTGCATTTTATTATCTACCGATTCGAGTTCGTATTCATTCTGAGTTATATTGCTTTCAAAATTCCTCTTTGTTTGGGTAATAGTATTGTTCTCTTATTTTCTTAACTACTAGTCTATCATCAAAAGTCATTACAATGTGCATTTTAAATGTATCAAATGAACTATGTTTTCATACTGGAGTCAAAATCACTTGGTGTTTCATTAATTTATTAACTCTAGGTTTTATTTTAGAACCATTAGTTCATATTATTAAGATATTTTATCAATTAGTTTCTATGGAGTAAGGTATTTAAACATTTCAACGAACTTAGGCAATGGATAACAATTATATATTAACAGTAACAGTATACCACAAAACTAAAACAACTTTAGTAACACAAATAGAAATTAATAATAAATTAACGGGTTATGGGATTTTTTAGAGAACGAAAAACAGTCCTTTATTTAATAGTTTTAATTTAGGGGTTTAACTACTCGTTGTAGATTTCGCTGATCACGCCGGTGGATCCTTGACTTGAGACGTTAGAAGTTCTAGACGTTCGTTCAAGTACGGATGTTCTGCGATAATTTATTTATGTGCGAAATGCTATACCATTTATATAAAATTTGATCCGCTAATCTATGACTCACTCGTATGATCGGCTTCATGCCTTTGAGCTTAATGGTTGTGTGCTATTGAAACATTCCGAGTACTTTTGTGAAGAATATTGTTTTTGAGAAACTCCGAGACTTTTTGAGAAAATATATTTTTTTTATAATATGCTTTCGGACACTCTATAAAACGCTTGTGCCATCGTATGGTCTCAATTCTGTTAGGATCTTTATGCATGGTGAACATACTTCGGGTGTGGGATAGATTATACGTTCACTCGTGCGGCCATAGAACCCTAGAAATGTAGACATGAGATAGGGATACCGAGTCAACTACATATTGAGGTACCATAGGCACGTTGTTGTGGCGCCAATAGCATGACACCTTCCGTGACGGTGTGATCAGTTCACGGCGTCTCCATTTTGTTATGTAATTATGTTTTTGGATTACTTATACTCGCGGGAGAGCCTTTGGATTATTTGGGAGGCATATGGATGCATCCTAGGATTTGGTTGATTTGATTATTTTGCGGTCGAGTGGTGTAGTGCCATACACACCTTCCGATTTTGGGTGCATTGGAGTCGCGACCAGTGTATCATTATGATATGTGATGAGATATGTGATATGATAAGTTTGGCACCGTGGGTGAGCATTTTGAATATTTTGTTTTGTAGGGTACTCGGTATCAATAAACCTAACCTTATTGTTTCAGCCTTATATCTTTCTATATATTCTGGTGTAGGTGGAGTTATTCGATGGGGAACTTTTTAACACAAAAATATGATTTCTTAAAATTCGCTTTCCTTATTATTTGAAATATTATATTTGTCAATTGTCTTGTGTATCGCGCACTAGGCCATGAGCTCAGCCGCACTTTTCTTTTCACGGCAGGTAACCAGGGTTGAATCGGGGTTGTGTGAAGAGAGCGACTAGGAGTTGGAACTTATGAGTTGGAAACTTGGAGACTTTAATTTTTTATTTTTTGTGAACTCTTTGACTTTTGAGTTAGGTGTACCTATCTCTTTCCGGATGGTATTAGAACTTTGTAAGTTAGACGATTTATTCCTTTTCGTACTTTGGTAATTCAAGTGTTTCTTTTGGACTTAAGATGTTCTGTTGGCATTTGTCGTGACCTCCTGTTCCGTATTGGGGCGGGGGTGTTACATTAAGGTTATCACCATGCACAAGCTCATCTTCATTATCATTAATATTTGGCTCATTTTTTACTTTTCCCATTCTAATAAAAGTTTGAGCCAAAAGTGATTTAATAGGAAGAATTTGACCTTTTTTAAGAATTCATCGGGTAGCTCATGTTGTAAAATAGCCATGATTAGTCTAGGGTACATCAAAAGTTTCTTTGTAGATGTGACATTTGAGCAAGCTCCTTGAATTTTTTATTAGAAAGTTTAAAGGCAGACTTTGTTAAAATAGACTGGTTTAATACATTTGAAGATATCTTAACAGTCTGTAAAGATCCAACAGTTGTTGATATGCACCAAATGCAACATATAAATTATATCAAAAAAGGTATAAAATCAACCCTTTTTAGTACTAATGTTGGAAAAAGTGTGTTTCTTTGTATACTTTTGATTTTCAGGATTAAAAGAGCTTAAATATACAAAAGGAACAAATTAACGGCAAAAACCAGCATAAATACAAAAGAAGGGAAGTTGATGCATCATACCGACCCTCCGAGCTTCACCCCAAGACCAAAAACAACGAATTAGAAGAAAAGCACGGGGCCGTGCCACCAAGGCATGGGGTCGTGCCCCACTCAAGATTACAGAAAGAAAAAGACAAATAGAAGCAGACAAGAGACATGGGGCCGTGTCCAATGGACACGCGTCGTGGTCAACTCCCAGATTTGTAGAATCTTGGATAGTATAGCAAGTACATGGGCCATGGGGCCATTCCGTTGACACACGGAGCTGTGTAAGCATATGGACTGACACAGCTCATTAAATGAAGATAAAGAAGAAGGAGGTTCAGGGCAGTGCCCTCCGGTCACGCAGCCATGTAAACCGTCTGTTTCCAGCTATAAATAGGGGTGTTTGGTTCAATTGCAATCCATCCCTTGGAAAACCACTTCTCTTACACCCGCTACCACACCACTCCACCACCATCATCCACCACATTTATCCATCTCCATCTTTAGAGTATGTAGTAGTCTCGGGATCCAAGATTGATCATAAGAGGTTTTTTTCAAACAAAGGCCATGATTGGCTAATCTCTTACATCACTTGGTCAAGACAAGTCATTTATGTATCACTTTTGATTTCCAATCTTTGGTTAACTTTTTAATTGGGTTTATATTAATGACTTTAATGACTAGTTTTTTATATTGAAAGTGAACTTTATTCTATCATCTCTTCATGTTTTGTTGATTCACTCATTCATGTCTTTACGGTCTATATAAAGCGTGTTGAAATCGAGAAAGGATGGCAGAGTTGAAACCTTAGCCTCCCAATTTCATGATTTCCATGATTAATTTGGCCTCCCATCCCTCCTTCATCTGAGCTCGCATCGCACAAGGGCTTCCCCTGGTTACGTTTTTTTTCCTATCTTTTTTTTATATGTTTATCCCCCTTTTAGAATATATAATTTCCCTTATCACAATAACTATTGGTTTTAATTAAGTTTAACCCCCTTGCAATATAAATATCTTCTTATAAAACTTTATCATAGTAATTTTTTATTAAAAAAAATACTCTTTTTGCAATATAAACTTATTTTAGAGATTAATTTTTACATTAAAAATGTATTTTTAATCTCATAAAAATTGGGATGTTACATGAACAAGACCATTATAATTGAATGCTCAACATAGACCATGAAAATGAGCGGTGCACTACTCTTATAGTACTATACATGTTAAGATAGGCTAGCAATGTTAATGACAAGTAGCTGCATGTATGAATATCTATCATGAATAACTAAAGCATAATAAATAGCGTGTTTGTTGGAGTGAGTGATTTCATAAGTTTGATTGTATGCATAAGTGAGTTTGTTTAGTTTATACATGTTACACACTAAAAAATGATTAAAGCGAAAAAGGGGGTTTCAAGTATACTCACGGTTTGCAAAGCTTCCACAAACGTGAGTTGATGAGACTTGAAGATTTGGACACCAAAGTTACCCTACAATGGGAAATTGAAGGTGTGTGAGTTCGTGGAATTGATGATGGATTTAGATTCGGGAGTAGTTAATAGAAAGTATGTATACAAGAAAATTACATCTTGTCTAGACACTCAATTGGATACTATGTTTAGTGTGTTTTTATGGGTATCAAATCACCTTTTAGAATCCAATTTAAGGAATGAAGACCACAGATGATATCTACCATAACTCATAACATCCAACCATGATTTGGTTGATAATATGGTTCAGTTTGTATGATATATATATATGGCTAGTAGTTCAATGTTAGGTTGTTCCAATATGGTCATGTAAAGGTAGGATTAAAATCCCTTAACCTTTTGGATTCACCAAAACGCAAATCATCCCAAGGCTGATTCGGATGGTCATGAATGAATATAAAGTAAATAAAGAAATCCTCTAATTCACCAAAACAACCAAGTGAGTTAAACTAGACGAGTGCATTTCAAACATGAATAGTGATTGAAGAATTGATGTAATTTGTTCACTTTGTTTACTTGAACGTTGTTTGGTGACTTAGATGGTAAGCTAATTAACTAAGTAATCTAGTGAGGTAGGTGGAATCCAAGTTGTGAAAATGATGTTCCAATGCTCACACCTTTACCATAACTCAAATCTTTCAACATTGAAGGTTGGAGACTTGGTTTGGTTTCTCTCATCTTAGAGCTTACTTAGGATCTTTATGTATAAAAGAAAGGAGGTGTTTAAACCTCACACTTTCTGGCAAAACAACTTAACTCAACCTCTTCAACATGTAGATTAGTTGGGGACAAGGTTTAGTATAAGTTCTTCCAAGAAAGATAAGAACAAGTTGTAAAAGATGAAAGTTTTATACAGGCAGATTTTAATCCTTCTTTGGACCTCAACAGTGGTGATGTACCACTCTTGTTTACGTTGGTAAACATAGGGTAACATTCCTAGAGGTTATCCAAGAAGTTAGAAAGCAATAAATGAGAAGAAAAGGTTGAAGAAGCAAGTTAACACTCACAAGTTTAAGCTTGTAGTAATCTGCCCAAAGTTGGAATTTCTTGAAGATTTTGGAGTGTTTGAGAGTGATATGGAATTGTGGAAAGTGAAAACATGTTAGAGGAGGCTTGGTTTTATAGAGGGGGATTAGGGTTTGGGTTTAAAGAAGGTTGGAAGGTGATTGGAGTTGCAAAAGAGGTCCAATCCGCGAGCAAGAAATAATTATGCCTGTCAGACATGGCTTACGGACCGTAAGCCTATAGCCTTGTGGTCCGTAAGGTCTTTCAAAATTCAAAAATTGCATTTTAACCCTTGTTGTTTGGTTGTTTGTCCAATTATGCAATATCTTCAATGTGTTAAGTGTTTTTAAGGTATTTTAGGGCACGTAAAAGTATGTGCGGAGTATGAATGTGGATGAACAATATTCCGAGCGTAAAATAAATAATAGTATGGTTTGGTTTTGTATATAAAACGCGTATTCATGCTTGGGTAAGCATGAGTTAAACAAGTATGAATAAGGTGTAATTTCTATTATTATCAAAGTCTTGAGATTACAAAGATTGAAATGAAATACGAATACAAGCTTTCTAAAAGTATCAAAATACGTAATGTTACATTGGACATGTGTTTGTTGATATTGTGGTGGCCCCTTAGCACATTGATATGCCATTTGTACTAGTCCATGTGCCAAATGTGCAGTGTACTGTGTAGATGGACTAGGGGCAATTTGGGAAGAATTTTAGTATGCACTTGAAAATATTTGATTGTTGTCCAGTAGTTGAGTTAGGATAAGTCATTTGGCTAGGGTATGTTGAAAATGATGTGGGGTCCTGTGTAGAACTCCTACATTCCCTGGCAAAATGACCTAGTTTATGACACTTGTAACATTCAACTTTGGACTTCTCTTTTTCATATTTACCCTTGCCCTCTAGACCAAGAAACTTTCTACCAATTTTGTTATAAAAGTTGTTTGTCCCAATTCTCAAAAGTGCAAGCTGATGAAGATGGTCAAGTTACTCTTGATCTATTAGTCCATAGACCTTTGGCCATTCATCAATAAGGTAGTGTTACCAAAAGAATAATCATTAGCAACCTTTCCTATTGACATTAACTTTTATTTTTGATCAATTTATTCCTCAAATGTAAGGAGTCTGCCATGAAGTTGTGTCAGAGTTAATTCTTTGAAACTAACAGAATTTCTAAGAACTGTTACTCTTTAATCGCACTTATCAGGAAGAGATCTCAAAATTATGTGACTCAGAGCAGTATTTGTGAACGTTTTATCAGCTAGCCTTAGCTTACTGATTAGGCAATTAAATCGTTCAAACTGTTGATTTGGAGATTCTCACTTAACATGAGTAAATGTTACATACTGTTGATTCAAAATTTCTCTCATGTTTTCCTCCACTTCATCAGTGCCTTCAAACTGTTTGTTCAAAGCATCCCATCATTATTTGGCATTCTCACAATTGAGCAATCCAACATAGATTTCGTTGGGTAAGGCCATGACCAGTATCTCGAATGCCTTAGCATCGAACTCCAATTTCTGGAAATCTTACTCAGAATAATCATTGGGTTTCATAGGAACATTGACATTTGCTTATTCAGCACTTGGTGCAGAAGGAACATACGGATCAAAAAGCACAGACCTCCAGTAACATGTGTTCTTCTAGGATAAGTGGTGACACATCCTTTGTTGCCAGATTTTGAATTCATGGCGAACGAGTATCGGAGGCTTGTTTACAGATCCGGTATTGTAAGGATCATGAGTGATTGACATATCTTTTAATTCTATTGAGAAATTCTCAGAAAACAGAGTATCAGAACAACTTAATGGTATGACTGGTCTAGTTCTTCTAAAGTCCTTTTGATCACTCAATAGTTATCAGTATGAGCTAGTTTATCTTCTAAATCAATGTTTAAGTCAATTCAGTGTAACCTGCTCTGATACCAACTGTTGGATCTGAGAGTTCGTGTTTGTGCGTGGTTTTGATAGAACAGTTCAATTCAATATAAGAATTTAATCAAACAGTTATAATAAACACATTATTGTTAACACAACTAGATTTGGGAATGATTGTAAAAAGATTTCATATATTAATCATATGCTTCAATACATTCAATAGTACACAAGTACTCCCCCTCACCAAGTGAACTCTCTCTCTCTAAGTCCTTCCGCTTTTTCAGCTCTTAGAGTTACATAATGAACTATTTATAGAAAAGAGAACTGCTAGTGACGTCACCATGAAAACGACCCTAAACAACCTAATTACTTGTGTAAGTGGCAGCAGTTAACAAAACTACTGGATAGTCACAAAAGACTACGTAAAATTTCTTCTTTGATAAAGAAGAGAAGACAGGTGGATTCCTAAAGTTCTGCAAGGATTCCAGCACTTTTGAAATACAATACTTCTTGTCTTGTTGACTTGGTTTGGACTTTAGCTTTGACTTTTATTGACATGGCTGTTGACCAGTACTTTTGACAGTTCAGCACTTGTACTTTTGTTCTTCTATTCTTTTAGGCAGCATTTATGCTCCAACACTTTTGATGGTTGTTTATGAAGCTTTCAAGAGAGGAACTTCTGGACTTTGATTAAACTTAAACTTATTCCATTAGGCAGGTAAAATGGTTCCCTTATGTTTTGGCTTTCACCGTCAACAAATCTTACATAACCCAGAAGATATAAAGTAAGGGGTTGTTTGGCAACTTCTGAATGGTTAAGTGCTGAACCAGTAAGAGGTCTGAAGCATTAAGTGTTGAACCAGTAAGAGGTCTGAACCATTAAATGGCAGTATAATACTTAACCGTTTAGAGGCAAATGTCTGACCAATTCAGATTAGAGGTCTTAACCATTCAGACTCAGTATAA
Organism: Helianthus annuus; assembly: GCF_002127325.2. Lineage (NCBI taxonomy): Eukaryota > Viridiplantae > Streptophyta > Magnoliopsida > Asterales > Asteraceae > Helianthus > Helianthus annuus. Next base: position 100,387,723 of record NC_035445.2, read on the forward strand.
TGCTTAACCATTCAGAGGTAAATGTTTGAACCATTCAGACATCTGTTCGCGAAACAAACAGTCTGAATCATTAAGTGCTAAACTAGTAAGATGTCTGAACCATTAAGAGCCTCATTAAGAGGTAAACAAACAACCTCTAAGCATTTTACAAGGTGTTTGTACTAACCAATTTTAACAAGGTATAAATACATTACCAACTTAAATTTGACCCTACTAAAGTGATTATTTCCATATTTCTTCTCAAATTATTTTCTATTGAACAAAAATATATAACGAACAAGCATGACAAGCTACTAATTTGGCATTTTTTTGAACGGCAACAAACGGTGTGTCAATCACCGTGACACTAGGTGTTGTGGCCAAGGTCGACTACTCGACCGCTGCCAGCCCCCTGGCTCTCCCAGATGCGCGGAAACCCAACCCCCACCCGCCCGAAGGCACGACAGTGGAATCCAAGACGAACCGGCGCCACCCGTATTCGCCCTTCACTTGGAAGGTGCAGAAAATAAGGGAGAGTGGGAATCGAACCTGGGTCACAAAGAACACTAGGTTTTTCCCCAACCACTCCACCACTACCTCATTGGCACTAATTTTGCATTTTATTGTTAACATCCTAAAATTGAATCAAGTAAAAACAACTTCTAAACATTATCAATTTACCAATATAACAACGAAAACTTATGAACACTATAACACTTTTTGGATTGGTGTGACAAAGGCACGCAAATCGTGTTAAGCCCACATAATACAGAGAAAAGTGTGAGAACCATAATACTAAATGTCAAGAATACTCAACCCTTTGTAAACAAACACCTAACTATATGAAGACCTACGTTTTTCGCCAGGTGTCATAAACATATGTGGCTACAACGTGCCACCAGTCTTGCTTTAACCTTCTAATAAGTTGACAACATTGCACCATACCCACATGACTGATCTTATGAACCATTCAAAATCAACGATTCATATTATGTTTATAAAGATCTCATATATACTTGGTGGAGCACAGTCATCGATAACCGCATTGAATTTGCTTATGTATTGAACTACTTGATGCGTCGACCGTGTTACGGGGCGATGGCCGAATAATTCTCAATCAATTAAAAAACAGTCATATAGTTTTGCTAGAAAAAAAAACTAAAACAATGAGAAGACCGTTATTTTGAGCTCAGGGCAAAACAGTAATTTGTTAGGACTAATGAGCGAGTGTTAGACAGCTCCTTGACACGGAAAATAATTAAATCGAGTCAACCAATTAAAAGCAAAAACTTTTATAGTTTTGCTAAAAAAACCAAAACAATGGCAATACTGTGATTTTTAACTAAGGGAAATGTTGTATTTTTTTGACTGTGATAAAATCGTAATTTTCCAAAAGCTAACGTCGTGGCAATACTGTAAATTTGAAGCAGGGGCAAATTCATAAATTTGCGTAGGGCCAAATTTGTAATTTTTAAGTTGGGGTAATATCGTAGTATGAATTGGAACTATCGGCACAATCGTAATTTTAGGCTGGAGGGAAAACATAATTTTATTTTGAACTGAGGGCAAAACTGTAATTTTGAGTTGGGGGCAAAAGCATAAATGTATTTTAAACTGGGGGCAAAATGATAATTTCTAACATAGGGCAAAATCGTAATTTTTAGCTAGGGGAAGACATATTTTTATTTTGAACTGGAGACGAAAACGTAATTTTGAGCTGCGGACAAAATCGTAATTTTTAACCGAGGGCAAAATCGTAATTTTTTACTGAGAGCTAAAGCATAATTTTATTTTGAGTTGGGGACGAAAACATAATTTTATTTTGAACTGAGGGCAAAACTGTAATTTTGAGTTGGGGGCAAAAGCATAAATGTATTTTAAACTGGGGGCAAAATGATAATTTCTAACATAGGGCAAAATCGTAATTTTTAGCTAGGGGAAGACGTATTTTTATTTTGAACTGGAGGCGAAAACGTAATTTTCAGCTGCGGACAAAATCGTAATTTTTAACCGAGGGCAAAATCGTAATTTTTTACTGAGAGCTAAAGCATAATTTTATTTTGAGTTGGGGACGAAAACATAAATTTAAACTGGTGGCAAAAACGTAATTTTAAAGTTAGTATAAAATAATAAACTTGTTTATCCAATGGGGGAGTGTCACTGCCTGGCACTATTCCTCCATTGGAAACTAACGGCAAAACTATAACTTTAAACGGGGCAAAACCGTAATTTTGAACCGAGGGGAAAACTAAAAGTTTTAGCTGGGATCAAAAGCGTCATTTTATTTTTACCTGGGGCTAAATACATAATTTTGAACTGATGGCAAAAACGTAATTTTAAAGCAGGGATAAAAACATAAATTAATTGGACCAATAGGAATGTGCCAGACAGATGCCTGACACTATTTCCCTTGCCGCCTATATCCTCCAATCATAGAGAATCTCTATTCCCGCCGACGTGATTTTGTTGTATTGAGGTAATGAGGTAATTATCAACTTACCAATATAACGCGAGAGGTTATTCTTTGATTCTATGAAACATCTTATGTATAATTAATATCTAACACACTAACACAGCTATACATGTATATAACACACAAAAATATATATATAGTTGCTTTCGTGATTTTCCTAGAAGAATAAATACTTGAGTGTTATAATAGATGGTTTTTAAAATGTATTTTTCATGCTTATTTTTATAATTTAAACATAGTTATTACTAAAGCGGTAGATTGAGAGGTTAGATTTTTAAGATATTATCTATAAGAGTTTATGGACATTTACTCACACATTTTTAGCGGTAATTAAAACATCTTTTAACACTCTTTTGAGACTTTTTTGATGTTATTTTAATGACATTTTATTAGTGCTGTTTCTCTTGCAAGCTTGAACATTTGTGTATTTTAATGTAGTGGTTGATGCTCTTTTTTAGTATTTGTCTCGTTCAACTATATATTCGAACACTGTTTATTAATCGATTGATGGAAAGTTCGTTTGTGTTTGTTCATTTAATAAATGAACGAACACAAATAACAAATTTCGTTGTTTAACTTAACTAAATGAACGAAGATGAACATGATCATATTCGTTCATTTATGTTCGTAAATGTTCAGTAACGTGTTCGTTTATATTCGATTATTTATTAGTGTTTTTAACTTTTAATTTTTGTTTATATACTTCAAAATTCCAACTAATAAAGTATTTATTAAATATAGTGTATTACGTATTAGTGTTACTCCTTACTTGTTGGTGACCCTAGTTAAAAATTGTCGTTCTCGCTACCATTCCAAGCAGACAGTCAGACACGACATGGCTACGCCCCCGCTCTCATTCCATTCTCTGATTTAGGACTTTTGCGCTTGTATTCTTCGTCATTCTCAGTACAAGATAAGGGTGGTTTATGCTCGTTTATGTTAATGAACGCTTGGTTGTGTTTGTTTGCCTTCATATGTATTTGTTTGTGTTTATGAACGTTCATTTGTGTTCGTCAGTACGTGTTCGCTGTCTGGTACCTAAAATTAACAAACAAACACAAACGAACACGAACACGAACATGTCCATTTCCTTAATGAACGAACACAAACAAAAAATCTTGTTTGGTAGGTGTTCATTAACTGTTGTGAACATATTATTTCCTTAACAAACGAACATAAACAGAAGGTTATGTCCGTGTTCGTCTGGTTCATTTACAGCCCTAACTATATTTAAATAACCGGTAGACTTTTTAATCAAATTAATATATCTGTGAAATTTGTAAAGTTTATTTGTCTTATAAAAACCTAACCTCTTTTTGATAAGTGATTAAGAAAAAAAAATAATGTATCAAATCACAGAGATAAACAATGTAAACGATGTAACAATCGCCTTAAAGACTTTAAAGAATTACATGCTGATATTTAATAGTGTATGAAAATGTGGGAACTTATTTTGGTAGGCTCAGTTAATTAATATATATTAAATGTAGCTTTAAGACACTTATGTTTATCGTGTTGATTGATGTCAACTTATTATAATATTGGATATTTTAAATAGTTTTTATTCCAGATAACATTAAAAAAGCGCATGATTCACGATATTCTTACAATAATTACATACAAATATACGGGGAATATAGAATAAATCTGCAAAATATGTAAACTAATACAGCTATTGTGAAGAAGAAGCTATTTTTTATAGTTTAATGATTAAGGATGTAATTATAGGCTTGAGTCGAATAACAAATAAATCTCAATGACCAATAGATATATTTCCATCAAGTTTCCGATGATCTTCAGATTTTGGGAATGAATTTCCAATCCTACTTACGTCATTTTTATTTTTTAACTACAAATAATAGTTTTATTTTTTAACGATTTAAAATCTATATATATGATAAAAAAGAAACTCAATGAACAGTGATTCATTATTTATTTTTTAAATTAAAATTTGAATAGAATTAATAGTAACATCATTAAGAGATGATCAAATGGTATCGGGTATAGGTACCGGTCTCAAATTTATCAAACCAGTGTATTTTCGGTACCGGTTCTGCACAGGTATTCACCGGTTTTTACCCTCAAATACTAGTGCCGTACCAGTACCGACCGGTACCGAACCGTACCATGCTAGGTATATTCGGTACCGGTACCCACTTTTGGGGATTTCGGTAACGGTTGGTACCAAGCTCATCAAATCTTGTAGCAACGCATCAATGCAAGTAATTGCACCGTTTAGATTACTTTTCCAACACACAGTAAGTAAACTGTATTTCGTTTGAATGAGGTTTTATATACACAACAACTTATTTTGCTTTCTTTTTTGTCTTTTTTGTAATGAATGAATTGTAGCATGTAAAATTAACTTGGATATTTAGAATATTGATGAGCAAATCGTATCAAATCCTGTAAATGAACCGGTATCGTATCGGTACCAAATTTACTATACCAAATCATTTTCGGTACCAATTTGGTACCCACCTTTTGGCGTTTTCAGAATCGTTACTTTCGGTTCGACACCGGTCTAGCACCATACATGTATTTATTGATTTTTACCTTCAAATACCATACCGTATTGTACCGAGCATTTTTCGATGCTGGTATCTAATTTCGATAATTTTCCGGATCGGTACTTTCGCTGCCGTTACCGGTACCGAGCTCATCCATATTTTAACGTGTTAGCACCGTAATAACTGAATTGAAAACAACCGAATTTCCAACGTGTAGGACGTGTGGGTCCTATTATTATATATTAGGTTATTTAAAATCGTTTTTTATGACGGTGTGACTATCCTTACCATGTCATTTTATTTATGATTTGATATTCGATATATGTTTGCCGTTGCTGACACGCCTTTTGTAGTCATTGGGTACTGCCGCAACGCGCGGCCAGAAAGTAACTAGTTAATTATAAAAGAATAAATGTAGCTCAAATAAACTATATTTATATATAATTAAAACATTACATGATGATAATTTTAAAACATTGTAATGTTGGAAATTTAATGAATGGATATTTAGTAAATTTATAATTTAGTGAAATTATAAATTTTATTTAAATTTTTCATGTGGTGAATAAAAGAGAAGCTTTTGAGTAGAGCTTCTTGATAACATTTAATGAGTTTTATTAGAGTTTTTAAGTCTCTAATTAAGTAACTAATTAAGTGAAATTTTATACTAATAATTAACTCTTGTACGATTAGTAGGCTTTGTGCTCCATTTTTGTTACTACACGAAAATTAAATTGCTTTATACATGAAGAATACTTGAAGAAGGATGAACACTTGAAGACCAATTAGAGAGAGTACTCTCTACTCGTTTTCCACCACCATCACATCCTTATTTGTTCCATAAGTTCAAAAACTACAATTAGCCGGTGTAACCTCGGGCGTGTGAGCCGTCTCCGACAGTACAGACTGCTTTGGCTGTTGTACCCTGGGAGACAGACGCGTTGTCTTTAATAGAGGTGCGAAATCTGTTTTAAGGGAAGCGTGTTGAACACGTGCCTCAGCCACAACCGTAAACGTTGGTTTGTTCATTTTTACAGCCAAGAAGGATCGCACAAGGAGACGCGTTTCAAGTTCTCGTAGCGGAAATTATACAAGAAGACGCTTCTCAAGCTCTTGTCAAAGACAACGATTTGAATCGATTTATTTAAATATGTTTTATTTCATATTTAATTTTGTATGGATTTGTACACGGTACAGCTACTACAGTTTCCCAAAATTATGTAAAGAGAGTATCTTTACAATTTTTTTATATTTATTTATATAATTTTTACTATAATTGTGACCCATGTCCTACATGTAAGTACTATATCGCCTGGGGATGAGAACGAAACATTCCTTTCAATTGGGTGAAACTTTCTCTATCAAGACATGTTTTGCCTGAGGGAGCAATTCTTTGGGTGAAAACAAAACCACGAGATCTTGGATGGGTAACCCATCAGGGGCAAAACAAACAACATCTTAACACAATTTACTTGGACTATTACAGATGGTATCAAAGACAGGAGTCGGGTTGGTGTTACACACACAACAAGAACATGGTGTTGCACATTCAACTGACGTGCCACCTTACCTCCAAACCTACAGAATTCATCCACAAAGTATGGCCTAATAGCAGCGTTGCAAAAGTCACTAGGCGCTCCCTAGTCGGCCGAGTGGGGAGTTGGGAGTACTCGGCGTACTCGGGGAGTACTCGGAGTACTCGGACATGTTAAATACAAAGAAATTAATTATTGGATATTTTATATGTGTCAAAATAAGCGTAATTCATGTCAAAACTATCATTATTCATGTCAAAATTAGCATAACTCATGTCAAAATTATCATAATCCCGAGTAGTCGCTGAGTAGGCCGTGTTGTTGATCGAGTAATCCGAGTAGTCATTGAGTATTCCAAGGTTCACACCAAGTATTTGACTGAGTATTCCGAGTAGTTGGCCGAATATTCTGAGTAGGACGAGTTTGACCACCTCCGACTTATAAAGGCCGACTTGTAGTAACTCTCCAAGGTAAGGTTCCGAGTACCGAGTAGTTGTCGAGTACTCGGCCTTGGAATCCGATTTTACAACACTGCCTAATAGGATGTTCGGTTTAAGTTCTGTTATTTTATTGGAGGGGGGTGTGGGGGGTTCTATCTTTCAACTCTTGTTATCTTTCCTAATAGACAACCAATCATAGCATGTCATCTCAGTTTCTCTAGGCTTTCCTTGGTAAACAAGGCTTACTATCTAACAAGGCTAAAATCAAAGAATATAAAAGGGTCAAAATACATACGGATTGAAGGAGGCTGCTCGGACAATCAACAATGGTGTGTGGTCGCCAAAAGCGGTCTCGCCAGTTGTTCACAATCGTCGAATTTGTTGATCAGGCAACAATATAACAACGTGGCAAGGAGTGTGTCGCAACGTCCATTGTTGCTCAATCTTTTGTTTAACCTTATTTTATTAAATCTAGTTTGAGGCTTGCGCTATATTAATCAATTAGGTTGTAATCAAATTAATCAATTGGGCTTTTAAGTTACTTATAGAATTAGAATATGATAACTAATTCATTGGGCTTTGAATTAAATTCGAGTTTCAGTTTTAAGTATCCTATTTTTTTCTTAGGGGTATCTTGATATTTGTTTAGGGGTATCCTACGCATAAAATGGGAAAAATATAAAAACCACACTTCAAAGACGAACTTGAGCCGTAGCACGGGCGGCACCTCGGCAACCTTTATGTTCGCCATTGATATAACTATTAAAACTACCAAATTAACAATAATAAACAACTATAAATAACCCAACTATCAATGATAGCTCCTACAAAATGTGAGGGGCGAGCAGGTTACGTGTCAAAATGGATCTAGTTTAAATGAGTTTTCTTCCTAGCAATTATTAGTAATGGTACTAAGCAAAATAAGTTTGAGTCAAAACCAGCCATTTAAAACGAAAAAATACAGTTTGGTTCGGATCAAAAAAGGGTCATTTTAAGAAAATCTTAGCTTGGTTCAAGTAAAAAAAACGAGATCTAACCAGAAAGGACAAGGGTTGTAATAAGTTGTTTTAGACCAAAAGTAGCAAAATAGGTTCACAATATGTATTTTTCAATGGTAGCTACTGATGATGAGTGGGGTGGCCATGGGGATGCTAGTGAAGGTGGTGGCAAGGGCGACGAAAGTGGTGGTGTTGGCGTCTAGATAGTGCAGTAGCGATTGAGATAACAAGGGGTTGTTAGCGGTGGTGACAGGACCCCACCCCGGGAGCGGGAGCCGCGAACACGAGCCGGTGGTATCAGTGCTTATTAATTTGGCAGCGGAAATGAGACATCAGGATCGTAGTTAGGAAATAAATTTCAGAATTTCAAAACACCAAACTTTTATATTAAGTAAATGGGATAAACCCTAGTTGCTGAAAACATAAATTTTTTATTTACGTAACTTTATAGCCACTTTCTTTAAGCCTTCAGTGCTCCATAGCTGGCTTCTTATAGCTTCACATTAAGTTACCTGAAACGCGTTTTAAAAATATTTTATCAGCAAGAAAGAAATACTGGGGAGTCCATTCCAGTTTATAAAAATAAGCTTTTATAACTTTACAGTATTAAGAGCGATTACAATGTTTATATCTACCCAATTACTCATTCAGTATTTGTCAGTTGGCAGTTACAATGACCGTGGTCATATTACTATTAGCTAACTCTTTGTCCAACAATAACGCTTGATTAGTAGTGTATACAAAACCCCACATACCGACAGTAATTGTAGAATACAAAGACTTAATCACTGTAATTATAACTGAAAACATTTACGGTTTTGTAAAATGATTTGATAGAAAAAGAGAATGACTCACATTGAAATCTTATATTTTTCTACGGGCTTCCTGGGGATATTTCCTGATTATTTTCTTGAGTTTCTATTAAAAACATACAATACACGCGTGTTAGTAAAATAACCCAAATCACATTAGCCATACATCACGAGACAGAACCCCAACGGACTTAGTCAGGCAGAGCCTTGACATGCATTGCTGGGTCCTAGATCAATCGAGTAGGGTAACGAATTAGTGATCGAGGGTTAAAATACTTACAACGAGGCAGAGCTTCGTGTTTTTAGGGGGTATTTTGGCTATAAATTCATATTATAGAGACTGAAAGAAAGAAGAGATTGAACGAATTTGAATTGTCGAACCGAGGCTCAATTTATAGCTTTTCCGGGGGTCTCTCGCGCCCCGCGACCCGCCCAAGGGGGTCCTCTCGCGCCCGGCGAGAGTCACCTAGCTACGGCTAGGTTTGACCAATCATCGAGTAGGTCCAACATCTGTCCCAACACGTGGCACCCTGGGTGTTCGGCAAGACACAAGCCTGTCGCGCCCCGCGACACACCTAGGTGGATCCTGTCGCGGCCCGCGAGCAACACAAAAACATTATTTTATTTGATTTTTAATAAAATAATGTTATACGGGTTCGGTTACGTGTATACGGATTAATTTAGGGCGTTTTCGAGGGTTGTTAAACAGTGAGATGTGGTGATGGTGACAGTGATGTTAGTGGACGTGGGGGGTGATAATGGAGATGGAGGCAGCGACAATGGCAATAGGTTGTGGTGGTTTTGGCGGTGGAGGTGGTGGAGGTGGTGGTGAGATGACAATAAAAGTGTTAAAGCCGACAATAACAATAACAAATGAGTATTGTGATGGGTGTTGAATCTAGGAAATAAATAATAAATGAACATACTTTGACTCACGGTGACTAGTGTGAATGAAAGTAAGGTTCGTGTACTTAGCAATTCAAATTAACTAGATATACCAAAAAAGTTTAAGTGCGGGCACAATTATTACTTACTAAAATAATTAATACGGGATATTGATGTAAATTAAAAATTAATAGTGAATTGCAAATTTTGTCTTTTATCTTTATATCACATTTCAGGCGGTATCCTTTACCTTTAAAATTGATGACTTTTGTACTTAATGTTTTCAAATGTTACACTCTTTGTTCTTTAACCCTAACGCAGCTAATTTTTTTAGTTAAATTCGGTCATGTGCCTTACATATAAGAGCATTTTTGTCATTTCATCCTTTGAGGGACTAATTATGTAAATAACTTAAATATGTCTGCTTTTCTCTCTCTCTCTCTCTCTCTCTCATTTTCTCTCTCACCTCCACTCTCTCTCCCACACACCACAACACCACCACCCCACACCACCTGCTGCCACCACTACCTCCCACCCCCACATCATCTACCACCATCCTCTTCGCACCACACCGCCACCATCATTTCTGCCCAACACTCGGACCTTCCACCACCACCACCACCTCCACCTGCTACCACCCTCCACCACTGTCAACCCCCAAAAACCTGCATACAATCATGAAATCAAACCCCTGTTCATCATCTCCCCAAGTTAAACCCTCAAACGAAACAGCACTGGTTTTTTGTGACACGAATCAAACCCCTCTTTCTTCCTTCTCCTAACATTTACTCCATCAAATACACAAAAAATTAGACATTCACATTCTCCTAATTATGAAAGTGACCTTATAGTTCATCATCCATGCCAACTTAACTTCAAAATGTCATTATTTCACATTTAAACTCCAAATCTAACTCCGCTTCTACACATCACATAAATCTGAAACAAACACTTGATTCGATAAATAAACTAAAACTAAGAAAAAGCGTGAAATATTACTTTGGAATATGCATCGATACCAAAGGTAGCCAAGAAGATGAAGAAAGGATTGAGTGGATCGAACTAGGGCTTTTGGAAATCATTGTCAGTTGTACGGTCAACGGAAACGTAGGGTTGGGGCTATGTATTGTGTATGTCTTCTTCGTCTTCATGGAGGTGAGGCATATTGTTCATCTTCTTCAAGGAGATGAATGGCCTTGTAACAAAATGTTTGCAGGTTTTGTGGGTTTTTTTAGTTTTTTGATGTTAAAGATAAAAAATGAGGCATTCAAATCTTGAATACTATGCATGAAAAGTCTTAAGGATTGGATTTAAATTGTTGACTAATTTGTGGTGTGTATGGCGTGTGGGTGCAGAGATATATGCTTTATTTTTGTCCTAGTTGATCCTGATTCGCGCTCAGTATATGAAGATATTTATACTTCTAGAAAACTATCTATAAAGATAATTAGATAGAATACCTTTCCATTAGATGGGAAATGAAGATTCGGTCCGATTTAGTGTAACAACCGTCTAATTTGTATTCAAATTTAGTAAAAATATACAGGATTTTATATAAAAAGTACTTCACTTCAACTTAAGTACAAAATCAAAGTTTAAGGTGATAATATGGTAGTTGACTGCTAACTAGTTCCAACATTCAAAACGTGATTCATAAATTGTTTACATTACAACCATTGTCTAAAACAAAGTTAATCTATTGCGGAAGCTTCAAAAGTACGTGTTCGGTTCTTCAAACATGCTTGATCGCCATCCAGAAAGTCCCCATTGTCACCTAGAGTCAAAACCACTTAAAATGTTAGTTTTGACATTGAAATAGTGCATATAAACAAGTTCCAGCATCGAATCATGAAAAATAAGATAAAAATTCAGAATTGGTCCTGTCACGTGTCGCGCCAGACACCCTTCATTCTGTCGCGTGTCGCGACGGTTCTCGCGTGTCGCGCCAGATCTAAGTGATCCTGTCACGTGGCGCGGGGGATAGCATTTTCCAGCAGGTGCAGGTTCTTGACCCGCATTTCCTGCCAGCTCCGAAAATGCCAAATTTCAACTTCAAATGTCCGTAACTTTTGATCCGTAGGTCCGTTTTAGGTGATTCTTTTTTCTATGCGTCTGTAATTTCATTACCGACGTGCCCATTACATTTATCATACCCAAAAATTTAAATTACGGGCCGAATGACTAAAATCACTACATGATTATTCGACCCACTAAGTTTATACCAATTTTACTACCATTTCAATAGTAACTATAAGGCGCTTTTACCCCAACATCCGGGGCTTAATATCACCGGCGTTTCACCACCAAAACTATGGCTTTGCGCTCTTGTGATCCGTCTTCGCCAATTACTAATCAAAACACCATTTTACTACTTCTAAGCAATTGTTTAACCCGTTTGGCTCATTTACGGAATCCTCTGCTTCTAATGACTACCAAACGCTTCCTAGTCTATTTTCAACTTATTCAATCAATTGTAAAAAACAACATTTCAACTAATACTCATCTTTATACTAAGACACACCATGACAATGGAAATATCCAAAATTTGCATATTGTAACGAACAAGTTACATACCTTCAAAGCACGCTTTTCAAACGCAAATCGCCACCGGCTTGTCCACTGGACGCTCCGGTATCCTTTCCTATAGAGTTCAACCACAACCCGTTTAGAACTCTTTTCTTAACACAATACGCATAGTTTGCCGAAATTTACAAATACGCGTTTTGACTTGAAATTTCAGTTTTAAGCCTTCTTTGAGGCATTTTTACAAATAATTTTACATGGTTCATTATCGAGTTCATAACTTGTCATATAACCCAAATTTACATCAATCAAACTATCTTACATAAACATAACCTCTATAATTCTGAAATCACTTCTCAAATATCAGATTTCACTAGAACAACCACCAAAATCCTAGTGTTTATCAAATTCCACAAAAACCCACTAATCACCTTTAATGGTGTTCATGGATTTTACTAGAATTAAGCATGATTTCAACATATACTTGTCTAGGGCTTACTCCTAAACACTACAATATTCCAATTCATCCATATAACAATCATGCATCAACAATTTATGAATTCTCTAAGTTTACTCAGAAATTCAACTAGAGATTTTTCATGAAATTCACATACCTTGTGACTCCTTTTTCAGTGGAGATCACTATTTTGTGCTCAGATTTCGACTTAGAATTGATTTGGATCTTCAATTTGAGAGATTAGACAAGAACTAGGGTTTGTGGGGTTTCTCCTTGTCGCCCCTGTGCTTCTATCGACCCAGACACACTGTGTGTGTGTGGGTTTTTAATTTTTTGTTTATATAATTAATGTTTCAATTTTAACAAGTTTGGTCCCTCTACAATTATCAGTTTGTATTTTTAGTGTTTTTAACCCACTTATAAGTCACTACTAGACTTTTGTCTAACTAGGTTATTTTAATCCTAGTAAATTCACTCATTTATTTACCGACCTGTTATTTTAAATAAAGGATTTACATTTTTGGGGTGTTACATTTAGGTGCCCAGTGAGGTTCCTTAGGAACCTCTCAAATAGAAATAGGGAATAGGCTATTCTTTTTTTTTAAATTACGTTGGCCGATCTGACTTGTATCGTGGTTTTGGGAGGGGTTATTTGTCTTCCTAGTCTTCGACACAAGAAAATGATTTTTCACATTCAAAGCAATTTACGTGAAGGGATCCCCAATTCTTCCATCAAATATTCTGTGGGTGCAGAGATATATTTTTTAATTATTTATATAGTAATAAGAGGAAATGAAAAGAAAACAAAATATCCTTGTGTGTTTTGCACATGACTTAATTTCACAATGAAATTTAACTAGGTTAGACTCAAAGGACAAAATGTGTAGCATTTGGATACATTAAGTACAAAACTCACTAATTTTAAAGATAAAGGACATCGTCTAAAATTCGATATAAAGATAAAGGACAAAACTTGCAATTCACTCAAAATTTAAAAGAAAACAAAGTATAAATAAACAAATAAGAAGAATTCCGAATACATTAGTACTTTACTTTATTATTATAAAAGAAATTACTAATGAACAATAACATTAACAACAATCATATCCTATATAATCTCACTCATAGTTATATAAGATATTAATAGGATATGCAAGGGTGGGATGTGTATCCATATATAAGAGTCGTATAAAACATACATATGCACACAACTAGATAAAAAAAATAATAAGGAGAAAACATATTCTGGTAACAGTATCTTAGTAAGCTATGAAACAAATAACATATGATACAAATGATAATATTTACATGCTAAAAAATGCTAGGCGCCTAAGATAAGGAAATGGAACAAAATCGGAACACCCCCTAAAAGTCCTTAACTTTAATATTACGTATCCACAAACTACTATCCTTGACCATGTCCTTAGAGAGGTATAAGTCTAGAAAATCTATTCTAATTTGCTCCTCCTCCCCTCCACACTAAGACTTTTTACTGTTCTAATAGTGGTTATCACCTGACTCCTCCAAACATGACCAAACCAAATAAATACTCCCAATCTCTACCTATAAACCTCATTTATTGTCTTATTTATCCAACCTAGTGTGCCAGACATCCACCTCGACATCCTCATCTTTGCTACCTCTAGCTTACACGCTTGTGTCTTCTTGATATCCCAATAATTTGTTACACATAACATAACAAGTCTAACTGCAAACCTATAAAATTTTCCTAATAACTTAGGTGGGAACATGTTGTCGTACAATACCCTAGTGGTTGCTCTACCTACACCAACCAACCTGAATGCAGCGGGCCACGTTATTGTACAACTCCTTATCTTGTACAAATGATCCTAAATACTTGAATTTAGTTTCCTCTGAGACTACTTGCCCTTCAATGATGATATGTGTGTCCCCATTGTCGCATACACCACTCAAAAATCACATTTATATTTAAATTTAATTCAGACAATAAATTGTAAGGTGGATGTACAAATTAATAACTAATTCCAACAATATAACAAGTCTTTTATTTGATTCCTTTTGCATTTGTTAACAATTATGATGCAATGATTCCATAATTAAAGGACTTGCATCGATACTAGACATCGAGTCATTCTAGCGTGCGTTCCATCTAATGTCTAATCAAACACAGTTTGTTGATTATATTCAACTTGCTACTTTAAGCTTAAGCCATACTAATCTTAGTGTGCGGGTTGTAATGATAGAAGTATCAATTATAATCAAATGCTCAGACCATTCAGAATGTTTAACTAGATTATGTGATTCTATAACATAACTGAATTCATAGACAAACGCAACCCATTATTTCTTCATTTTATCAAAAAATAATAATAATAAATCAATAAAACCCGATTAGGGCTTTAAAACTTGGAAAAATTACAAGTTTTGTCCTTTATCTTTATAGTACTTTACAGGCGGTGTCCTTTTTTTCAAATGTTGACAGGCGGTGTCCTTTAGTAGGTATTTTGTTGCAAGTTTTGTCCTTTAAGCTTAATCCAGTTAGATTTTCTTGTTAAATCTTGTCACCCAAGGGTATTTTAGTCTTTTTACCCATTTATTTATATTATTTAAAAGAATAAAACAAAAAAATTTAAAAATTATTATTATTATTATTATTATTATTATTATTATTATTATTATTATTATTATTATTATATATCTTTATGTTTCTGCAACCACCACCATCAAGCACCACCGTTCGCCACCCTAAATCACCACCTACCATCATCAACCACCACCGGCAAGTTTGTTGGTGCACTGAATGTTTGTCAACTACGTCTTTATCGAGTCTTAGGTCTAGATAGGTTAGATTGGAGCATGGAAATCTAGAATAGGGTTTTAGTTTGTAATTCCGCTCCAAATGACATTCATGTCATTTGAAGCGAAATCAGGATTCATTGTAATTCCGCTCCAAAAGTACCTAGTGATTCCGCCCGAAATCACATGGGGTTCCGCTCGAACCGTTTCGAGCGGAATCAGCTGCCTATATATATGTGTGTGTGATTTCGCATCCGTAAGAGTTGGAGCGGAATTAGAGTCGAGGTGCTGCTGGATTTTTGTCAGAAATCATTGTAATCGACTCAGAAAGCATTAATAGAGAAGAAATTAAAAGGATATAGCTGTTGTGACTTTGTTTACTTTGATTCCGCCTCTGTATGCAAAGATGAACTGCCTTATACTGACTATTTAGGGTCGCACACGGTCCAACAAGTGGTATCAGAGCTCAGGACGAGGAGTTCATACCAGAACAGCTTGATTCTACCGGATTTTCTCATTTCTACTCTTTTCTTCTCATACTTTTCTGATTTGAACTAGTTCCAACGGTTGAAATGGACTGAATTTCGAGTATATTGTGTAAAACATAGCATTAACAAACCCTAGAAAGAATCAGGTTAAAATTCGAAGCAAAAATGGTAAAAATAACCTAAAAACCTGATTCCGCTCGAAAAAGTTCTTCGCTAAAAAGTTAATTCCACTCGAAAACACATTGGTCATTTGGAGCGAAATAGCTGATTTCGCTCGTAGAGACATAAAAATTCTAATTCCGCTCGAAATATTGGTTCTGATTCCGCTCGAAATCAGAACAAGTCTGATTTCGCCTGAAAGATACATCTGATTCCGCTCGAAATCAGAATTTTTCTGATTTCGCTCAAAACTTATCACCAGATTCCGCTTGAAATCAGAATATATCTGATTTCGCTCGAACACATTCTGCTGATTTCGCTCGAAAGCTGATTTCGCTCGAAATTGCTGTTTTTTTTTTCAGAACTTCGAAAATTTTCTAAGTGTTTGCTGATTTTTCAGGTACATTCAAGATGGATGATATTTTCATGAACCCGTTTAGCGATATGTATGCGTTTGCTGGAAATTCTGGAGACGATACTTCTTCGAGCAACACCAATGAAAACACGCTAAATCCAAAGAAAAAGTTATCGGATGCTTTGGAAGTTGAAAGTGCGTTTGGAACCTATAACAAACCCCCGAAGTTGATGGCTATAGAAGAATACAATCGGTGGGCAAAGAAATTTGAGGATTGGTTGATGGCTTTTTCTTTTCCCAGCTGGAAGAGTCTCAAAAATGGATACGATGATGGAGGCAAACGTGGCGAAACCTTATCATCATCTGAAGAAATAGAGGCATTTATCGCTGAGCAGAAATGTATTGCACTGCTATTTCAGTCTGTTCGTGAAGATATAATCTCTTTGATCGAATACTCTAGTGCTAAAGATCTCTGGAAAAAGTTAGAAACCAAATGTTTAGGAAGTACAGAAATAGTGAAGAACAAAAAGAAACTACTTAGAAAAGAGTTTGATTTGTTTGGGTGTTTAAAGAATGAATCAGTTTGTAAAATGATTGAGAGGTTTGGGCACCTGAAGCTGGAACTGGCGAGACATGGAATTTCCTATACTCAAGATGAGCTAGTTAACAAATTGTTTGATTCGTTGCCAGACGAGATGGATTGGCAATATTATGCGTTGATGCTGAAGAATACTATCAAACCGCCAGAAGAGTTGACTGTAGATTTGCTGATAGAGAGACTTGAAAGTCACGAGCTGGAGCTAAAGAAGACACACAAAGTAAATCACTCATCGTACCAGCAAAACTTGGATTTGTATTATCCAAAGAGCATGATGCCAAAGAGTACATCTCCCAAGACAACATTTTCTGCTGAGAGTTCTAACACTTCAAACAAAGAGAGTCAAAGCAGTGGATTTCACAGTGGATCTTCGTCATCTGCAAATCATTCTGATGCAAAGAATTTATTTCAATGCAACATCGCTGTAGACTTAAAGAACGCTCAAAACTTCAGCGAGGAGTCGGCAAAGAAACAGATGGTTTTCCTAGCATCTGTGTTAGAATCTTATGAAAGTCTTGTGGCAGGGAAGATAGGCAACACTAACCTGACGAAGGAAGATTATGATCAGATTGATCCTGAGGAGATGGAACTGATCGACATAAGGTGGTGTATGACCAGTGCAATTCGTCGAGCACAGCGTTTCATGGAGATAACCAGGAGGAAGTCAATTGGTGGACCATCTACCAAGTTGGGGTTTGACAAGTCCAAGGTGACATGCTTCAAGTGCAAGCAGAAAGGTCACTTTAAGCGTGAATGCCGAAATGCGTATGCCGATGAGTCTGAGAACCCATTCAGAGAAGACTACTACAAGAAAGCGATTTATCATCAGAATAAATCGGAGCCGCCAAGAATGAAGCAGCTTGAGGATAACAAAGAAAAATCTAGAGCTCTTGCAGTAATTCACGACGATGAAGGTTACGACTGGAGTGAGTTGTTACCTGAAGAGGATGCGGTTGGATATGCTTTCATGGCAAAAACTGAACCTATTCCTTGGAAAGATAACAGAACTGAAGAACAGAAGTATAATCACAGAAGACTGTTAGCCACGAACAGATTGATCAGAATATCTGGTATCTATTCTGAAGCAAAAAGAGCAAAGAGATGGGATCCAGATAGGGAATGTTATCTTGACCCATATGGAAACATTGTTGTTGACCATAACACTCTTTATATAGAAGCCATAATCAAATTGTTTAAAGATGATGATGATTATTGGCAGAAGAAATGGTGGGGAAGCGGAGAAGAGAAAGAGAAAGAAGAGAAGGAGAAAGAAGAGAAAGAGAAGTCAAAGAAGATTGACACTGGAATCATTGACACGACACAGGAGTTGAATGCTGAAAACATGGGAAAGATGGCTGACAAGGTGCTGGCTGCTAAGGCGCTTGAGGTAGATTCTAAATCCGTCTCTGAGTCTAAAAGCCAGGTCAGTTCAAACACGTCAACGACTGAGTCAGGTAAGAGAGTCGATGGTGATGTTGACTGCAAAAATTGCATTAAACAATGCAAAGTTTGAAGTACAGTCACTTATCTCAATGGTAAGAAAATTGAGGATCTGACTGCGAAAGTCAGAAGAGTTGAGGATCAAATCCTTGATCGTGATAAAAGGGTGAAAGCTTCAACTGAACGATTAAGAGAATTAACTAACAAAATTGAAAATGATAAAACTGGCCAAGAAAAGGTTAGGAATGAAAATGAAAGGTTAGTTCTTGAAAATCATCAGATTACTGAAAAGTTTGAGAAGCTTAAGAGCACAATGAAAGATAATGATGATAGAAATGGTAAAACATATAAAGAAAATGTTCAACTAACAACAGTGCTTAGATTAAAAGAAGAATTAATCAATCAACAACAGGATGAAATTGCAAAGTTGAAACTTAAATTTCAAGAGGTTGAAATTGAAAATGAGCGAATCCAGATGAAGCTTAAGAGTTACAACTCTGCAAGCTTTGTTTTGCAACACATTGTACCAAAACCAATAGGCAAAAACAAAGCTGGCGAAGATGTTTACTCTGATGGAACCGGGGTGGGTTTTCATCAAGTTCCACCACCAGTTTTAGACAATTATTCGAAAAAGCAATCTGGGTTGGTTGAAATTGAAGAAGAGAATGAAGTTAAACTTCCTAATTCAATTGATGTTACATTTTCTTCTACATCATCTGATGATAGTGTTCAGACAGAGATTGTTAAAAGCACAGTTGAAAATGTTTTGATGTCTGATTCAGCTAAAGATGATGGATGTTTCTTGGACAAATACATTCCGAAACAAAAGTCCAAAAACAACTTAAATGATGAACCTACTCTTGTCATGCACAAGATGTCGGGATCTGATAAGTTGTTTTCGGATTCTGAGTTTCCAATTGAGAATGTTAATGTGAACAAGTTAACAAATGTTTTCAAATTGGTTGAAGTTGAGTTGTCAGAAGTGAACAGTTTGAGTCAAACAAAGAGACAAATGAATTTTGAAAAAGATAAAGATTACTATAAGAAACCTGTTGTTCCACCGCGTTTTTATAACAACCGAAACAATTGGCCGGGTGGTTATCAGGGTGGTAAGAGTTATCAAAAGAGAAATGTTCAAAACAAGAAGTTTGTCGAAAAGAAAGTGTTTGTGAATAGTTCGAGTTCATTGTCTGATGAGGAGAAAAAGATTTTTTCAAAATCAAATGAAGATTTTTTTGAGAAGAAAGCTTCACAACCTCAGTATGAAGGCACAAGTTGGGTAGCTGACACCCGAACATGCTTCAGATGCAATCAAGTTGGGCATATTGCACGAAAGTGTACTAACGTGAAGCCTAAGACTGAATTTGTAAAGACTCAAAAGAAGAAAGATGATGTGAAGGGAAAAACACCAATGTTTGTTGAGAAAAAGGTTTTGAAAAACCAAATCACCAAGATCAAAACTGAACCCGTAAAGAAGTTGGTAACTAAAAATGACAAATTTTACAAACGGGTTGCGTCATCTCAACAAATTTGGAAACCCAAAGCAGAGAAACAAACTTCAACTTCACAAGAGAAAAAGGTGGTGAATTTAGTCCCAGTTGTGGATGATACAAACTTTCCACCACTTCAAGCTAAAAATTTTAAGAAACAAAATGGGAAAGCTGAGAGCAACAAAGTTACACCCAAGGCTGGTCAGGCTTGGGTGGATATATTCTTTGTTGAATGAAAACCTGTCTTTGCCGGAGCTTCCTTGATCGTGAAGCATGAATCGGCATCTTTATTGAAATGAGTTGTTAAGTCATGTTGTAATATGTGCAAGATCTTCCGAGATTAGTTTCACAATGGATTATGGACAGTGGAGCATCTCGACATATGACAAGGAAGACTGCGTTGTTGTATGATGTGAAGAATATCAATGGAGGTTACGTAGGATTCGCGGGTAATCAAGGTGGTAGGATTATTGGTGAAGGAACGTTATCCAATGGGATTGTGACATTTGAAAGAGTTAACTACATTGCTGAGTTGGAGAATAATTTGCTGAGTATCTCGCAGATTTGTGACAGAATGTATACTACTAACTTCACTGACAAAGAATGTTTGATCTTGAAGCCAGGATTTGTTATCCCTGAGGAATGGATTATCATGAGGGCACCAAGAGTTAATGATCTGTACGTGTTGGATATGAGCATAGCTGCTACAACCACGGGTCAAGCTCATTGTTTTGTGTCCAGAGCAACTGAGAAAGAATCGAGATTGTGGCATAGGAAAATGGGTCACATTCACCTACGGAAGATGAATTACCTGGTTCATAATGATTTAGTGTTGGGTGTTCATGTGAAAGGTTTTCATCTGGAAGGGGAGTGCATTAGTTGTGTTAAAGGCAAGCAGAAGAAAAAGTCACACCCTACAAAGCAAGGCAATTCAGTCTCAAGACCTCTGGAAAGACTTCACATGGATTTGTTTGGTCCAGTGAATGTCAAAAGTATTACAGGAGACTACTACTGTTTGGTCATTACTGATGATTATTCCAGATTTTCATGGGTATCGTTTTTGAAGTCAAAAGATGAAACTTATGATAGTTTGATGGCGTTGTTCAAGAAGATTGAGAATCTGTACCAAAGGCGTATCAAAAGAATTCGAAGTGATAATGGTACTGAATTCAAGAACAACAAATTGGAAGAATTTTGTGACGAAAGAGGTATATTGCATGAGTTTAGTGCTCCGTACACTCCGCAGCAGAATGGAGTCGCTGAACGTAAAAACCGGACACTAATCAAGACGGCTAGAACAATGCTCGCAGATTCAAAGTTACCGATAAATTTTTGGGCTGAAGTTGTTTCCGCCGCATGCTATACGCTCAACAGAGTTCTCACTGTCAAGAAGTTCAACAAAACATGCTTTGAGTTGATCAATAACCGTAAACCTAATTTGAAGTATCTAGAACCGTTCGGGTCACCCTGTACTATTATAGAGCCTCATGGAAAGTTTGGTCCGAAGTGCATTGAGGGTATATTTGTTGGTTATGCAAGCCCTATGCGACGTGTCTTCGTTCCAAGTGAGAAGCGGATTATTGAAGCTGCAAATGTTGAATGTCAAGGTTATACAATGCCGCCGCAGAATCCTGGAGATTCATGGCGTTATCATTATGACAAATTATGGGATTCGTTTGACATGAGGGAAGAATCAGAGGAAGAAGAAGATTTCTTTGATGAGTTGGATATTTTGCGAGAGTACGAGTCGCAGCAAAGGTTCCCAGCTGAGTATTCTAGAAGACCACGGGAAACTTCAAATGACGATGAAGCAGGTCCTAGCAATGCCGGTGAACATGATGATGTCCAACAGAATGAAGTTGTGTTAGGATTGAACCCTACCAAAGGAACAGATAATAAAAGCCAAAACTAGATCACAACAGTAGATTCAAAATAAGCAGATGTTTGGTTGCAAGTCTCTCCCCTTGAAAGTGGTTTCAACATCTGATGACCTCCTATCCGCTGATCATGCAATCTGCTGACCTACAACTACTGACCAAGACAGAGTCTGATAGAAGAACTAAAGCTCTGCTGCTCAATCTACTGCCTTGGATCAAGCACTGCTGATCATGACAACATCTGCTGGGCTCACAGCAGCGGAAGGATGCAGCAGCAGTTTATATTTGGTTTATGCATTATAATGTAATATCAGTAGTTAGCATAAGCAGTATTTGTATAGATCAGGTGTTAGAGTTTGTTAGGAGGTTAGATGTCACTTTCATGGTGACGTCAGCTTAGATGCTCAGAGGTTTGCAAGTGCCTATAAATAGAACAGTACTCTATACTGTTCTGTTTAGCTCATTCACCATCTTCTTTCTGCACGAACAAACACTGAGCTCAGGCTGAGGGGGAGTTTGCATATCATACACACATTGTAATCAGAGTTTAAAAATAAATTTAATCATTTGATTCAGTGTTAGAAAATGTATGATTGATAGCATTTCTTCTGTTTGATTGTGAAAAGTTTGGTTCCATTAAATTCCGCTGCACTACTCTTTCATTTGTCCATCTAAATTCAAACACAAATCACAATCAATCCAAACTCAGATCCTAACAATTGGTATCAGAGCTAGGACAGTCAAACTTGATCTAACAATCATTTTGACGTAAATAGTTCTACTCGAAATTGTTGATACTAATCGTTTATTCGTTGTGTTGAAAAACAGAGTAAGGTTTAATCACCGATAAAGTTGATTAATCAGTACCTGTAAAACAACCGGAAAGATGTCACAATCTCAAGATGATAAAAATAACATTGGCTCTTTGTTTAAACCACCTATGCTAAAAAGAAATGAGTACAACATTTGGGAGCGAAGGATGCGTCACATCCTCGCTCAACAAAACACTTGATGTTGGAGGTCTGTCGTGTTCGGTCCTCATGTTCCTATGGTGCCAAGCGCAGAGGACGCCAAAAAATCCGTTCCTAAACCATCTGAAAATTACACTGAATTGGATTTTCAGAAGTTTGAACTGGATGCCAAAGCGTTTAGCATCATAGCCTCTGCACTCCCCAACGAAATCTATGCTGGACTGTTACATTGTGACAGTGCAAAAGAATTGTGGGATGCATTGAAGGAACAGTTCGGAGGAACAGAGGAGGTTATCGAAAACAACAGGGAAATTCTGAATCAGCAGTATGAAACGTTTTGTCACATCAAAGGGGAATCACTAACCCAACAATTTGAACGTTTCAGCTGTCTAATCAGTGAATTAAGGCTTGTTAAGGTTACATTTCCAAATGCAACCCAAAATAGCAGGTTCCTTAGATCACTGCCAGAAAAATGGGACACAATCGTTTTTGTCACCAGGAATTCAGCTGAATTCAAAGATCTGACCCTGACCCAACTCCATGGTAGACTCCTGACCTACGAAAGGGAGTTGAACCAAAAAAGGAGGTTGCAAGAGTCTGGTAAAGTTGCTGATGATTATTCATTCGGCAGCACAGCTCTGTTTGGTCAGGAAGAATCTGGCAGTAGTAGTAAGGATCAGAGTTATGATCATTTTATTGACATAACAGCTGAGGGAAACTTCGTCAACTCTGATTCTCACTCTACAAATTATGCTTTCACAGCAAATACTGAGAACCAGATGTCAGATAATTTGTGTTTTGAGCTGAATGATTTGCAACATTTTGATCCCACTGACTTAGAGGAGATGGACATATTGCATCAGTTGGCCTTGCTTAGTGTAAGAACAAGCAAGTTCTATAAAAGAACAGGGAGAAAATTTCCAGGGCTTCATGGAAATTTAAGGGTGGGGTTGGATAAATCTAAAATCAAGTGTTACAAGTGTAGTAGGCTAGGTCACTTTGCTAGAGAATGTAGGAGTCAAACTACTGGTCCCATAATAACTCACCCTAGCACAAATCCTAGACCACAACAACAAAACATTGTGCACTATACCCAATATGCTCCTGCAGCACATGTTAACACTGCTCATTATGCTGCAACCCCTGTGTCGATGCATTATGTTCAAACCACTGTTCCACAAATTCAGTATGTTCAAGCCCCTGTCCCTCAGGCACAAGTGCAACCTGCTGCACCTTAAACAACTGCTCCAACTGTGACACAACCAGATCAGCAAAGCTTTTTCACACAAGGCTTTGTTGATTGGAGCAGCATGCCTGAGGAGCTTAGTGATGAAAATTTTGCTCTATATGCTTCTAATGATGCTTGTAATGATGAATTTTGTTTGATGGCATTAGAGTCAATATCAGAAGGGGATGAAGCTGAAGGTGAACAGCTAAGTGCTGAAACAGTGGATGAAGTTGCTGAAGCAGTGGTTACTGCAGTTGCTGGTGAACTACTGCTGGAAGAAAATTCAGAAATCCTGATTGAACCACTGACCGACCCCTGGTCCAAAGAAGACAAAGAGGAAAAAGAACCAAAGGAAGCTGGTGATGAAGAAGAGAGAGCTGATGAAGAAGATAATCATCAATGTGATTGTGCCATGATGGCTGCTGCTAAGGTATCACCTCAAGTTCTTGAAAAACTGTGTTCAGACAACTGTATTATTGCATTTGCTAACATTAAAGAGGTGAATGAAAACCTTAGAGATAAAATCTTGTCTGGTGAGGTCAAATTTGAAAAGTCATTGAAAGAACTGAAAAACAAATTGACTAAAAAAGATAAAGAGATCAGCAGTTTGAAAGAAGAACAAAGCATAACCAAAACTCAACTCCAAACTATGGTAGAAAAATACCAAGTTTGCAAAAAGGAGTTAGAGTCTACCCAGATCACCTGTGAAAGGTGGGTGGAGTCTTGCAAAGGGTATGAGGTTATGCTTGAGAAACAGCTTAAAAGCAATGTCAAGTTTGGTATAGGTCATAGAAAATATGATGACATTGCAAGCACTGCTGCAATGCAAGCTGTTTCTTCTGAAATCATACCAACCAACAAAAATGTCCAAGAGGTTAAAATAACCGACAAACTTGGTAACAAAATTACTCTGGAAAGATCTGTGGGATCCTCAACTTTTGAGGAAATTGAGAAATACCAATTTAAACCCACATGGTCTGATGAGTGTGATATCCTTGAAAATTTCAAACCAATGGATTTCACAACCACTGATGGTGTCAAAGCTCCAAAAGCAAGAGTCATTCCTATCAAAGATATCCCAACAGAGGTTCAAAACTCTGTTGCAAAGGAATCTGAGAAAAGGAAGAAAAGAGAAAAGATCAAAAACTTGTTTTGTGAATTCTGTGAAAAGAAGAATCATCTAACAAAAGATTGTTTTCATCTAAAAGCATATGATATAAACAAAACAAGCAACATTTCACTTGCTGCCAGCTGCACCATCTGTGGTAAAAATAATCACAAAACTAAGGAATGTGTGTATCTCAAAAACTTTGATGAAAAGAAGAAAGAGTACACTGCAAAAACATCCTTAAGTTCATCAGCATCATCTGTTAAGTTCACCAAGAAACAACCACTGTTCATCCCTGTCCAAACTGCTGTCACAAGACAGCTGAACCAAACATCTGTTCAAAGGGATGTACAGGTGACAGATGCACCTCCAGCCAATCAATTCAGAAAAGGCAAGGAAAAAGTATCATACCCAAGGATTCCACACGTTTATGAGACTTACAAAAAGCCCTCTAAACCAAAAGTGAACACGCATCCTTTTGATTATCAACAGATGATAGGTCAAGACCCCCAACAGTGGTTAGAGAAATACATTCCCAAAAATGTACAAACCCCTGAGCTAACCACTGTCCATGCATCTGCCTCCATCCCAGACACTGTTGAGACCCCATCCAAAGCCCTGTTGGCTTTGGAAACCTTTTTGAACTAATCCTTTACTTCATGTGCAGGGAGCTTCTGCATGCTTAGATAGTCTTTGGTATGTAGATAGTGAAGGCTCCAGGCACATGACAGGATCTAAAAGCCCTTCTTTAAGATTTCAAAATCCATGGAGGGGGTGATATATCCTTTGGTAATAATAGTAAGGGAAAGGTTCTGGGGTCTGGTACTGTAAAGTCTGGAAATGTAAAATTTGAAAATGTCAATCTTATTGATAATCTGAAATTCAACCTCCTGAGTGTGTCTCAAATGAGTGATAAAGGGTTTGGATCATTCTTCACAAAGGATTGTTGTAGGATTGTCGGACCAGAAATGGTTAGTAAGATTGAAGCAATAATCAAGAAAGGCTCAACAAAACTTGTTGCTCAAAGAAGTGGCAATGTTTATGTTGTTGACATGTCAAGAGAGTGTCCCAGAGCTGATGCCTGTCTGTTCTCAGTTGCCTCTAAGAAAGAGACAGAGCTATGGCACAAAAGACTGGGACACACAAATCTCAAAACAATCAATGAAATTTCAAAAAATGGCTTAGTAAGAGGCTTGCCACAAAAAAATGTTTTCATGTCCTGAACACTGTGTTTCCTGTTTAAAAGGAAAACAGCACAAGAGCTCTTTTAAGTCCATTGAAGAGTCCAAAATAACCCAGTGCTTGCAGATGCTGCACATGGATTTGTTTGGCCCAATGCAAGTCATGAGTCTCAAAAAGAAAAGATATTGTTTGGTTATTGTTGATGACTTCTCTAGGTTTACATGGACCTTCTTTTTACACTCTAAAGATGAGACTGCAGGCATTTTGCAAGAGTTTGTGATACAGGTTGAAAAGCAATTTGACCTTCCAGTAAAAGTCTTCAGGAGTGACAATGGCACAGAATTAAAAATAAGGAGTTGGATGCCTTCTGTGTGAAGAAACGGATTGTAAGGCAGTACAGCATCCCTAGAACACCAGAGCAAAATGGAGTTGTTGAAAGAAAAAACAGAACATTGATTGAGGCTGCCAGAACCATGCTTGCAGATTCAGGTTTGCCATTACCTTTTTGGGCAGAGGCAGTAAACACTGCTTGCTATGTCCAAAACAGAGTGTTAATCAACTCCAGGCACAAAAAGACTGCTTATGAAATTCTGTATAAAATAAAGCCATTAATCTCATATTTCAAAGTTTTTGGTTGCCCATGTTTCATTTTGAACTTAAAAGATTCTATATCAAAATTTGCAGCCAAAATCGATATGGGATATCACTTGGGATACTCATCCACTGCTAAGGCCTACAAAGTGTTTAATACACTGACCAAAGCAGTGGAAGAGACTTTGAATGTAAAGTTCAATGAACTTTCATCACTGAAAATCCCTGCAAATCCTGCAGAATTGTTTGATCTTGGAAAATTCACCTTTGAAAATACTGCTGTCAAGACTTACACTGCAGGTCCATCAGAAGATTCATCACCAGACTATGGATATGAAATCATCATTCCTCAAAAGTCTGCCTCAAGAGGGGGAGCATCAGTTGTTCAAAACAGTTGTCAAAGCTCAACCACTGCTACCTCAACAGTTGTTGACCAAAGTAGCCCCTTAACCACTGCTTCCACCTCATCAAACACTGCTGACAAAAGTCCTCAAACAGTGGATCAAAGTCAGCAGATGTTCACACCTTTACCTCCAATGCCTCCACCTTTTGAAGCCACTGCTGGGTCATCAAAGTCACCAGCAGTGGTTAGCTCAGATGATACACATCTGCAGCCTTCACCACAAAATGTCATCATTCCCTACCAAGGAGAGCTAATCTTCTTGAAACCTCATTCACCAGATCAAATCATTGGCAACATCAATGAAGGGGTGCTCACAAGAAAGCAGTCCCAAAACATTTGTCTTTTTGCTGGCTTTCTATCACTCCATCAGCCAGTCAAGTACCAAGAGGCACTGAAAGACAACAGCTGGGTAGAGGCCATGCAAGAAGAACTCCAACAGTTCAGAAGACAACAAGTATGGGAGCTTGTACCACTGCCAGAGAATGTAAGTCCTATTGGCACAAAGTGGGTCTTCAAAAACAAAACTGATGAAAGGGGTATTGTTGTCAAGAACAAAGCCAGGCTTGTGGTTCAAGGCTACAGACAAGAAGAGGGAATTGATTATGATGAGACTTTTGCTCCTGTTGCAAGACTTGAAGCAATCAGACTCTTTCTGGCCTTTGTTGTCAACCACAATATCAAGGTGTATCAAATGGATATAAAATGTGCATTCCTCTATGGTAAGATTCAAGAAGAGGTATATGTCTGTCAACCTCCAGGTTTTGAGGATCCATTTTATCCAGATCATGTCTACAAGCTAAACAAAGCTTTGTATGGCTTGAAACAAGCACCTAGAGCCTGGTATGAAACTCTTTCCACCTTTTTACTCTCCATTGGTTTCACCAGAGGCAGGATTGATAAAACACTGTTTTTAAAATGGAGAGGAAAGGATTTGATGATTGTCCAGATTTATGTGGATGACATCATTTTTGGAAGCACATGTAATAAAATGTGTGAAGAGTTCAGACAACTCATGACAGCTGAGTTTGAAATGAGTGCAATGGGTGAACTTCAGTGCTTTCTTGGTCTCCAAGTAAGGCAGCTGCAAAATGGAACTTTCATCCATCAAGGCAAATATGCCAAAGAGCTCTTAAAGAAATTTGATATGGATGATTGTAAGCCATGTAGTACACCCATTGCAACCAACAAATTGGTCATGTCTGAAGACAAGGATGATTTGGTTGATCAGACCTTATATAGAAGCATGATTAGGTCTTTATTGTACCTAACTACATCTAGACCAGATATCATGTTTGCAACATGTGTCTGTGCAAGATCCCAATCAGCCCCTAGAAAGTCAAACCTTATTGCTGTAAAAAGGATATTCAGATACCTCAAAGGTGCTCCCACACTTGGTATCTGGTATCCAGCTGATGGTAAAATTGAGCTTTCAGGTTTTTCAGATAGTGACTTTGCTGGATGTGATAAAACAAGGAAGTCCACTTCAGAAGGGTGCCAATTCCTAGGCAATTGCTTAGTGTCTTGGCAAAGCAAAAAGCAAGCAGCTGTTTCCACATCCACTGCTGAGGCAGAATACGTAGCTGCTGCAAGCTGTACAGCCCAACTGCTCTGGCTTCAGAATCAGTTACTGGATTTTGGTATCACTGCCTTGAAGACACCACTCATGTTGGACAGCCAGGCAGCAGAAAATATCATCAAAAATCCAGTTTCCCATTCAACCACCAAACATATCGACATCAGACATCACTTTGTGAGGGATTGCTATGAAAAAGGTTTGATTTCTCTGCATCATGTTCCAACTAAGGATCAGCTGGCAGATGTGCTAACCAAAGCATTAGACACATCTACCTTTGAAAGCTTGATCTCTAGGATTGGTATGCTCAACATGGAATAACAGGCAAAATCCTGTTTTTCTATGAATAAAAGCATAAAAATGTTTTCAGAAAATCAAAATTCCATCCTTAAAAATAGCTAAAAATGAATTTTTCATTAAAATCCTATAAGTCTGCCATAACCACTGATTGGGTTCAAAAGTCTGTGCTACTACAAAAGTCTATCCACTGCTGCAAGTCATCCCCTGTTCTCATTTCTCTTGATAACCACTGATGATCATAATCAGTGTTGCATCCACTGCTGAGCTATCTACTGATAGTGAAAAGCATCCACTGTCCTCCATTCCCATTGTAACTACTGCTTTCACCAGTTGTTTTCACAAAAAGTACTGTTCAAAAGTATCGTCCTTCACTTCACCAGGGGATGGCATGCGGACAGTACTTAGTGGTCAGACCTTTTGTAACTGCTGCCACGTCAGCATTCACTCTTCCTCTATAACACCCCCTTTCTACACCCAAACAAGGTTTCACTGTCGAATTGAATTCTCAAAAATTCTCTTCTCAAAGCAGTTTTCATCACATTTCTTCAAATCACTCCACAATCTCATCTTCGATCCTCATCTTCAAAATGACAAAATCGAAATCTTCCGCTTCAAAAGGTGCCTCTCAAAAGGCTACCTCCACCGACATCCCACACAAACCATCTCACAATCTACTGGGTCTTCTCAAAAAACCCGGCAATATCGATACATTTGATTCCATCCTCGATATTATCAACGCTTCAAAGTACAAAACTTTGTTGACCGCTGATGCACCAATTTACCTGCAAACTCAGAGAGAGTTTTGGAAAAATTGCATCCTTGAAAAACAAGGAAAAGATGTCATAGCCATTAACTCTTCTCTGCAGAAGAAAGCAGTCCGAATAACACCGCAATCTATATCTGAAGTCTTTCAACTCGATGATCTGCAAGGTAAAGACTCTTTCCCTAAAACCGAGTTAAAAATTGACTTCATTGAGAGAGGGTATGCAGACATGTAACGCCCCAAAACTCGGGTCTAAATATTTTATTTGGACATTTTATTTGGTTGGCATAAGTAAGTAGGATTTATTAGTTAAGTGGGATATTTCACAAATAACCAAGCTATCTAACTTGGTTAGATAGTGTTGGCTATCAATTGAGAATGGAAAATAATGGGGGTTAAATAAATAAGAAAGAACATGACGGACCAAGATTGTCAAATTGGAATCTGAATTTAATTAAAACAAAAAAATCTCACACACAAGGGGGTGTGTGCGTGAGATCGAGCAGAAGGAAGAAGGAAAGGGTGAAAACCCTAGTTCCCAAGAAAGCTTCAAATTGACAAGGAAATTAGGCTCAAATCCGATGCATGAACTCGTTTTCTTGATGATCTAGCCCTAACAAACATGTGGTAAGTTGTATTTTATGATTTGATGATCTTGCTATGAAGTGGGTTATGGTCAATCCATGAAATTGTATGAAATTGATCATGTAGATGTGTTAGAATCACATTATAGAACATGAACTATGCAAGATTCCAAGTAATTTGATGATTTTGGATGAAACCCACTTGTGGTAGTGAAGATGATGATATGGATAATCATGCATGTTCATTAGTTGTGTAAGATTGATGTATGATGTTGTATGTAATGAGTAATGGTCAGTTAATTTGGGTATAGTATGAAAATTACATGATTCTAGTGGAATTTGATGATCTTGATATGAGTTAGTAAGAATTTGCAAAGAATGCTTGTACATAATGTTTTGCTAGTAATACACCCGCCAAGTGTTCGATAAAATGCCTAAGAGAGCAAAATTGTGAAATTGTATGAAAGTTATGGGTAATTATGTATAGAAGGTGCTTATGGTGTAGCCGTTAGCAAAATAATAAGTTAAGTATGCTTAAGGTGGAGTCATTATGAGAATTCGGATTTGAAGGTATGGTTTGGTAAAATTATGCATTAGGGACTTGTACCTTATGTCCCAATGATGTAATGCTCGCCATATACTTTATGCATTTGATTCATGGTGATTGAGAGCAAATGTGTACGAATATGTGATGCGTAGTTTATTGATAAGTGATAATGTTGGAATTATGTCGTGTACATATGTAAGATGATAATTTGATTGTGCGAATGTCAAACAATGCGGTTGTCGAATGTAGAGTTAAGAAAGCATAAGTATGTGTATATTGTGTAAGCGACTAGGCGATCATATAGTTGTATGTGTTATACGACATTATGTATGAAATTAATATGATGTCATTAATATGATCTAAGTGGTTGACAAATCATGTCGTATGCGTGTTAGTGGAAGTCAATGTAGATAAGAGTTGGAAAAATGTATGTTAATATGAATAAGTATAAATACTAACATTATTATGGCATGACGGCATGAAAGAATAGGAACCACACTAGCATGGACCAAGCATGGAAGGCCAACGGGTCAAGATGAGGCAAGGAAGCGGTTATGAACACGGATGCACAAGGTAAGTGATTTTCGTAATCACTTCGTAGTACAAGTAAGTAATAAAGTGTTGTAATGAATTAAATATGATGTTTGAGGTCAAATATGTGTTAAAGTCTTTCGTCGTAAATGATGGGTTTAAGGTTGACCAAAATGCCCATGATGGGTAATTTGGGGTAAACGAACTTAAAAGTGGTTTAGAAGCAAGTTATTCGATTAGAGTAATGTTTTGGACAAGTATGGAAGTGGGGATGATGGTTTGGTCAGTCATAGACCAATTAATGCGCGAATACCCTTAACGGGTCAAATAGTTAGAAAATAGTTAAGTCGAATGTATGTAAGTTAAGGATTTCCGTAATCCGGAGGTAAGATTTTAAGTTCATATGATAGAATGTGAATTTACAAGCATGTAGGAAGAAACGGGAGGTCAAACGGGTAAACGGTTCAAAAGTTACGTGCGTTTTAGTACGTACGGACGACGAAACGAACCTGCAGAAAACTGCAAAAACTAGAGGGCGTCGCCGACGGGTAGGGGGCCCAAAGGTGGGATCCTAAAGAATATGTAGTAATATGGTACCCAAAGGTGGGATCCTAAAGAATATGTAGTAATATGGTACCCAAAGGTGGGATCCTAAAGAATATGTAGTAATATGGTACCCAAAGGTGGGATCCTAAAGAATATGTAGTAATATGGTACCCAAAGGTGGGATCCTAAAGAATATGTAGTAATATGGTACCCAAAGGTGGGATCCTAAAGAATACGTAGTAATATGGTACCCAAAGGTGGGATCCTAAAGAATACGTAGTAATATGGTACCCAAAGGTGGGATCCTAAAGAATACGTAGTAATATGGTACCCAAAGGTGGGATCCTAAAGAATATGTAGTAATATGGTACCCAAAGGTGGGATCCTAAAGAATATGTAGTAATATGGTACCCAAAGGTGGGATCCTAAAGAATATGTAGTAATATGGTACCCAAAGGTGGGATCCTAAAGAATATGTAGTAATATGGTACCCAAAGGTGGGATCCTAAAGAATATGTAGTAATATGGTACCCAAAGGTGGGATCCTAAAGAATATGTAGTAATATGGTACCCAAAGGTGGGATCCTAAAGAATATGTAGTAATATGGTACCTAAAGGTGGGATCCTAAAGAATATGTAGTAATATGGTTAAGAATTTCCTTAAGTAGATACGTATGAAGGTATGTATGTATGTAGGTGTGTATGTAGGTAGTATGTGTATGTGTATATATATATCCAAGTGAGTATGTACGAAAGTGTGTGCACGTATGTAGGGTTGTGAGAAGGCATGTAATAGGTATGTATGTAGACATGTATGCATGTATGTATGTAGGTATGCACGTATGTAGGAACGTACGTATGAATGTAGGTACGTAGGGTTGTAAGTAGTTATGTGTGAACGGATGCACATATGTAAGTATGTATGAAAGTATATACGCACGTATTCAATGAAATTGAGTATTGACGATAATAATAGTGTGCCTTGTGAACGAAGTGTAACGCAGGTACAATGAGAAAGTCTCACCACGGAATGTACGATCAGATGGAAAGCTGGGATGTAAAGAGTTAACGGAACAAAAGTAAACGTGAATAAATCTTGTATGTTTATAATGCGTACTAATGTTATGAATTTAATGTGGTGAGCGCAGGTAGTACGAGTCATGAGGATCATCAAGGAACAGAGATCGAGGATCGAGTCACTAGTGAGATTGTACGGGAACGTTGATGTATATAATGTAGTAAACATAAACTATGTTTTTACTTAGTAAATAAGTCGATTGATTGATTTATGTGAAAGAGTTATGTTAAAGTTAATTTTTAAATAAGTTAAAGTGTTTATAATGAAAGAAAGTTTATGGTACGTATTTTCCGCTGCGACTTATGGTCAAATGTGATTTAGGGTCTTACAAGTTGGTATCAGAGCCCTGGTTTGAGGGAATCAAGTACGAGAAGGTAGGTACTTGAACTCAAACCTATGTGCTCTTGTGATAAGGAACCTGTACAATCCATGACTCGATCAAGATCCAAAGGTAGAAATGGAATGAAAACGTGTATGTATGTATTCATATGAAGAAGCTAACGGTTTGCTATGTGCAAGGTAAGCTTAAAAGTTTGGAGAGGATGATCCGTGAATGCAGTCTAAGGTGGATGCTAAGGCAGTCAAGGATGCGGATGGACAGACGGACCCCAGGTACACAATGTTGATATGTATGGGTACCGTTGTTAAAAGAAAAAGGAAGAAGTCTCCTTGGGAGGGTAAGTACTAAACGGAAGACAACGATATTGTCTTGGTAAAATTGTAAAAAAAAAATGTAGCACGAACTGAGACCCACTAATGCGGACATAAGGCGATGATTACCTGATGGCACGGAATTAGTATGTGAATTGCGCACCTGGCCAGTACGCAAGAAGCATATGACGTTCGTGAGACCGTGGTAATTATCGCAGGTATGTCCGTTAGAATTGGGTAGCAGGTGGGCGTGCGGGTGAAGTGGGTAGTAAGGCTCTCGGGAAATTGAGAGTACTATGTAGGAATGAAAAGTATGAGTGATAAAAATGAAGAATGTTGAATCCGTAAGAAAGTACGGATCAACAGGGTATAAATGAAATGTTTGAATCCGCGAGACGGATTCAAAGAATGAAAGGTGTAAAATGCAATGTTTGAATCCGCAAGACGGATTCAAGGAATGAAATGCAGAAAATGATATGTTTGAATCTGTGAGACGGATTCAGCACGTGTAATGAATGAAAGATGTGAATGGATGATGTAAGTGAAATGTTTGAATCCGCGAAAAGGATTCAAAGCACGAAAGGAAGAAAATGTATGAATGGTATGTTTGGAACCGCTAGACGGATTCAGAACATGAAAGCAATAAAAGGCATGAATGTGACGTTTGACTTCGCGGGACGGATTTAAAATATAAAAAGGATGAAATTAGTCCACATCACAATGTGTCGACAGTTTGACCATGGTTGTGTCAAACAAGTCATACGGGTAAATGTAAAGTAATAAACAAAAGAATGATTGTAGTGGGCATGCAAACCTAAATTTTAAAGCGAAAGAAAGAAGTTCGAACAAGTTATGTGTTAAATGTGTTAGTAATTGACTCTTAGGAGTCATAATGAATGACGGGCTACGACCCGGATAATGATTTAAGTACGAACAAGAAGGGTAAGTTTTGTTAAGAATACCGAAATGATGTAATGAATGTCTTTGCAGGTAAGCATGAATGGAAAGAAGTATGAAGAGTACCTCAATACATCTATGGTAAGTAAGAAATGACAGTCCGACCTGGAAAGGTCAAACTGCAAAGGTTAATGAAATGCGGAACCAGAATAAAAGAATTGCATGTAAGGAATGAATTGCGAAATGTGTTAAAGTTTGTACGTAGGACGTTGAAAAAAAAAAGAAAGGAAATATAGGTGAGTAATCACCTAGTATAATGAATGCTTGAATGAAATGTGCTAACCGCTAAAATTGTAGATTATAATGTTAGGAAATATTGATGTGATGAAACCAAATGAATTGGTGGAAGGATGTGCACGGGCGAAAGCGCATTACACGGATGAATGAAATCTAGCCTGGTATTGCTAGTACTCGGGAAGAATGCGGATCGATCTGGGTTGCGGATCGTAGATTGTTGATATGAGATGAGGTCAGTAAAAAGTTTAACATATGTTAGATGAGTAAGAATTGGTATATCGAAAGTCTATGATATGCGTATAATGGTACGTCGACCCTTCTATGAAGGTGAAATGTAAGTAGAAAGGACTTTAGTAACGGGATGATAGGATTTGCTCGTGGTGAGCAGAATGAAACAAGGTATATGATACAATAATAGAATGAAATAAATCACAAAAGTGAAAATGACACTAGTAAGGGCTCTGGATAAGTTTCTGACCGTTCCTGTGTTTGTGAAGGTAAAGTTTGCTTAATTTAAGAAAGTAGGGACAAAGCGTACAAGTATACTCAATTATGAGAAAAATTTAGCCAAGATCGTGAATATATTCGTATTGTATTACGCACTCTAAATGAGTACAAAGAAAGGAGGGTAAGAGTAAGAATGAGCAAGGTTTCGGGGACGAAACCTCTTTTAAGGAGGGTAGATTTGTAACGCCCCAAAACTCGGGTCTAAATATTTTATTTGGACATTTTATTTGGTTGGCATAAGTAAGTAGGATTTATTAGTTAAGTGGGATATTTCACAAATAACCAAGCTATCTAACTTGGTTAGATAGTGTTGGCTATCAATTGAGAATGGAAAATAATGGGGGTTAAATAAATAAGAAAGAACATGACGGACCAAGATTGTCAAATTGGAATCTGAATTTAATTAAAACAAAAAATCTCACACACAAGGGGGTGTGTGCGTGAGATCGAGCAGAAGGAAGAAGGAAAGGGTGAAAACCCTAGTTCCCAAGAAAGCTTCAAATTGACAAGGAAATTAGGCTCAAATCCGATGCATGAACTCGTTTTCTTGATGATCTAGCCCTAACAAACATGTGGTAAGTTGTATTTTATGATTTGATGATCTTGCTATGAAGTGGGTTATGGTCAATCCATGAATTGTATGAAATTGATCATGTAGATGTGTTAGAATCACATTATAGAACATGAACTATGCAAGATTCCAAGTAATTTGATGATTTTGGATGAAACCCACTTGTGGTAGTGAAGATGATGATATGGATAATCATGCATGTTCATTAGTTGTGTAAGATTGATGTATGATGTTGTATGTAATGAGTAATGGTCAGTTAATTTGGGTATAGTATGAAAATTACATGATTCTAGTGGAATTTGATGATCTTGATATGAGTTAGTAAGAATTTGCAAAGAATGCTTGTACATAATGTTTTGCTAGTAATACACCCGCCAAGTGTTCGATAAAATGCCTAAGAGAGCAAAATTGTGAAATTGTATGAAAGTTATGGGTAATTATGTATAGAAGGTGCTTATGGTGTAGCCGTTAGCAAAATAATAAGTTAAGTATGCTTAAGGTGGAGTCATTATGAGAATTCGGATTTGAAGGTATGGTTTGGTAAAATTATGCATTAGGGACTTGTACCTTATGTCCCAATGATGTAATGCTCGCCATATACTTTATGCATTTGATTCATGGTGATTGAGAGCAAATGTGTACGAATATGTGATGCGTAGTTTATTGATAAGTGATAATGTTGGAATTATGTCGTGTACATATGTAAGATGATAATTTGATTGTGCGAATGTCAAACAATGCGGTTGTCGAATGTAGAGTTAAGAAAGCATAAGTATGTGTATATTGTGTAAGCGACTAGGCGATCATATAGTTGTATGTGTTATACGACATTATGTATGAAATTAATATGATGTCATTAATATGATCTAAGTGGTTGACAAATCATGTCGTATGCGTGTTAGTGGAAGTCAATGTAGATAAGAGTTGGAAAAATGTATGTTAATATGAATAAGTATAAATACTAACATTATTATGGCATGACGGCATGAAAGAATAGGAACCACACTAGCATGGACCAAGCATGGAAGGCCAACGGGTCAAGATGAGGCAAGGAAGCGGTTATGAACACGGATGCACAAGGTAAGTGATTTTCGTAATCACTTCGTAGTACAAGTAAGTAATAAAGTGTTGTAATGAATTAAATA
Source organism: Helianthus annuus (assembly GCF_002127325.2). Taxonomy (NCBI): domain Eukaryota; kingdom Viridiplantae; phylum Streptophyta; class Magnoliopsida; order Asterales; family Asteraceae; genus Helianthus; species Helianthus annuus. The sequence continues at coordinate 100,424,993 of NC_035445.2, forward strand.
TGATGTTTGAGGTCAAATATGTGTTAAAGTCTTTCGTCGTAAATGATGGGTTTAAGGTTGACCAAAATGCCCATGATGGGTAATTTGGGGTAAACGAACTTAAAAGTGGTTTAGAAGCAAGTTATTCGATTAGAGTAATGTTTTGGACAAGTATGGAAGTGGGGATGATGGTTTGGTCAGTCATAGACCAATTAATGCGCGAATACCCTTAACGGGTCAAATAGTTAGAAAATAGTTAAGTCGAATGTATGTAAGTTAAGGATTTCCGTAATCCGGAGGTAAGATTTTAAGTTCATATGATAGAATGTGAATTTACAAGCATGTAGGAAGAAACGGGAGGTCAAACGGGTAAACGGTTCAAAAGTTACGTGCGTTTTAGTACGTACGGACGACGAAACGAACCTGCAGAAAACTGCAAAAACTAGAGGGCGTCGCCGACGGGTAGGGGGCCCAAAGGTGGGATCCTAAAGAATATGTAGTAATATGGTACCCAAAGGTGGGATCCTAAAGAATATGTAGTAATATGGTACCCAAAGGTGGGATCCTAAAGAATATGTAGTAATATGGTACCCAAAGGTGGGATCCTAAAGAATATGTAGTAATATGGTACCCAAAGGTGGGATCCTAAAGAATATGTAGTAATATGGTACCCAAAAGTGGGATCCTAAAGAATACGTAGTAATATGGTACCCAAAGGTGGGATCCTAAAGAATACGTAGTAATATGGTACCCAAAGGTGGGATCCTAAAGAATATGTAGTAATATGGTACCCAAAGGTGGGATCCTAAAGAATATGTAGTAATATGGTACCCAAAGGTGGGATCCTAAAGAATATGTAGTAATATGGTACCCAAAGGTGGGATCCTAAAGAATATGTAGTAATATGGTACCCAAAGGTGGGATCCTAAAGAATATGTAGTAATATGGTACCCAAAGGTGGGATCCTAAAGAATATGTAGTAATATGGTACCCAAAGGTGGGATCCTAAAGAATATGTAGTAATATGGTACCCAAAGGTGGGATCCTAAAGAATATGTAGTAATATGGTACCCAAAGGTGGGATCCTAAAGAATATGTAGTAATATGGTACCTAAAGGTGGGATCCTAAAGAATATGTAGTAATATGGTTAAGAATTTCCTTAAGTAGATACGTATGAAGGTATGTATGTATGTAGGTGTGTATGTAGGTAGTATGTGTATGTGTATGTGTATATATATATCCAAGTGAGTATGTACGAAAGTGTGTGCACGTATGTAGGGTTGTGAGAAGGCATGTAATAGGTATGTATGTAGACATGTATGCATGTATGTATGTAGGTATGCACGTATGTAGGAACGTACGTATGAATGTAGGTACGTAGGGTTGTAAGTAGTTATGTGTGAACGGATGCACATATGTAAGTATGTATGAAAGTATATACGCACGTATTCAATGAAATTGAGTATTGACGATAATAATAGTGTGCCTTGTGAACGAAGTGTAACGCAGGTACAATGAGAAAGTCTCACCACGGAATGTACGATCAGATGGAAAGCTGGGATGTAAAGAGTTAACGGAACAAAAGTAAACGTGAATAAATCTTGTATGTTTATAATGCGTACTAATGTTATGAATTTAATGTGGTGAGCGCAGGTAGTACGAGTCATGAGGATCATCAAGGAACAGAGATCGAGGATCGAGTCACTAGTGAGATTGTACGGGAACGTTGATGTATATAATGTAGTAAACATAAACTATGTTTTTACTTAGTAAATAAGTCGATTGATTGATTTATGTGAAAGAGTTATGTTAAAGTTAATTTTTAAATAAGTTAAAGTGTTTATAATGAAAGAAAGTTTATGGTACGTATTTTCCGCTGCGACTTATGGTCAAATGTGATTTAGGGTCTTACAAGACACAATGATGAAGAGGGATACCTTAGAAAAAGGTTTCTTCCCTTCTGCAACTAGATTTTTATTTCATACCCTTCTCATGTGTGTTTCAAACAAAACCACTTCTTTTAATGAAATACCAATGAAAATTCAAAACTTGGGGTATGCTATTTTACAAGGCGAAAATCTTAACTACTCCAAGGCAATTTTCAATGATTTGGTTAAAAATGTTGAAACAAAATCATTCTTGCTGTTCCCAAGATTTTTAAGTTATTATTTTGAGAAAAAGTTCAGTAAGGATGATATTGCAGTAATAAACCAAGGTGACTCTTTTCAAATGAACAGCTTAACTGCTGAAACTTTTTCAAGAATGTCAACACCTTGTAAAACACGAGCAGAGGTGCCTGAGCAGATTTTAGCAGCAAACACTGCTCCTCAGGTATCTGCTGCTGAGCCCACTGCTCAAGGTGATCAAGGCAGTCAAACAACTATCTTGAAACCCACACATAAAATCACCAAACAGCCACATAAAAAGAAAAATAAAAAAACCCACCAAACCCATCAAAAAGGCAACTCTGGAGGATGAGATACCAGAGCAACTACCTGTGATTGCACAAAAATCACAACAAACCACTGCTGCTACTTCCTCACAGCAGTTGGTAGAAATATCTCCACCCATACCTGAAACTCCTCCTGTCTCTTCACAAAAAGAACAGGTTGTACAAACAGGGTCACCACATCATGAGGCTCTGGAAGCACTCGTTTCCATCCTCCACAGCCCAATACCCGGGGCAATTCCGCTTTCTAAGCCTACCCTCACATCCCCATTTCCACCAAACACCAAACTACTGTTGGATGCAATTGATTTGAACCTAGCACAAACCAGTCCTTCTCAATCACCTGTTTATGAGAAAATACCTCAACAAGAGACTGGGCTTGATGTATCAATCTTTGCTAACCCACCAACACAACCTGAGGAGGTTACACCCCTTGAGTTACAAGTAACTCTTGGTGGTCTTCCAAGTGAAACAGCCACTACAAGTGTTGAACCTACAGGTTTACACTTGGACAGTGGTTACATCAATAAGACTTCCTTGGAGGCAATTCCTTCTATAACACCTCTGTTATCTGCCAGTGAGTTTGTAATAACCACTGGTAACATCAAAAGATTATCAGGTGTTGAAGGAAGAAGACCCTAGTACCAAGAAAAAAGGGCATCAGTTGTTGATGTTTGGAGTACACTCCCTACCTCAACTTCTGATAAAACCACTACTAGTGGGAAATCAGATGATCCCATTAAATTGGATGATGGTTTAAAGTACCAAGAATTGACGGCACGTGTTGAAAAATTGGACACATCTGTTGCAGAAATTAAAGAAATGCTGCAACAGTTGTTAACAATTCAAAAGGTACCATCCACTGTTGTTCCATCTCAAACACCTGCTCCACCACCAGCAGATGTTACAAATGAGCTCTGGAACCTCTTTCAACCTTTTCTCCATCAACAATTTCAATTGGCCGAGCAACAACATGAAAAACATGTTCAAGAGCTCAAAAAGGCAATGGAGTCTAGGTTCCGGGATACAAATGATGACATCAAGGCTCTTAAGACCCAATTGCTAACAACCTGTAACACCCCAAAACCCGAATGTTTATATTCGTTAAATGTTATGATCGGGTACATCAAGAAATAAATAACTAGGTTATTCGTCCTAGTTAAAAGTATGGTAGAAACAAATAAGGAATGAAAGTTGTGTCAATTCTAATTAGTGAGAAAACTTGAGGGACCAAAACGGTTAGGATGGAAAGATGGGTTTTATTTATGAAAATCAACACACACAAACACACACATTCGTGTGTTCTAGAAAGGAGCAGGAGCTCTCATGAGAGCTCAAGAAACCCTAAACGTGAAGAATCATCAAATCGAAGGGCAAATCAAGGTCTAAATTCATGAATGAACACAGATTAATGATCACCTTCACAAGGGGATTGTAAGGTATGTCTTAAAAGTTAGATTGGTGATCTTTCACGAAGTGGGTTATGATGTAAATTGCGAATTTGTATGAAATTGTGAATGGGTGTGTGTTAGAATCATCATATTGAACATGGGTTATGCATGATTTAGGTTAATTTGATGTTTAGAGGTGAAACCCATTTGTTTTGGTAAGGATGATGACTTGAATGATCACCCAAGTCCAATCCTTGTTCACATCTTGTTGTGTTATGGTGTATGTAATGCGTTCTTGTTAGGTAGATTGAATGTGATATGAATTTGTTGATGTTTTTGTGTTAATTGATGAATGAAAGCATGAAGTAGGAAGTAAAGCATGAAACACTTGTACATTATGCATAAATTGTGGCATGCACACCAAGTGTTTGATGAAATGCCTAGGTGGGATTAATAGATGAAATGGTATGCAAGTAATGGATGAAATCGTATAATATGGGGATATGATGTATTTGATGATAAATAAACATGAGAAATCTATTTTTATATGGAATTCATGTAGGATTTGGTTGGCCATGTTATTTAGTAAAAGTATGCATTAGAATATTGTACTCTATGTTGGAGTGGTATGATGTTTACTACATGTTTGAATAATTGCTTAATCAAAATTGATAAGTAAAAGTACACTAAATGTGAAGCATATGAGATCATTAGAATAGGATGAAGTTAGAATGATGTTGGGTTGTTAAGCATAGGTCATGGTGTTAGTTGTAGAATTATGTTACTAGAATGAACGGAATTAAATATGTTTGGTATGTGCATATAACTAGATGATCATGTGGTTGTATGCTTATTGCATCGTGAGTATGAAATGTATATAGTGTCATTAGTATAGTCTACTATAATGACATGGATGTATGAGGTTAAGTCGAAAGTTCATATGATAAATTGTTGACTTTTTGAAAGTCAACTGTGCATAAGTAGCAATGTTGGACTTTTGTCACAATTGTGATATTATAGAAAGTCATATGATGCGTGTTATATCCATACGTGTTATATGTGATGACACGATGAATTGTATGAGTTTGAAAGATTAATTTGTGGAAATATGCCTTATGCTTGTTAGAATTGACTAATGAAAGTCAAATGTGAAACATGAATTTGATATGATTGTTAATATGTACAATCATGTATGCTAACAAGAATGTGAATGCGATGACATGAAAGTATAGGGATCATGTCAAGATGGATGGAAGCATGGAAGGTTAACGGGTCAAAAAGAGGCGAGGAAACGGATGCGAATACGAACACTAAAGGTAAGTGATTTCCGTAATCACTTCGTAGTACAAGTAAGTAATAAAGTGTTGTAATGAATTAAATATGATGTTTGAGGTCAAATATGTGTTAAAGTCTTTCGTCGTAAACGATGGGTTTAAGGTTGACCAAAATGCCCATGATGGGTATTTTGGGGTAAACGAACTTAAAAGTGGTTTAGAAGCAAGTTATTCGATTAGAGTAATGTTTTGGACAAGTATGGAAGTGGGGATGATGGTTTGGTCAGTCATAGACCAATTAATGCGCGAATACCCTTAACGGGTCAAATAGTTAGAAAATAGTTAAGTCGAATGTATGTAAGTTAAGGATTTCCGTAATCCGGAGGTAAGATTTTAAGTTCATATGATAGAATGTGAATTTACAAGCATGTAGGAAGAAACGGGAGGTCAAACGGGTAAACGGTTCAAAAGTTACGTGCGTTTTAGTGCGTACGGACGACGAAACGAACCTGCAGAAAACTGCAAAAACTAGAGGGCGTCGCCGACGGGTAGGGGGCCCAAAGGTGGGATCCTAAAGAATATGTAGTAATATGGTACCCAAAGGTGGGATCCTAAAGAATATGTAGTAATATGGTACCCAAAGGTGGGATCCTAAAGAATATGTAGTAATATGGTACCCAAAGGTGGGATCCTAAAGAATATGTAGTAATATGGTACCCAAAGGTGGGATCCTAAAGAATATGTAGTAATATGGTACCCAAAGGTGGGATCCTAAAGAATATGTAGTAATATGGTACCCAAAGGTGGGATCCTAAAGAATATGTAGTAATATGGTACCCAAAGGTGGGATCCTAAAGAATATGTAGTACTATGGTACCCAAAGGTGGGATCCTAAAGAATATGTAGTAATATGGTACCCAAAGGTGGGATCCTAAAGAATATGTAGTAATATGGTACCCAAAGGTGGGATCCTAAAGAATATGTAGTAATATGGTACCCAAAGGTGGGATCCTAAAGAATATGTAGTAATATGGTACCCAAAGGTGGGATCCTAAAGAATATGTAGTAATATGGTACCCAAAGGTGGGATCCTAAAGAATATGTAGTAATATGGTACCCAAAGGTGGGATCCTAAAGAATATGTAGTACTATGGTACCCAAAGGTGGGATCCTAAAGAATATGTAGTACTATGGTACCCAAAGGTGGGATCCTAAAGAATATGTAGTAATATGGTACCCAAAGGTGGGATCCTAAAGAATATGTAGTAATATGGTACCCAAAGGTGGGATCCTAAAGAATATGTAGTAATATGGTACCCAAAGGTGGGATCCTAAAGAATATGTAGTAATATGGTACCCAAAGGTGGGATCCTAAAGAATATGTAGTAATATGGTACCCAAAGGTGGGATCCTAAAGAATATGTAGTAATATGGTACCCAAAGGTGGGATCCTAAAGAATATGTAGTAATATGGTACCCAAAGGTGGGATCCTAAAGAATATGTAGTAATATGGTACCCAAAGGTGGGATCCTAAAGAATATGTAGTAATATGGTACCCAAAGGTGGGATCCTAAAGAATATGTAGTAATATGGTACCTAAATGTGGGATTCTAAGTTAAGAATTTCCTTAAGTAGATACGTATGAAGGTATGTATGTATGTATGTGTGAATATAAGTGGTATGTATGAATGAATGTATGTATGTATGTATGTAGGTATGCACGTATGTAGGAACGTACGTATGAATGTAGGTACGTAGGTTTGTAAGTAGTTATGAGTGAACGGATGCACATATGTAAGTATGTATGAAAGTATATACGCATGTATTCAATGAAATTGAGTATTGACGATAATAATAGTGTGCCTTGTGAACGAAGTGTAACGCAGGTACAATGAGAAAGTCTCACCACGGAATGTACGATCAGATGGAAAGCTGGGATGTAAAGAATTAACGGAACAAGAAGTGTAAACGTGAATAAATCTTGTATGTTTATAATGCGTACTAATGTTATGAATTTAATGTGGTGAGCGCAGGTAGTACGAGTCATGAGGATCATCAAGGAACAGAGATCGAGGATCGAGTCACTAGTGAGATTGTACGGGAACGTTGATGTATATAATGTAGTAAACATAAGCTATGTTTTTACTTAGTAATTAGGTCGATTGATGGATTTATGTGAAAGAGTTATGTTAAAGTTAATTTTTAAATAAGTTAAGGTGTTTATAATGAAAGAAAGTTTATGGCTTGAACTTCCGCTGCGACTTTTAGTCAAATACGCATTAGGGTCTTACAAGTTGGTATCAGAGCCCTGGTTTGAGGGAATCAAGTACGAGAAGGTAGGTACTTGAACTCAAACCTATGTGCTCTTGTGATAAGGAACCTGTACAATCCATGACTCGGTCAAGATCCAAAGGTAGAAATGGAATGAAAACGTGTATGTATGTATTCATATGAAGAAGCTAACGGTTTGCTATGTGCAAGGTAAGCTTAAAAGTTTGGAGAGGATGATCCGTGAATGCAGTCTAAGGTGGATGCTAAGGCAGGCAAGGATGCGAATGGACAGACGGACCCCAGGTACACAATGTTGACATGTATGGGTACCGTTGTTAAAAGAAAAAGGAAGAAGTCTCCTTGGGAGGGTAAGTACTAAACGGAAGACAACGATATTGTCTTGGTAAAATTGTAAAAATGTAGCACGAACTGAGACCCACTAATGCGGACATAAGGCGATGATTACCTGAAGGCACGGAATTAGTATGTGAATTGCGCACCTGGCCAGTACGCAAGAAGCATATGACGTTCGTGAGACCGTGGTAATTATCGCATGTATATCTGTAGAATTGGGTAGCAGGTGGGCGTGCGGGTGAAGTGGGTAGTAAGGCTCTCGGGAAATTGAGAGTACTATGTAGGAATGAAATGCAGAAAATGATATGTTTGAATCTGTGAGACGGATTCAGCACATGTAATGAATGAAAGATGTGAATGGGTAATGTAAATGAAATGTTTGAATCCGCGAAAAGGATTCAAAGCACGAAAGGAAGAAAATGTATGAATAGTATGTTTGGAACCGCTAGACGGATTCAAAACATGAAAGCAATGAAAGGCATGAATGTGACGTTTGAGTTCGCGGGACGGATTTAAAATATAAAAAGGGATGAAATTAATCCACATCACAATGTGTCGACAGTTTGACCATGGTTGTGTCAAACGAGTCATACGGGTAAATGTAAAGTAATAAACAAAAGAATGATCGTAATGGGCATGCAAACCTAAATTTTAAAGCGAAAGAAAGAAGTTCGAACAAGTTGTGTGTTAAATATGTTAGTAATGGACTCTTAGGAGTCATAATGAATGACGGGCTACGACCCGGACAATAATTTAAGTATGAATGAGAAGGGTGAGTTTTGTTAAGAATACCAAAATGATGTAATGGATGTCCTTGTAGGTAAACATGAAGGGAAAGACGTACGAATGTGTACCTCTTTACATCTACGGTAAGTAAGAAATGTCAGTTTGACCTTGAAACGTCAAACTGCAAAGGTCGACAAAATAAGTAACCAAAATAAAGAATTGCATGTAAGGAATGAAGTGTGGAAAATGTTATAGCATGTGCGTAGGAAATTGTAAAGAATTATAGGTGAGTAATCACCTAGTTTAATGAATGCTTGAATGAAATGTGCTAACCGCTAAAATTGTAGATGATAATGTTAGAAACTCTTGATGTGATGAAACCAACCGAATTGGTGGAAGGATGTGCACGGGCGAAAGCGCATTACGCGGATGAATGAAATCTAGCCTGGTATGGCTAGTACTCGTGAAGAATGCGGATCGATCTGGGTTACGGATCGTCGATTGATGATATGAGATGAGGTCAGTAAAAAGTTTAACTTATGTTAGATAAGTATGAATTGGTTAATTGGGTACGACCTACGAAATGAATGATGGAATGGGTATGGTATAGTATGGGAAGTTTGATTTTTTTTCAGTTGACATAAGAAGAAAACTATGTCATCAAGAAGCGAATCTCAAAGGTTTTGAGTGAAAAGTTCGAGTATTGGTTAAAATCTCATGAAATGAATTGCACGACACGTATGCTTATGCAAAATAAGTAAGGCACGAAATGAGAGGTATAGTAATGTAGAACGAATGAGGCAAGTTGAAGGTAACGTAAGGATATGTAAGGTACGAATGACTATAGAAAAGTAGAATGATGCTAACTATGGAGTTAAGCATGTAGGTGTAACTATGAAGTAGTAGTTTTGTTGTGATAACAAAACAAGAGTTGAATGTTATAGAATGTGTGTATGAAATGTAATCTTAAAAGACAAGATGAAAGTATTAGATCCGTTATAAACAAATCCTACGAATGAACGTATTATCACAAGCTTGAAGAAGTATGTATATTGACCTATTAAAAACGGGTCAAGGGAAATGAAAATGTTATGTGAAGGTATGGTGTGAAAAATATGGACTTATTATAAAAAAAGTCAATAGTATGAATAAATATGAACTGAGATAGGATGATTACATATAATTATGATATGACTATGAAGTCAAACATAGATGTGTGTGTGTAAGAGGAAATGAGAAAGGTTTCGGGGACGAAACCTTATTTAAGGGGGGTAGACTTGTAACACCCCAAAACCCGAATGTTTATATTCGTTAAATGTTATGATCGGGTACATCAAGAAATAAATAACTAGGTTATTCGTCCTAGTTAAAAGTATGGTAGAAACAAATAAGGAATGAAAGTTGTGTCAATTCTAATTAGTGAGAAAACTTGAGGGACCAAAACGGTTAGGATGGAAAGATGGGTTTTATTTATGAAAATCAACACACACAAACACACACATTCGTGTGTTCTAGAAAGGAGCAGGAGCTCTCATGAGAGCTCAAGAAACCCTAAACGTGAAGAATCATCAAATCGAAGGGCAAATCAAGGTCTAAATTCATGAATGAACACGGATTAATGATCACCTTCACAAGGGGATTGTAAGGTATGTCTTAAAAGTTAGATTGGTGATCTTTCACGAAGTGGGTTATGATGTAAATTGCGAATTTGTATGAAATTGTGAATGGGTGTGTGTTAGAATCATCATATTGAACATGGGTTATGCATGATTTAGGTTAATTTGATGTTTAGAGGTGAAACCCATTTGTTTTGGTAAGGATGATGACTTGAATGATCACCCAAGTCCAATCCTTGTTCACATCTTGTTGTGTTATGGTGTATGTAATGCGTTCTTGTTAGGTAGATTGAATGTGATATGAATTTGTTGATGTTTTTGTGTTAATTGATGAATGAAAGCATGAAGTAGGAAGTAAAGCATGAAACACTTGTACATTATGCATAAATTGTGGCATGCACACCAAGTGTTTGATGAAATGCCTAGGTGGGATTAATAGATGAAATGGTATGCAAGTAATGGATGAAATCGTATAATATGGGGATATGATGTATTTGATGATAAATAAACATGAGAAATCTATTTTTATATGGAATTCATGTAGGATTTGGTTGGCCATGTTATTTAGTAAAAGTATGCATTAGAATATTGTACTCTATGTTGGAGTGGTATGATGTTTACTACATGTTTGAATAATTGCTTAATCAAAATTGATAAGTAAAAGTACACTAAATGTGAAGCATATGAGATCATTAGAATAGGATGAAGTTAGAATGATGTTGGGTTGTTAAGCATAGGTCATGGTGTTAGTTGTAGAATTATGTTACTAGAATGAACGGAATTAAATATGTTTGGTATGTGCATATAACTAGATGATCATGTGGTTGTATGCTTATTGCATCGTGAGTATGAAATGTATATAGTGTCATTAGTATAGTCTACTATAATGACATGGATGTATGAGGTTAAGTCGAAAGTTCATATGATAAATTGTTGACTTTTTGAAAGTCAACTGTGCATAAGTAGCAATGTTGGACTTTTGTCACAATTGTGATATTATAGAAAGTCATGTTTTGGTCAAAAATCACACAAGGATAATATAACCAAACTCTAGGAAAACGGGGTATGATGCTTGGTTAATTATAAAAGTAAAGGATCACTTCTGTGATAAAGATGCAAAGACACAATGATTTATACGAGGAAAAAGCCCTTGATCAATGTATGATCTCCGGCATAAAAAACCTCGGGTGATGGCAACTACCGATCACCAACTTCAATATAACAAAAATATGATTACAACTTTGGATGATAATGAGCTGAGTACAAGGATCACTATCGCTTTTTGGTGTCTAAGTGTATGAGAGTTGTGTGGTATGTTGTGTGTGTCCTTCCGAATGAGGAAGATGGGTATTTATACATGTGTGGGTGACTTATTTTAGGTAAAATGACTAAATATCAGCTCATTACCCCTTTAGAAATAAAGACAATCTAGCCTAAATTGCTGCCCATAAATCAAGCCTACTTTCCATATCCTGTGCAACGTCTATCTTCAATTTAGCTCTTGCCATAATTGTGAAAACGCGTCCCTGGATCATGGTCTTTAGGGCATATCCTGCTAGATGTTCCTGCAAAACAACATTGTATTAAGCGGAAGTGGCCGTTAGTATGAGGATCACCGTAATGTCCCATGATCCTGATCCTGAAGTTCTGCTGAGGATCACTGTCTGCCAAAGAAACAAGGATCACTGGTTAGGATCATGTATAAGGATCACCTATAATAAAAATCCAGCCCTAACAATTGCCCCCAAAATATAAGGAGTTAATTGTAAATAAACGAGTTATATTTTGTTTCGATCTTATCTCTAACGGGCGACTCCAAGAAACTAGCCGTTATGTTCGGACTAGCCGTTGTGATCATTACGTCAGAGATGTGACAATCCTGCAGATCATGATTATAAATAGGAGATAGGGTGAGGATCAGTTTGTATTTAAATTCAAGATACTTCCCTTTATATTCTGCATTCGAAGATTGATCAGGTATTTTACTCTTCTCTTTCTTCTTCTCTCTATTTTTCTTTGCTCTGTTTTCTGCTTCTACCCTGTTTCTGTTCCAAACATGCTGCTTCGGAATTCTCCGCACAAGGATTCCAAGAAGGATAGTCCCTTAAAAAGCCAGGGGATTATTAAGGATTCTCCTACGGAGAGGTGCTGCTTTACTGATGCCCATATAGATAAAATTCGTCATTGCTTTCCGGCGAATGTTGTTTTCAAGTCCTTTGATCCTAGTGCTTTGAGCGACTCTGTTTCGAATACCTGGGTGGCTTTTCCTGCTACTCCTTTCACCATAGGGTATTCATATCCTTTTCCATCCTTCACCCAATCTTTCTTTTCCTTAACCGGCATCTCTTACATCCAAGCTATGCCGATGATCTGGAGGGTTCTTTATACCTTCGAGAGGATCATTGAGCAGGAAGGAATTGACCTGGGGATGGCGGAGCTAGCTGAGCTCTATGATCTTACTACGTTTGGATCACATCGGTATCTGCTGAAACGGAAAGCTGGGGAGGATCACCCTATCTTTAAAGTTACCAAGAATGATACAAACTGGAAACGTCGGTTTTTCTTTGTTAAGAGGGATTCCATCCCGGATGGGAAGGATCTGCCCAAGGGATGGGCTACTCATGGTAGGGTTGAGGATCCTCGAAGGATCACTATCAGTCCTGTCTCATATGATGAGGATCACTAATGCCTTTTTTCCTTTGTCTTTTATGCAGCTATTTCCGTTGCTCACCTAAAATTGACCCCTGCTGCAAGAGAAAGAGTGTTAGCTTTTAAAAAGCTTGATCCTGAAGTTAGAAGCTTCCAAATCTCTATCCAAGATTCTCAAGAGATATCCTCTGCATCTGCCACAATGTCAAGTAAGTATCCTCATAAAAAGTAAGTTTTATGTAAAAGTATTTAATTTAATAAGGGAACTTATCTTGTTTTTGAATTGTGTAGGTGCTGGAAAATCTGCCAGGTCTGTTAAATCTGCCTCCATATTTGGGATAAGTGATCTTGCCAATGTCACATCTTCAAAGAAGAAGAAGGCTCCTGCTGCTAGTCCTTCAGCATCAGCTCCCAAAGCATCTATCCGGGGCAAGGGAAAAAAGAGGAAAACCTCTGAAGATCTCCAAGGATTTCCCCTCCTCCGTCAGCAATTCCTCGACTACGTGAATGAGGTAAGGATCACTGCCCCTGTTGGTTATCTGTTTCACATATCCTGTTTCTGCTTTTCTTGAGGATCATTTGATCCTATGCTTATCTTTTTCTTCTTCTGTTGCAGAAACTTGCCGAGATTGAGACCTATCTTGGCCATGTTGAGGACCAAGAGAGCCAGATTGCTGACCTTCAACAAATGGGCGTGCTTAAGGACCTCAAGATAGGAGATCTTGAGAAGGAACTCCGGGTCATGAAGGCTGAGGCTGCTCAGAGGTTGATTGATATGGATAACGAGAAGCAGGAGATCACCCAAGATGCTAAGGTCTCCGCGGCAATTGCTATGTATAAGATACAACTTCAGATGGCCGAGGAGGCTCAGGATCCTACCTTTGACAAAAGCTCATGGGATGTTGAAGGTTGGAAGGCAAGGCTGGCAGACCTGGAGGACGAGGATGAGGCTGAGGAGATCCCTATGCTGGAAGGTGGTGATGCTGAGAAGGATCAAGGTGGAGATGCTGGTGGTGATGAAGCAGCGAAGGTGTAGGCTGCATGATTGGGCGATGATGGATATTTCGAGACTAGGCCGGAGCCCAATTTTTTAGGATTGGTAGTGGTTTTTTGTGAACAATTACGGTTTGTAATTTCTGAACAATAGTTTCTTAGGGTTAAGGATCCTGGATCCTTTGAACAATAGGTAGGATTACAAAAGGTGGAGGGATCCTCTGTTTGGGGGATGAAGCCTTTGTGATCCTGCCGCCTTTATTTCCTGCAAAATGCTAAGACCGCATAGACAATGGACACCCTTTGCCAACCCATGTGGACGGGCCACGTTTTGCTGGTAGAAATGTGGGTTGGCAATTTTGACAATCTTTTGAAAGGGTTAATGATCCTTTTGTTTAATAATATAACTTAATTTTTCTGGCTTATCTTGTGTCGTTATCCTTCAATAATCCTCTTATTTCTCAATTGCTATATTTGTTAAAATAACGAGAGTTGAAAAAGTGTTTAATAAACTTAGGATATGATCCTAGATCAAATATCCTCATATTGAAATTATTCAAAGTATTTTAGTTCAAGGATCATAGGTTTGGTTGTCAAAGTATAAGGGTTGGTTAGGATAATGAATAATGAAATTGAAAATAGTTAAGGATCATACCTGAAGATCCACGTTAGGATCCTAACCTTTAATCGGTACAACCATAGGTAAAACTTTAATGGATAATAAGGATTAAGGATCCTTAATCGTTTAACTTCGAAAACCTGAAAAAATGGAATATAACTTGGGACTAAGCCAATATAAAAGATGAGTTAGTAACTGGGGACAAGCCCAAAGGATAACTGAGAATAATCCCAAAGGATCACTGGGGACAAGCCCAAAGGATAACTGGGGACAAGCCCAAAGGATAACTGGGGACAAGCCCAAAGGATAACTGGGGACAAGCCCAAAGGATCGTATGTAAACTGGAGTATGGCCCTTTCTGGCAACTATCCAAACTTAGTGACATGAAAATGTCAAAACCTTAGCTAACGTGAAAACGTTAGAAACCTTAGGAACGGATGTATGGTGCGTCCACCATTATACGTAGGATCCTGGGTATAGCCAGTACGATGAGGTCGCCAGCCCCGGAAGTGGGTACTGATCCCAAAGACGTGAACTATATCAGGATCATCGTGCGCTGCTGGCGGAAACTGGGGATAATCCCAAGGATAACTGGGGTTGGACCCAAGGATCTGCGGTGCTTTTGAAGATCTTTGACGATATGCTGAAGATACCTGAACTTATCATAACTCAAATGTTTCGTGAGTAGAGGATGAAGGATACATGATCCTTATCCTTAGGCAACAAGTAAGAAAATGTAATAGTTTTAGGATAGGCATATTACCAGAGTAAGGATCACTGATATCTCCGGGATCCTTCAAGGATACTTCAATGTAAGGATCACATGCATGAAGGATCACGTTCACATGAAATATTTCTTTAAGTGAACAGCATTCCAGGCTCTTGGTAACAAGTTTCCTTCCATGGTTAGCAACCTGTATGCCCCCTTTCCTGCTTCAGCTTCAATCAAGTAGGGACCTTCCCATTTTGGTGCTAGTTTCCCGTCAGCAGGATTGATAGTATTTTGAAATGCTTTTCTCAACACCATATCTCCGACTTGGAACTTCCTTATCCTGACATTTTTGTTGTAGGTACCAGCCATTCTTTGTTGGTAGCTTGCCATCCTTATTCTAGCTAGATCCCTGATTTCCTCAATAGTATCCAAATCCTGAGCTAGGATTGCAGCATTTTCTTCAGGATCACGAGCACTTGTTCTGGCAGTTGGGATTACCATTTCTGTTGGGATCACTGCTTCTGCCCCAAATACTAAAGAGAAAGGTGTTTGACCAGTGGCATTCTTGGGAGTTGTCCTATCAGCCCATAGCACATAAGGTAACTCTTCTGCCCATTTCCCCTTCTTGGATCCTAGCTTCTTCTTCAGATTGTTGATGATGATCTTGTTGGATGATTCTGCTTGACCATTGGCTTGTGGATGAACTGGTGTTGATGTTATCATCTTGATTCCCCAACTGTTACAAAAGTTAGTGGTTCTGCTTCCAATGAATTGGGAACCATTATCACATACAATTTCAGAGGGAATGCCAAATCTAGTTATAATATTTCTTTTGATAAAGGATATAACTTCTTTTTCCCTGACTTGAGCAAAGGCTTCAGCTTCTATCCATTTAGAGAAGTAGTCGGTCATGGCAAGCATAAATACTTTTCCACCAGGTGCTTTAGGGAGCTTGCCAACTATATCCATTCCCCATCTCATGAATGGCCAAGAGGATGGTATGGGGTGTAGTAATTCAGCTGGTTGGTGAAGGATATTGCTATGTCTTTGGCAAGGATCACATTTCTTAGCATACTCTATAGCATCCCTTTTCATGGTTGGCCAGTAGTATCCTGTTCTAAGGATCCTTGAGAATAATGCCCTGCCCCCAGTGTGGTTTCCACAATCTCCTTCGTGGAAGTCTCTCAACACTTCTTCAATTTCAGGATCTTCAATACATCTTAAATATGGTCCTGCAAGGGATCGTTTATGTAGCACATTATTTAAGATTGCAAATTGAGATACCTTAATCCTGAAAGCTCTAGGATTTTCTCCCGTTGGAATCTCCCCATGTTGCAAGTATCTCATGATTGGTGAGATCCATGATCCTGAATAAGATTGGGCTTCTTCACTAGGGATTATTACAGTATCCTCTTCTATTTCCATGGCCACCTGATTTTCAATAGCAGGAGCCAGGATATGGATGATAGGGATACTTATATCTTCTGGAATTTTTAAGGATGATCCTAGGTTGGCCAATGCATCAGCTTCCGTGTTATGCTCCCTTGGTACCTGTGTTAAGCTAAAAGAAACAAAAGAGAGTGCCAATTCTTTGACTATCTCTAAATATTTGGTTAGTTTTTCACCTTTAACAGCATAGGATCCATTAAAGTGATTGGTGATCAATAATGAATCTACATATACGTTAAGATACTTTACCCCCATATCCTTAGCAATTTGTAAGCCAGCAATTAAGGCTTCATACTCAGCCTCATTGTTAGTTGCTTGGAACTCACAGGCTATGGAGTGGGGTATTATGTCCCCCTGTGGCGATTTTAGTAGGATCCCTAGCCCTGTGCCTTTGACATTTGAGGATCCGTCAGTGTGTAGTATCCAAGGATCCTTGGTCTCATCCAGCTGCTGGACCTCTAACTCCGCTTCTTTTTGTAGATCACTACTGAAATCAGCCACAAAGTCAGCTAGTGCTTGAGATTTAATGGCTGTTCTTGGTTCGTATCTTATATCATGGGCACTAAGCTTCACTGCCCACTTGGCCATTCTTCCTGACATCTCTGGTTTCCTGAGGACATTCTTGATTGGGAAATTAGTTCTAACAATAATAGTATGGGTCTCAAAATAATGTCTTAACTTAGTGGATGCCATGATTAATGCAAGGATAAGTTTTTCGAGGTGTGAGTACCTGGATTCGGCATCAAGTAGACTTTTACTTACATAGTAGATAGGATATTGTGTACCTTCGTGATCCTTAACAAGGACAGCACTTACAGCGGTTGAGGATACCGCCAGATACAAGGATAACACATCTCCTTTTTCCGGTTTTGCTAATGCTGGTGCTGAGGACATATACTCTTTTAGGGCTTGTAAAGCATTCTCATGTTTCTCAGTCCATTCAAACTTCTTATTCTTCCTTAGGATATCGTAGAATTCCTTGCATTTTTCTGAGGATTTCGATATGAACCTGTTCAATGCTGCTATCCTGCCTGTCAATCTTTGAACATCCTTGGCATTGGCAGGAGATTTGATATTTATTAATGCTTTGATTTGTTCCGTGCTTGCTTCAATGCCTCTCTGGGTTACCATGTATCCTAAGAACTTTCCTGCCTTAACACCAAAATGGCATTTTGAAGGATTAAGTTTCATGTTGTAACTATCGAGGATATCGAATGCTTCTTCCAAGTCCCTTAGGTGATCCTCAGCTTTCTTTGATTTGACCACCATATCATCTATGTACACCTCCATAGTTTTTCCAATTTGATCTTTGAACATCATATTTACCAGCCTTTGATATGTTGCACCTGCATTTCTTAGTCCAAAAGGCATGGCAGTATAACAATGTAAACCGGTTGGGGTCATAAAGGCTGTATCCTCTTGGTCAGATGGTTCCATCTGGATTTGTTGGAACCCAGATGATGCATCCATAAAGGTTAACAGTTCATGCCCCGCTGTTGCATCCACCATGGAGTCAATGTGGGGTAATGGGAAAGGATCCTTGGGACATGCCTTATTCAAATCAGTGAAATCGACACATACCCTCCACTTTCCGTTTTTCTTTTGGACAACAACCACATTGGCTAACCATTTAGGATACTTTACCTCTCTGATCATACCTGCTCGAAGTAGTCTCTCTACTTCTTCTTGGATAATGGCATTCCTTTCTGGTGCAAACTTCCTCCTTTTTTGATGGATTGGTTTGATAGACCTGTCAATGCCAAGTTTGTGAGTAATAATATCCTTAGATATACCTGTCATGTCTTCATGTTTCCAGGCAAAGGTGGATTTTCTTCTTTTGAGGAAGGATATTAAGTCTTCTTTCATTTGGCCAAGGATCCCTGATCCGATATAGATTTTTGATTCAGGATCACTAGGATCCAAGAGGATTTCGTCCACATCTTGTTCCCTTGCCTCCAAGATATTCCTCGGAGGATACTGTAATTGCTATTGCTCCCTTGGCTTCGAGGTTGGCTTCATGGATGAGGTATAACAATCCTTAGCCTCCTGCTGATCACTGTCGATCTTGATTATCCCCCATGGGCTAGGGAGCTTCACACATTGATGGTAGGTAGATGGAACTGCTTTCATGTCGTGTATCCAAGGCCTGCCAAGGATAACGTTGCAACAAGACAAACAGTCAATAACACAAAATTTTTGGTAATTATGTAATCCTTCCACGTAGATTGGGAGTTTGATGTCCCCCAGAGTTTTCTTCGTTTCCCCACTGAATCCTACAAGCACGGAGGATCTTGGTGTGATGTCTGATTCTGGGATTCCCATCTTCTTCAGGACATCAAGCTGGATAATGTTCACTGAGCTCCCTCCGTCAATAAGGATCCTGCGGACAAAATGGTTAGAGATAAAGAGAGTGATCACTAAACTATCATGGTGAGGATCCTGAATGTTAATGCGATCATTCTCATCAAATGTTATCATCTTCCCTTCTGAGACGCTTGAGGTTCTAATAGGCCTTTCTCCATTATCCATTTTCGATTCTTTTGCATGTCTTTTGGCTGCTGAAAAGGATGTACCACAGATGTCTGATCCTCCGGATATAAAGTTAATCACTTGTGCGTTTGCCGGAGGTGCTGGAGCCTTTTCAGGGATCCTTTCAGGATCCTGGGTCCTTTGCTTTTTTCTCCCCAACAATTCTTTTAGATGCCCCTTGCTTAGCAGGTATCCAATTTCTTTTCTTAAGGCTATGCAATCTTCAGTTAGATGCCCGAAATCCTCATGGTATGCACACCATTTGGACTTGTCTTTAGTCCCGGATGGTTTATCATTCTTCCTGGGCCACCTAGCTTTTTCACCTAGATTCTGCATTGCAAGGATTAGTTCATGATTATCAACGGAAAAACAATATTCTGAGATTGGAGGATATTCTTCATCATCCTCTTCTTGGTCAACAGCATGCACATTCTTGCTCTCGTTTCTATGGTAGGATTTGAACTTGTTGCTTTTGAAGGAGGATCCTTGCTTATCTTGTTTTGAGGATCCTACTTGCCTTTCCTGGATCCTCTTGTCATCCTCTAGCCGGATAAACCTGAGTGCTCGAGTTCTTACTTCATCTAAATTCCTGCATGGTGTCATAACAAGATCATCATAGAATAATGAATCCTTAAGCAGTCCCATTTTGAAGGCTTCAACAGCCGTAGCCATATCCAAATTGGGAATGTCCAAGGATTCTTTACTAAATTTAGTTATATAATCCCTTAATGATTCATTATGATTTTGAGTTATCCTGTATAAATCGCTAGTTAATTTTTCAAATTTTCTACTACAAGAGAATTGGTTATTGAATAAATTAACTAAATTAGCAAATGAAGTAATAGAGTAGGGGGGAAGACTTAGCAGCCACTTAAGAGCTGATCCAGTTAGAGTGGATCCAAATCCTTTACATAGGCATGCTTCTTTCAACTTTTCTGGGATAGGATTGATTTCCATCCTTTCCCTGTATTGTGCTATATGCTCCTCTGGATCCGTTGTGCCATCATACAGCTTCATGGTAGGGATATGGAACCTTTTGGGTACCTCTGCATCACAAATTGGTGGTGCAAAGCGAGATACCTTGTGGCTTCCATCTGCAATCTCTGGGATAGGCTTGACTACCCCTGGAACACTTGAGATCATGTCCTTTAGTTTCTGTAATTCCCTGGCCATAGCGTGATTGGTACCTGTATCCTGCATGAATCCAAGGTTAGTGGTAGGATAATTATTTAAAGTGTTACCTCCCATTGGGTTCAAGTTAGGGAATCCATATTGCTGGGGTTCTGGAACAATGGAGGGGCCAATGGAAGCAATGGTCTGCATTGGAATGAAGTCCCCTTGATGGACATCTAGACTTCCTGTTTGCGAACTTTTTAGGGATCCTGGCATCTGTAAGGATACTGGTATCTGGGATGATCCTGGAACGAAGGAGGATCCTTGAACCTGGGATGATCCTGGAACAAAGGAGGATCCTTGGCCCTGGAAAGATCCTGGAATAAAGCAGGATCCTTGAAACTGCTGTGCCCCCGGATAGGCTCCCGGATTCATGAAGGATCCCATGTATTGAGGATAGGATCCTATTGGCTGAAAATGTGAATCTGATGTCTGAGTCATTGCTGCCGAGTTGAGACGTAATCCTCTTGACTCCCCAATGATCTGTACGTCCGGGATCCCCGATGGCTGGGAAGTGATTATTGGAGTTTCGAAGCTCAAGGATTTGGGCATCAGTGGGGAATGATCTTCTGCCGCTTTCTTTTGTCTTTTGAGATCTCCAATTTCCCTGAGGATCCTGTCATTAGTTTCATCCTGCCGCTGCATACGATCCTTCATCTGCAAAATTAAAGCAAACACATCACTAGTACTGGGAATAGAAGAATTCATAGCAGAAGAAGATGGAGGTTTAGAGAAAGAGGGAGTTGGTCTCTTCTCAGCATTTCTCTGAGATCCTGCCGGTGGAGGAGGTAGAGTGGTTTGTGCTGAGGTGACTGCAGACATCGCCGTGGACGTGTTCTTCAATGATGAAGCCATGTAACTCTTTGAAATGATTTCGAACAACAAAATTTTCTTATGAATGAAGCACCAATTGCCCCACGGTGGGCGCCAAACTGTTTTGGTCAAAAATCACACAAGGATAATATAACCAAACTCTAGGAAAACGGGGTATGATGCTTGGTTAATTATAAAAGTAAAGGATCACTTCTGTGATAAAGATGCAAAGACACAATGATTTATACGAGGAAAAAGCCCTTGATCAATGTATGATCTCCGGCATAAAAAACCTCGGGTGATGGCAACTACCGATCACCAACTTCAATATAACAAAAATATGATTACAACTTTGGATGATAATGAGCTGAGTACAAGGATCACTATCGCTTTTTGGTGTCTAAGTGTATGAGAGTTGTGTGGTATGTTGTGTGTGTCCTTCCGAATGAGGAAGATGGGTATTTATACATGTGTGGGTGACTTATTTTAGGTAAAATGACTAAATATCAGCTCATTACCCCTTTAGAAATAAAGACAATCTAGCCTAAATTGCTGCCCATAAATCAAGCCTACTTTCCATATCCTGTGCAACGTCTATCTTCAATTTAGCTCTTGCCATAATTGTGAAAACGCGTCCCTGGATCATGGTCTTTAGGGCATATCCTGCTAGATGTTCCTGCAAAACAACATTGTATTAAGCGGAAGTGGCCGTTAGTATGAGGATCACCGTAATGTCCCATGATCCTGATCCTGAAGTTCTGCTGAGGATCACTGTCTGCCAAAGAAACAAGGATCACTGGTTAGGATCATGTATAAGGATCACCTATAATAAAAATCCAGCCCTAACAAGTCATATGATGCGTGTTATATCCATACGTGTTATATGTGATGACACGATGAATTGTATGAGTTTGAAAGATTAACTTGTGGAAATATGCCTTATGCTTGTTAGAATTGACTAATGAAAGTCAAATGTGAAACATGAATTTGATATGATTGTTAATATGTACAATCATGTATGCTAACAAGAATGTGAATGCGATGACATGAAAGTATAGGGATCATGTCAAGATGGATGGAAGCATGGAAGGTTAACGGGTCAAAAAGAGGCGAGGAAACGGATGCGAATACGAACACTAAAGGTAAGTGATTTCCGTAATCACTTCGTAGTACAAGTAAGTAATAAAGTGTTGTAATGAATTAAATATGATGTTTGAGGTCAAATATGTGTTAAGGTCTTTCGTCGTAAATGATGGGTTTAAGGTTGACCAAAATGCCCATGATGGGTATTTTGGGGTAAACGAACTTAAAAGTGGTTTAGAAGCAAGTTATTCGATTAGAGTAATGTTTTGGGCAGGTATGGAAGTGGGGATGATGGTTTGGTCAGTCATAGACCAATTAATGCGCGAATACCCTTAACGGGTCAAATAGTTAGAAAATAGTTAAGTCGAATGTATGTAAGTTAAGGATTTCCGTAATCCGGAGGTAAGATTTTATGTTCATATGATAGAATGTGAATTTACAAGCATGTAGGAAGAAACGGGAGGTCAAACGGGTAAACGGTTCAAAAGTTACGTGCGTTTTAGTGCGTACGGACGACGAAACGAACCTGCAGAAAACTGCAAAAAACTAGAGGGCGTCGCCGACGGGTAGGGGTACCCAAAGGTGGGATCCTAAAGAATATGTAGTAATATGGTACCCAAAGGTGGGATCCTAAAGAATAAGTAGTAATATGGTACCCAAAGGTGGGATCCTAAAGAATATGTAGTAATATGGTACCCAAAGGTGGGATCCTAAAGAATAAGTAGTAATATGGTACCCAAAGGTGGGATCCTAAAGAATATGTAGTAATATGGTACCCAAAGGTGGGATCCTAAAGAATAAGTAGTAATATGGTACCCAAAGGTGGGATCCTAAAGAATAAGTAGTAATATGGTACCCAAAGGTGGGATCCTAAAGAATATGTAGTAATATGGTACCCAAAGGTGGGATCCTAAAGAATATGTAGTAATATGGTACCCAAAGGTGGGATCCTAAAGAATATGTAGTAATATGGTACCCAAAGGTGGGATCCTAAAGAATAAGTAGTAATATGGTACCCAAAGGTGGGATCCTAAAGAATATGTAGTAATATGGTACCCAAAGGTGGGATCCTAAAGAATATGTAGTAATATGGTACCCAAAGGTGGGATCCTAAAGAATGTGTAGTAATATGGTACCCAAAGGTGGGATCCTAAAGAATAAGTAGTAATATGGTACCCAAAGGTGGGATCCTAAAGAATATGTAGTAATATGGTACCCAAAGGTGGGATCCTAAAGAATAAGTAGTAATATGGTACCCAAAGGTGGGATCCTAAAGAATATGTAGTAATATGGTACCTAATTGTGGGATTCTAAGTTAAGAATTTCCTTTACGTATATAGATGTGTATGTATGTATGTATAAAGGTATGTATGAGTGTATGCATGTATGTAAAGATGTAAGAAAGGTATGTACGTATGTAGATGTGAACGTACGTATGTATAAAGATATGTATGAGTGTATGCATGAATGTAGAGATGTAGGAAAGGTATGTATGTATGTATGTAATTGTGTATGTATGTATGTGTAAAGACATGTATGAGTGTATGCATGTATGTAAAGTTGGAGGAAAGATATGTATGTATGTAGATGTGAATGTATGTTTGTATGTAAGTATGTATATAAGCATGATTTAGACACGTTGAGTGTTAACGTTTTAATGGTGTACCTTGAGAATGAAAGGTAATGCAGGTACATTACTGAAGCCTCACCAGGGAATGGATACGCAGATGTAATGCTTAAAGTTTGAAAAATGACGAACAGTGAAGTGTTTGTGAATGAATCTTGTTTATATAATGTGTGCTAATGTATGAATGAATGTGGTGAGTGCAGGTTGTACGAGTCACGAGGATCTTCAAGGATTAGAGATCGAGGATCGAGTCACAAGACAGATTGTACGGAAACGTTGGTGTTGAAATTTAGAAAAACCATGTCATGCATTTAATTGTAAATGAGTCAATTGATGACTTCATGTGAAAAGGTTGTATTAAAATGAAGTTTTAAGTAAGTCAAGGTAATTATAAGGAAAGAAAGTTTATGGCTTGAACTTCCGCTGCGACTTTTAGTCAAATACGCATTAGGGTCTTACACAACCACTGGCACTGCTCCTCCGACTGTACTTTATATTGATGACCTCCCTGCAGATAATGCCAAAAAGGGGGAGAAAATTAAGGAGTGGGTAAAGAAGGGGATTGATAATGGGCTGTATCTTGATACAACAACAGGTGCAATGCTCAGAGATATCCCTTTGCCAGATGGTAGTAAAAAGGTTGATGTTACCCAGAATGCACTTGATGATGCTGTCATAAGTGTAAAAAGGGATAGAATGGCAAAGGCCTTGTCAAGGTGGAATGAGGAGAAGAAAGCTTTCATGAAGCTGAATGCGTAGGGTTGTTCTGGTGAAAAGGATGATCAAAATCCGATTCCAAAAGGAAAGCTTACTAGAAAAGTAAGGAAACCCAAATCCACACCATCCAGCCTTCAAAGCACTCTCCAAAAACACTGTCCAAAAGCCACCTACATCAAACCTCCACCCAAACAGTTGTTACAACAACTACTCCCATTCAAACACACACCACTTCAACACACACCACCACCACTGCCTTACCATCACCATCTGTCCCTGCCCTAAAGCAGAAGACAGCAGATGACAAAACATCTGCTGTAATGACAACAGTGGTTGAAACACCAGTTGTTTCAACAGCTGTTAGTCAAACACAAACCACTGATCCACCTAAAACAGCATCTGCCCTTCCTAAAATAAAAAGGAAAAGGGTTGTCATATCAGATGATGATTCTCCATCTCCACCACCAAAAGCTTCAAAATCCCAAGCACTTGTCACAGTTTCAAAACCCATTTCTCTCTCTTCGGCTCAACTATACAAACCCTTACCTCCTGCAGGTGTTCAATTTCCTCTTGAACTTGTAACAGTCAGAGAAGAGATTAAGTCCTTCTACTATGAGGATGACCCTGCCAAAAGGAGTTTGCCATCGATTGAAGGATATCCCAGGCCAACCAATATTGAAGAATACTTGAAAATCAAGGCCAAGCAAGCAGAGGATATCTCAATCAAAACCAAACAAGGGAAATCTGATAGAGAGTATCAACAAAACTATCAGTTTCTACTTACACAGGTCAAAGCTTTGGAACAGTTTGCAAAGAATGTATGTCAGCAAATCTCAGAAAAGGCAGATGAGTCCTTGAGAAAAGACTACATTGAAAACATCATGACCTACAAGACATACAAGGGGGAGAAGCACATGTTCAGAAACTGGACTATTCCTGAGCTTGAAAAGGAAGTAGCCAGGATTCATGAAATGATCAAAAATAAAGTCAAGCAGACTCCCCTAGAAAAATTCAAAAGGGTTGAAGCTGATAAAGCTTTAGAGCTGAAGAGAATGAAAGAGGAGCTGATAATTGCTGAATATGGGTCAAAGAACTCTGTGTCTAAGTGGGGAGAAGCGAGGGTCAGGGCCACCTACAAGAGTTTGGAAGAGCTAAGGAAGAAAGATCCAAAAGCTCCACAAAAGCCTGACTACTCCAAAGCAGAGGTTTCGAAAGGATCATCAAAGCCACATCTCAAAAGAACCACTGCTCCTGCTGGTACTGCCATCTACAAAAGAAGGAGACAAAGCCAGTTAGGTTATGAAACAGTTCAAGAAATTCTTACTGGAAAAGCCATTATGCAAACGGGCGCGTTGGTAATGTTGAAAGAAGAATTTGTACTGGAAAAATCTGCACATACTGCTCAGCCAGTTATGAATAGGCCAGCCTCACCAAACTCCTCAACATATAAAAATCTCCCAAGAAACCCATCTCGCCTAAAAATACAAGAGTGGAAAACTGACAAACAGAACCACGTATTGACTATGGTCAGGGCAGATGGCGAAGTGAAGAAGGGAACAAGCTCTTGGCCTAAGACTTGAAGATTTGCAGGATCTCCTTGATCTTCCACTTAGCAGGGATGAAGATGATACAGATTCCTTAACCTTCGAACTACAATTCAAAGGGCAAATAAGGGAACTGTTGTTGAAGCAATAAAAATCTACAATAATGGAGAGTTTTGGCATTGTCTGTTCCAGGGGGAGATTGTTGGGATTGAACCCTACCAAAGGAACAGATAATAAAAGCCAAAATTGGATCACAACAGTAGATTCAAAATAAGCAGATGTTTGGTTGCAAGTCTCTCCCCTTGAAAGTGGTTTCAACATCTGCTGACCTTCTATCCGCTGATCATGCAATCTGCTGACCTACAACTACTGACCAAGACAAAGTCTGATAGAAGAACTAAAGCTCTGCTGCTCAATCTACTGCCTTGGATCAAGCACTGCTGATCATGACAACATCTGCTGGGCTTACAGCAGTGGAAGGATGCAGCAGCAGTTTATATTTGGTTTATGCATTATAATGTAATATCAGTAGTTAGCATAAGCAGTATTTGTATAGATCAGTTGTTAGAGTTTGTTAGGAGGTTAAATGTCACTTTCATGGTGACGTCAGCTTAGATGCTCAGAGGTTTGCAAGTGCCTATAAATAGAACAGTACTCTATACTGTTCTGTTTAGCTCATTCACCATCTTCTTTCTGCACGAACAAACACTGAGCTCAGGCTGAGGGGGAGTTTGCATATCATACACACATTGTAATCAGAGTTTAAAAATAAATTTAATCATTTGATTCAGTGTTAGAAAATGTATGATTGATAGCATTTCTTCTGTTTGATTGTGAAAAGTTTGGTTCCATTAAATTCCGCTGCACTACTCTTTCATTTGTCCATCTAAATTCAAACACAAATCACAATCAATCCAAACTCAGATCCTAACAAGTTGCTCAAGATAATCAGTCGGATCAGAATGATAATCAAGAATATGAGAATATGCCGATATTTGATTGTAGTGATTCAGATTCTGAAGGGGAGCAGATTCATGATTCAAGTCAAACAAACCAAATTAGTGAACAAGGTGCAAATCAAAATGTTACTAATCTGGAAGGCGATGTGGATGTTCTGTAACACCCCAAAATTCGAATTATTAAATTCGTTAGCATGTTGCCATGTTTAATAAAACAAGATACAATAACTAGGTTAATAAACCTAGTTAAATGCCTATTAGATAAGCTAAATGATGAAACTTGTGGCATATATGATAGTAAGTTAAACTTGAGGGACTTGGAGTGCCAAACTTGGAAGTTTGGTTTACTAAAACAAAAATCACACACACACCCACACAAGGGTGCGTGAGATCGAGCAGGAGAAAAGAAAAAGGGGTGAAACCCTAGTTCTCAAGAAAGCTTCAAATTGACAAGGAAATTAGGCTCAAATCCGATGCATGAACTCGTTTTCTTGATGATCTAGCCCTAACAAACATGTGGTAAGTTGTATTTTATGATTTGATGATCTTGCTATGAAGTGGGTTATGGTCAATCCATGAAATTGTATGAAATTGATCATGTAGATGTGTTAGAATCACATTATAGAACATGAACTATGCAAGATTCTAAGTAATTTGATGGTTTTGGATGAAACCCACTTGTGGTAGTGAAGATGATGATATGGATAATCATGCATGTTCATTTGTTGTGTAAGATTGATGTATGATGTTGTATGTAATGAGTGATGGTCAGTTAATTTGGGTATAGTATGAAAATTACATGATTCTAGTGGAATTTGATGATCTTGATATGAGTTAGTAAGAATTTGCAAAGAATGCTTGTACATAATGTTTTGTTAGTAGTACATCCGCCAAGTGTTCGATGAAATGCCTAAGAGAGCAAAATTTGTGAAATTGTATGAAAGTTATGGGTAATTATGTATAGAAGGTGCTTATGGTGTAGCCATTAGCAAAATAATAAGTTAAGTATGCTTAAGGTGGAGTCATTATGAGAATCCGGATTTGAATGTATGGTTTGGTAAAATTATGCATTAGGAACTTGTACCTTATGTCCCAATGAGGTAATGCTCGCCATATACTTTATGCATTTGATTCATGGTGATTGAGAGCAAATGTGTACGAATATGTGATGCGTAGTTTATTGATAAGTGATAATGTTGGAATTATGTCGTGTACATATGTAAGATGATAAATTGATTGTGCGAATGTCGAACAATGCGGTTGTCGAATGTAGAGTTAAGAAAGCATAAGTATGTGTATATTGTGTAAGCGACTAGGCGATCATATAGTTGTATGAGTTATACGACATTATGTATGAAAATTAATATGATGCCATTAATATGATCTAAGTGGTTGACAAATCATGTCGTATGCGTGTTAGTGGAAGTCAATGTAAATAAGAGTTGGAAAAAAAAATGGATGTTAATATGAATAAGTATAAATACTAACATTATTATGGCATGACGGCATGAAAGAATAGGAACCACACTAGCATGGACCAAGCATGGAAGGCTAACGGGTCAAGATGAGGCAAGGAAGCGGTTATGAACACGGATGCACAAGGTAAGTGATTTCCGTAATCACTTCGTAGTACAAGTAAGTAATAAAGTGTTGTAATGAATTAAATATGATGTTTGAGGTCAAATATGTGTTAAAGTCTTTCGTCGTAAATGATGGGTTTAAGGTTGACCAAAATGCCCATGATGGGTATTTTGGGGTAAACGAACTTAAAAGTGGTTTAGAAGCAAGTTATTCGATTAGAGTAATGTTTTGGACAAGTATGGAAGTGGGGATGATGGTTTGGTCAGTCATAGACCAATTAATGCGCGAATACCCTTAACGGGTCAAATAGTTAGAAAATAGTTAAGTCGAATGTATGTAAGTTAAGGATTTCCGTAATCCGGAGGTAAGATTTTAAGTTCATATGATAGAATGTGAATTTACAAGCATGTAGGAAGAAACGGGAGGTCAAACGGGTAAACGGTTCAAAAGTTACGTGCGTTTTAGTGCGTACGGACGACGAAACGAACCTGCAGAAAACTGCAAAAACTAGAGGGCGTCGCCGACGGGTAGGGGGCCTAAAGGTGGGATCCTAAAGAATATGTAGTAATATGGTACCCAAAGGTGGGATCCTAAAGAATATGTAGTAATATGGTACCCAAAGGTGGGATCCTAAAGAATATGTAGTAATATGGTACCTAAATGTGGGATTCTAAGTTAAGAATTTCCTTAAGTAGATACGTATGAAGGTATGTATGTATGTATGTGTGAATATAAGTGGTATGTATGAATGAATGTATGTATGTATGTATATAGGTGTGTATGTAGGTAGTATGTGTATGTGTATATATATATCCAAGTGAGTATGTACGAAAGTGTGTGCACGTATGTAGGGTTGTGAGAAGGCATGTAATAGGTATGTATGTAGACATGTATGCATGTATGTATGTAGGTATGCACGTATGTAGGAACGTACGTATGAATGTAGGTACGTAGGTTTGTAAATAGTTATGTGTGAACGGATGCACATATGTAAGTATGTATGAAAGTATATACGCATGTATTCAATGAAATTGAGTATTGACGATAATAATAGTGTGCCTTGTGAACGAAGTGTAACGCAGGTACAATGAGAAAGTCTCACCACGGAATGTACGATCAGATGGAAAGCTGGGATGTAAAGAATTAACGGAACAAAAGTAAACGTGAATAAATCTTGTATGTTTATAATGCGTACTAATGTTATGAATTTATTGTGGTGAGCGCAGGTAGTACGAGTCATGAGGATCATCAAGGAACAGAGATCGAGGATCGAGTCACTAGTGAGATTGTACGGGAATGTTGATGTATATAATGTAGTAAACATAAGCTATGTTTTTACTTAGTAAATAAGTCGAATGATGGATTTATGTGAAAGAGTTATGTTAAAGTAAATTTTTAAATAAGTTAAGGTGTTTATAATGAAAGAAAGTTTATGACTTGAACTTCCGCTGCGACTTATAGTCAAATACGTATTAGGGTCTTACAAGTTGGTATCAGAGCCCTGGTTTGAGGGAATCAAGTACGAGAAGGTAGGTACTTGAACTCAAACCTATGTGCTCTTGTGATAAGGAACCTGTACAATCCATGACTCGATCAAGATCCAAAGGTAGAAATGGAATGAAAACGTGTAAGTATGTATTCATATGAAGAAGCTAACGGTTTGCTATGTGCAAGGTAAGCTTAAAAGTTTGGAGAGGATGATCCGTGAATGCAGTCTAAGGTGGATGCTAAGGCAGGCAAGGATGCGAATGGACAGACGGACCCCAGGTACACAATGTTGACATGTATGGGTACCGTTGTTAAAAGAAAAAGGAAGAAGTCTCCTTGGGAGGGTAAGTACTAAACGGAAGACAACGATATTGTCTTGGTAAAATTGTAAAAATGTAGCACGAACTGAGACCCACTAATGCGGACATAAGGCGATGATTACCTGAAGGCACGGAATTAGTATGTGAATTGCGCACCTGGCCAGTACGCAAGAAGCATATGACGTTCGTGAGACCGTGGTAATTATCGCAGGTATATCTGTAGAATTGGGTAGCAGGTGGGCGTGCGGGTGAAGTGGGTAGTAAGGCTCTCGGGAAATTGAGAGTACTATGTAGGAATGAAATGCAGAAAATGATATGTTTGAATCTGTGAGACGGATTCAGCACATGTAATGAATGAAAGATGTGAATGGGTAATGTAAATGAAATGTTTGAATCCGCGAAAAGGATTCAAAGCACGAAAGGAAGAAAATGTATGAATAGTGTGTTTGGAACCGCTAGACGGATTCAAAACATGAAAGCAATGAAAGGCATGAATGTGACGTTTGAGTTCGCGGGACGGATTTAAAATATAAAAAGGGATGAAATTAATCCACATCACAATGTGTCGACAGTTTGACCATGGTTGTGTCAAACGAGTCATACGGGTAAATGTAAAGTAATAAACAAAAGAATGATCGTAATGGGCATGCAAACCTAAATTTTAAAGCGAAAGAAAGAAGTTCGAACAAGTTATGTGTTAAATGTGTTAGTAATGGACTCTTAGGAGTCATAATGAATGACGGGCTACGACCCGGACAATGATTTAAATACGAACAGGTAAGTTTTGTTAAGAATACCGAAATGATGTAATGAATGTCTTTGCAAGTAAGCATGAATGGAAAGAAGTACGAAGAGTACCTCAATACATCTATGGTAAGTAAGAAATGACAGTCTGACCTGGAAAGGTCCAACTGCAAAGATTGATGAAATGAGGAACTAGAATAAAAGAATTGCAGGTAAGGAATGAAATGCGGAATGTGTTAAAGTTTGTACGCAGGACGTTGAAAAAGGAAATATAGGTGAGTAATCACCTAGTATAATGAATGCTTGAATGAAATGTGCTAACCGCTAAAATTGTAGATTGTAATGTTAGGAACTCTTGATGTGATGAAACCAAACGAATTGGTGGAAGGATGTGCACGAGCGAAAGCGCATTACGCGGATGAATGAAATCTAGCCTGGTATGGCTAGTACTCGTGAAGAATGCGGATCGATCTGGGTTGCGGATCGTCGATTGATGATATGAGATGAGGTCAGTAAAAAGTTTAACTTATGTTAGATGAGTATGAATTGGTTAATTGGGTACGACCTACGAAATGAATGATGGGATGGGTATGGTATAATATGGGAAGTTTGATTTTTTTTTAGTTGACATAAGAAGAAAACTATGTCATCAAGAAGCGAATCTCAAAGGTTTTGAGTGAAAAGTTCGAGTATTGGTTAAACTCTCATGAAATAAATTGCACGACACGTATGCTTATGCAAAATAAGTAAGACCCGAAATAAGAGGTTAGTAATGTGAAACAAATGAGGTAAGTTGAAGGTAAAGTATGAGAAATATGGACTTACTAGTAGAGAATGGTGTTGAGATTATGTCAAATTTCTAGTTGTTGAATATGATTGTCAACTATAGTGTTTCGAATATGTTAGTATGAGTTGAAATGGTGATACATGTGCATATATGTAATTAGTTGATCATGTACTTATGTATATGAATGTCTTTCACCATGATAATGAAATGTAAATGGTATCATTGGTATGGCCGACTAGGTTTTGATGAGCACATGATCATATGACGAAAGTATGTAGGTAAGCTGATTGACTTTCTGAAAGTCAACAATGTATGAACAGCACGACTAGGTCTTTGGATGCACTTTCGAGAATAGAGACGACAAGTATAGTTAAGAAATACTAACCATGATGCTCGGCTTGTTGGCCATGTTCATTTGAACAAGACATTGTAGAAAAGATACGCATGGCATCAATAACAAAAGTGACCATGGAATTAATGCCTAATTTTCGTGTTAAGTATGGATAAGTGGGTTTAAGAAGGGTGATTATAAGTAAGAATTGGTATATCGAAAGTCTATGATATGCGTATAATGATACGTCGACCTTTTATGAATATGAACGTAAGTAGAAGAAACGTTAGTGATGATATGTGTTAAGAGCTAGTATTATAAAGTAAAAGACACTAATAAGAGCTCTGGAGCAGAGTCTAACATAAGTATAACTATGAAAGTAATATAAGTAATATGAGGGCATAGGAGCGATGTGTACAATTACGTTCATGTATGAATAACACCTTTGCCAAGATCCCGAATGCGTTTAGGTGGTAGTAAGTTTTGTGAATGAAGCAACCTGAAAGGGGTAAGAGTAGAATCGGTCTAGTTTGAATGAGAAAGGTTTCGGGGACGAAACCTTCTTTAAGGGGGGTAGACTTGTAACACCCCAAAATTCGAATTATTAAATTCGTTAGCATGTTGCCATGTTTAATAAAACAAGATACAATAACTAGGTTAATAAACCTAGTTAAATGCCTATTAGATAAGCTAAATGATGAAACTTGTGGCATATATGATAGTAAGTTAAACTTGAGGGACTTGGAGTGCCAAACTTGGAAGTTTGGTTTACTAAAACAAAAATCACACACACACCCACACAAGGGTGCGTGAGATCGAGCAGGAGAAAAGAAAAAGGGGTGAAACCCTAGTTCTCAAGAAAGCTTCAAATTGACAAGGAAATTAGGCTCAAATCCGATGCATGAACTCGTTTTCTTGATGATCTAGCCCTAACAAACATGTGGTAAGTTGTATTTTATGATTTGATGATCTTGCTATGAAGTGGGTTATGGTCAATCCATGAAATTGTATGAAATTGATCATGTAGATGTGTTAGAATCACATTATAGAACATGAACTATGCAAGATTCTAAGTAATTTGATGGTTTTGGATGAAACCCACTTGTGGTAGTGAAGATGATGATATGGATAATCATGCATGTTCATTTGTTGTGTAAGATTGATGTATGATGTTGTATGTAATGAGTGATGGTCAGTTAATTTGGGTATAGTATGAAAATTACATGATTCTAGTGGAATTTGATGATCTTGATATGAGTTAGTAAGAATTTGCAAAGAATGCTTGTACATAATGTTTTGTTAGTAGTACATCCGCCAAGTGTTCGATGAAATGCCTAAGAGAGCAAAATTTGTGAAATTGTATGAAAGTTATGGGTAATTATGTATAGAAGGTGCTTATGGTGTAGCCATTAGCAAAATAATAAGTTAAGTATGCTTAAGGTGGAGTCATTATGAGAATCCGGATTTGAATGTATGGTTTGGTAAAATTATGCATTAGGAACTTGTACCTTATGTCCCAATGAGGTAATGCTCGCCATATACTTTATGCATTTGATTCATGGTGATTGAGAGCAAATGTGTACGAATATGTGATGCGTAGTTTATTGATAAGTGATAATGTTGGAATTATGTCGTGTACATATGTAAGATGATAAATTGATTGTGCGAATGTCGAACAATGCGGTTGTCGAATGTAGAGTTAAGAAAGCATAAGTATGTGTATATTGTGTAAGCGACTAGGCGATCATATAGTTGTATGAGTTATACGACATTATGTATGAAAATTAATATGATGTCATTAATATGATCTAAGTGGTTGACAAATCATGTCGTATGCGTGTTAGTGGAAGTCAATGTAAATAAGAGTTGGAAAAAAAAATGGATGTTAATATGAATAAGTATAAATACTAACATTATTATGGCATGACGGCATGAAAGAATAGGAACCACACTAGCATGGACCAAGCATGGAAGGCTAACGGGTCAAGATGAGGCAAGGAAGCGGTTATGAACACGGATGCACAAGGTAAGTGATTTCCGTAATCACTTCGTAGTACAAGTAAGTAATAAAGTGTTGTAATGAATTAAATATGATGTTTGAGGTCAAATATGTGTTAAAGTCTTTCGTCGTAAATGATGGGTTTAAGGTTGACCAAAATGCCCATGATGGGTATTTTGGGGTAAACGAACTTAAAAGTGGTTTAGAAGCAAGTTATTCGATTAGAGTAATGTTTTGGACAAGTATGGAAGTGGGGATGATGGTTTGGTCAGTCATAGACCAATTAATGCGCGAATACCCTTAACGGGTCAAATAGTTAGAAAATAGTTAAGTCGAATGTATGTAAGTTAAGGATTTCCGTAATCCGGAGGTAAGATTTTAAGTTCATATGATAGAATGTGAATTTACAAGCATGTAGGAAGAAACGGGAGGTCAAACGGGTAAACGGTTCAAAAGTTACGTGCGTTTTAGTGCGTACGGACGACGAAACGAACCTGCAGAAAACTGCAAAAACTAGAGGGCGTCGCCGACGGGTAGGGGGCCTAAAGGTGGGATCCTAAAGAATATGTAGTAATATGGTACCCAAAGGTGGGATCCTAAAGAATATGTAGTAATATGGTACCCAAAGGTGGGATCCTAAAGAATATGTAGTAATATGGTACCTAAATGTGGGATTCTAAGTTAAGAATTTCCTTAAGTAGATACGTATGAAGGTATGTATGTATGTATGTGTGAATATAAGTGGTATGTATGAATGAATGTATGTATGTATGTATGTAGGTGTGTATGTAGGTAGTATGTGTATGTGTATATATATATATCCAAGTGAGTATGTACGAAAGTGTGTGCACGTATGTAGGGTTGTGAGAAGGCATGTAATAGGTATGTATGTAGACATGTATGCATGTATGTATGTAGGTATGCACGTATGTAGGAACGTACGTATGAATGTAGGTACGTAGGTTTGTAAGTAGTTATGTGTGAACGGATGCACATATGTAAGTATGTATGAAAGTATATACGCATGTATTCAATGAAATTGAGTATTGACGATAATAATAGTGTGCCTTGTGAACGAAGTGTAACGCAGGTACAATGAGAAAGTCTCACCACGGAATGTACGATCAGATGGAAAGCTGGGATGTAAAGAATTAACGGAACAAAAGTAAACGTGAATAAATCTTGTATGTTTATAATGCGTACTAATGTTATGAATTTATTGTGGTGAGCGCAGGTAGTACGAGTCATGAGGATCATCAAGGAACAGAGATCGAGGATCGAGTCACTAGTGAGATTGTACGGGAATGTTGATGTATATAATGTAGTAAACATAAGCTATGTTTTTACTTAGTAAATAAGTCGAATGATGGATTTATGTGAAAGAGTTATGTTAAAGTAAATTTTTAAATAAGTTAAGGTGTTTATAATGAAAGAAAGTTTATGACTTGAACTTCCGCTGCGACTTATAGTCAAATACGTATTAGGGTCTTACATGTTCCAAGCGAAGTAATGCCACGAACTCTTTCATACCATCCAGAGGAGTTGATCATTGGAGAGTTACAATCGGGCGTTCGCACGAGACGTCAAATTGACCAGGGCCTTACATGTTTTTACTCTACAGTAGCACCTCTACAAACTGAATTTTCATTAAGTTGTTTTATTTCGCAGATCGAACCAAGAACTTACAAAGAGGCGCTTACTGAAGATTCTTGGGTTAACGCGATGCAAGAAGAGTTGAGTCAGTTTGAGAAATTAGGAGTGTGGAAGCTAGTGGATTTGCCAGATGGTCACAGGAAAATCAATACGAAATGGGTATTTAAATGTAAGAGAGACGACAGAGGAGTTGTTGTACGGAACAAAGCTCGACTCGTTGTTCAGGGCTTTAGTCAACAGGAGGGGATTGATTTTACTGAAGTCTATGCTCCTGTGGCACGACTAGAAGCAATCAGAATTTTCCTCGCGTTTGCATCTTGGAAGAACTTTAAAGTATATCAGTTAGATGTAAAATCGGCGTTTCTTTATGGGAAGGTTAAAGAGGAGGTTTATGTCGGACAGCCGTCGGGCTTTACCGATCCGATCCACAAGAATAAGGTCTACTTGCTGGACAAAGCGCTGTATGGTTTACACTAGGCCCCGAGAGCTTGGTACGAGACTTTGTCTCAACACCTACTAGCCAACAGCTTCATTCGTGGAAAAGTGGATGCCACTTTCTTCACTAAAGAGGTCGACGGACATCTTCTGATCGTACAGATTTATGAGGATGATATAATTTTAGGGTCAACAAATGAGAAATTGTGCAAAGATTTCGAATCAGTGATGAAGCAAAAATTCGAAATGTCATCAATGGGGAAGATGAAATTCTTTTTGGGACTACAAGTTGAACAACTACCTGAGGGAATTTTCATTCACCAGACGAAGTACGTTCGTGATATTCTAGAGAAATTTGGGATGTGAAGTTCTACTCCAGCTGCTACCCCTTTAGCAACAAATCATGGGATTCACCCAGATCTCACCGGAGACAGGGCTGATGAGACGTTCTATCGTGAGGTTCATTGATGTATTTAACTGCTTTGAGACCTGATATAATGTACCCAACGTGCCTCGCAGCAAGATATCAATCAAACCCGAGAGCTTCGCACATGATTATTGTGAAGAGGATATTACGCTACCTGAAGGGAACTCCTACATTGGGGTTGTGGTATCCTAGAAAAGGCGACTTTATGCTCGAAGGGTATTCCGACTCGGATTTCGGATGCTGCAAAGTCAATGCAAAATCAACAACTGCAGGATGCCAGTTCTTTGGACCTCGCTTGGTTACCTGGCAGTGTAAGAAACAAACGTCTGTGGCGCTATCCACATGTGAAGCGGAGTACGTGTCTGCTAGCAGTTGCTGCTCTCAGATCCTGTGGATACAGGAACAGATGCGCGACTACGGTTTGCAGTTTCTTAACACACCTCTTTTTGTTGATAATGAGGCCGCAATAAATATAACAAAGAATCCAGTACATCACGCTAAAACTAAACATATAGAAATTCGACATCACTTCATCCGAGATTGCTTCGAGAAGAAGTTGATTCGAATAGAGAAAATCCACACTGACAATCAGAAAGCTGATTTGCATACCAAAGCTTTTGACAAAACACGTTTTAAATTTCTTTTAAAACTAAATGGTATGAAGCTTTTCTCGGTGTCGGATGGCATTATTGGCGTTGATGAGAGTACTGTTGTAGATGAAGATGAGAAACAATCTGCAATGGTTTGTCGATTTTTTACTTGTTTTGGTATTTAGGGGGAGTAAATATTTTCAGAAAATACAAAAACAGTAAAAATTCAAAAATTCAAAAACATGATAAAATTTCAAAATCCAAAAACAATAGAAAATGAAAATGAGCTTGTGTAAAAAGGGAAAATGATAGTACATCAGTTTGACAGTTACTGTACGCTAAAGATTTGTAAAGAATTAAATGCGTTAAACAGTCTCACTGATGATGTGTCGATAGGTTTTCGCACATTTAGTAGATTTATTCGAGATATAAACCTAAAAATTCAAACTTACTTATTTCGTGGGGAACACTACTTGGATATATAGGTAACCCCTGAAATCTCGCTTGAAAGGTCCCTCTTTCTGAGATACTAGGTCTTTATACTCAGTGATATCTGGGGTATTATTCCGGGATTTATGCTAAATGGAAGTTCTGACCTAGTCCCCGAATAATACTTTCCGCATTGCTTGAAACATAGCACCACCCTCAGCATAAAAAACGATGAAACATTGCAAAATGTTAATCGTGTGCTGTTGAAATTAAAAGATCCTCTAAAGGGGACACACCGAAAAGTCGAAGCCGTCATCTCTCTGCGTATACGGAAGTATCGACCTGAGCTCTCACGGCCCTCGCATTTAACCCCTTACAGATATCATCTGTGGTATACTCACCTGTAAGACTGAATATTGGGATTCTGGATACGGGAGTATATTCAAGAGGTGGGACACATGAATGAGTTTAAGTTCATTAAGACATCTAATTCATATCCTGAATAGATTGAAAATTGTGTGAGAATTTAAGTGGACCAGTATATCGACAGTCGAGGTGAATTGTTTAATTCTGGGTATGAAATTGAGCTTAACGGTACTAGTGACTTGTCTGATAACTGATATGATTCCCTAACACGCTCACCAAAAATATGTTTGTATATAGTTAGTTTACTTTCTTTACATTCTACAATTTAAGTTTCTGTATTTCATTTCTAGTTTAGAAACTTTATCAAAAATCCAAAAAGATTTTTCATTTCTGCTTTATTTTCTGACAAACCAAAGTGGAGAGTTGATCGTTGGATTCTTGAAAGATTGAAGCAGATGCAGGAAAAGTTCTGGACTGGAGAATGAGGAGAGCTTATCTTAATGAAGATTGAGTTGTTGAAGAAGTCAAAACAAGTTCATTAACTTGATACTTGTTATTTTCAGAAAATGTTTGAAAATGTTAATCAAAAATCAGTTTGTTTGTCAAAAAGATCAACCAAGGTCATTAACTTGAACTTGGTAGATTAATTGAGTAATCAGGGTTATTAACTTGGACCTGAATACTTGAGTGGATTTCTAAACTGATAAAGTTTGTGATTTATTGTTAAAATCAATAGATTGTAATGTTATTTGGTTGAGTAACAGGTTGTGGATTTCATTATCCCCATGGCTCATAAAGTTAAAGTTTGAACCAGACCAAGATCCTAGATCCCAGCATACCGAGAGGGGGAGTCTGTGAAAGGGGGAGTCTAGAGTTCTGGATCAACAGTCAAAGGGGAGACTAAAGATGGAGCTAGGTTGAGTTCCTGAACCTGTGAAGATAGAGTTTTTACAATGAGAAGACAAAGTTGGAGAAGAGACCAAGACTGAAGACTTCGTCAACATCCAAGGGGGAGTCTGTTGGTGCACTGAATGTCTGTCAACTACGTCTTTATCGAGTCTTAGGTCTAGATAGGTTAGATTGGAGCATGGAAATCAAGAATAGGGTTTTAGTTTGTAATTCCGCTCCAAATGACATTCATGTCATTTGAAGCAAAATCAGGATTCATTGTAATTCCGCTCCAAAAGTACCTAGTGATTCCGCCCGAAATCACATGGGGTTCCACTCGAACCGTTTCGAGCAGAATCAGCTGCCTATATATATGTGTGTGTGATTTCGCATCTGTAAGAGTTGGAGCGGAATTAGAGTCGAGGTGCTGCCGGATTTTTGTCAGAAATCATTGTAATCGACTCAGAAAGCATTAATAGAGAAGAAATTAAAAGGATATAGCTATTGTGACTTTGTTTACTTTGATTCCGCCTCTGTATTCAAAGGTGAACTGCCTTATACTGACTATTTAGGGTCGCACACGGTCCAACAAAGTTTCCAATTAATCCCCAACCTTCCATGTTTAACCTAGTCTAAGTTTCCCAAAACAAACCTCACAGTGATATCATAACAAACAATTAATCCCCAACCGGCCATTTTCAACCCAATTTCCGGTCAAACACTTTCACAATTTCATCAATCTCCAATTTCCCCCAATTTTCATCAATCTCCAATTTTATCGTTTAACCGAAACCACCATCTAATGTTCCACCCTTCATCGTTTAAATCAGATTCAAAGCATCTAAGGCTTTTCCCTATTAAGTAATAGCATGTGAGAGAAAAAAGGATTTGAAGATCAGATTCAAGATTTAAACGTGACTAGCACGCTTCATCGTTTAAATCAGAAGACCAGATGTTCCACCCTACGGTGGCCGCCGCACCTGAAGACCAGAAACAACGACGGCAGTTCACCACCATCTTCACCGCCTTAGCGCCGCCACAGCAACCACCCACTACCCCTCCGTTCACCTCCACCCGAGCCGCACCTGAAGACCCATCCTTCATCCTTATTTACAGAAAATCATCATAATGTTCCACCCTTCATCGTTTAAATCAGATTCAAAGCTTTCGATCTCATATTCAAAACCATCTAATTTGTGGGTTTTCGATCTCAGATTCATAGCTTTAAATCAGATTCAAAGGATTTGAAGATTGAAAAAAAAACGGGCTTCTAGATTCGAGGGTGATGATGAACAATCAATGGGCATGAATTTGTGGGCATGAATCGATGGTGATGATGAACAATCAGGGGAAGGAGATATAACAGAGAAAGAGATGGAGAAGAGTGAAGGAAATTAGGGTTTCTGGGGGATTATAAAAGTGGGGAAATGAAGTGGTGGGGTGGAAAAGACATAATTACCCTCATGTGCTTATCATGTGCCACAAATTAACTTAGTTTTTTAACTGAGTTGGGTGTAAA
The DNA here is from genome assembly GCF_002127325.2 of Helianthus annuus. NCBI lineage: Eukaryota > Viridiplantae > Streptophyta > Magnoliopsida > Asterales > Asteraceae > Helianthus > Helianthus annuus. The sequence continues at coordinate 100,465,479 of NC_035445.2, forward strand.
TGACAAAACTTGCAAGAAAATACATACTAAATGACACCGCCTGTCAACATTTGAAAAAAAAGGACACCGCCTGTAAAGTACTACAAAGATAAAGGACAAAACTTGTAATTTTTCTTAAAACTTAAAAGAACTTTATTAGAATAACTAACAAAGTTGTCAGTTTTATCAACAAACTAATATATATCTGTAATAAATATTTTGAATTTAAGATCAAAAAATCAAACATACAAACCATACAAAATCGTATATTGTAATCATTTTACATAAGCGTTCATCAAACCAAAAAACGAACCCTTGTGCTGAAAATAAAAGATAGGACGACTAAAGAAATCAAACCACATACAAATAAAAGAGAAAAATAAAAATTTAATAAACCAAAATTAATTGTTATGAAATCGATTCACACAATAAAAGAAATTACGTTGTCATATTGCCTCTCAAATTACACCGTAGAGATAGGGTTGTTGAAATTGCTTGTCGGTCGCTCGAAAAATACCCGTTCAATTTTTGGCTCGATTGTAAAAAAGCCGATTGGCTTGGTTTGGTTTGTAAACTAACAAAGTACGGGCATAGGTATGCTCGACTTGAATTATTTTTTAATTTATTATACACCCACACAATTAAATTTATAGTCTTATACATAACACTCTATTGGATTTTGCTCGTTATCCACAAATATAAAGTTATATATATACATACTACCCTATTGAAAAACACTCTATTGTATTTTTTTTTTTTAATGAATGACGATTTGTATTTTTTTTTTTAAACTTAACTTGTGCTTTATGTTTGTATTTTTGAATCAATGACAATTTATATTTCTTTGACTTAATTTGTGCTTCATATATGTATATTATGTTTAGCTTATTTTGTATCTTGAATGAATGACAATTGTGACACTTAACACTGATTACTTTGTATTAATATTTAGTTTGAAAATTGAAACTGAGCGAAAAAGAGCAAAACTAAGTTGTTCGATTATAAAACACGCGACGTCAACTTGCTGTTTGCTTTCATAAATTTGATCCGGGCCAAGCCTGTTTGAATTCGTGCATCAACTTTTTATTGACGACAAAACCTTCGTCCAGTCGGAGTCAAGTGTCAACTTTGTTTGTGGGCCTCATGATTAACTAATTCCCAGCCCAATAGCCTTTTAAAATTAATATGAGCTCAATTAAGTTTAGGTTTATCCACTGGTCCATTAATACTTTCTTGCCCATGATTGCAATCCAACATCAACATCAAATTGCCGAATACTATACCTTTTTCTTATTTTTTAACTAGGTTATAACCCCGTGTGTTACACGGGTTGAATAAATAAATTATATATACTAAATAATAAAACAATATATCTTTAAAAACCTCCTTTATTACGGGTTGAATAAATATAATTTTATGTATTAAATAATAAAAAGTTATATCTATAAGAACCATATTGTACGGATTGAATAAATGTAATTTTATATACCAAATAAAAAAAGTTATATCTTTAAAACCACGTATTTATATGGGTTGAATAAATGTAATATTTTTTACTAAATAATAAAATAATACATCCTAAAAACTCATTTATTACACGGGTTGAATAAATGTGATTTTATATACCAAATAATAAAAAAATTACATCTTTAAAAATATGCGTATTACACGGTTTGAATAAATGTAATTTTCTGTACTAAATAATAAAAAATATATATCCTTAAAAAACCCCGTGTATTGTACGAATTGAATAAATCTAACTTTATATATTAAATAATAAAAAGTTATATATTAAAACACCTCATATATTACATGAGTCGAGTAAATGTAATTTTGTATAGTGAAAATGAAAATATTTAATATATTAATTAATACAAAGTTTGGTTTTCGTGATAAAAATAGATTATTCTGTTGTTGCAAAATTTGTTAACGAAGTCTCAATAAATGTAACCCTTTATTTAAAACTCCGTAAATATATAAATGATAAATAATATTAGTTAATTTTATTTCAAGTTTCGTAAAATCTATTTGATACCAAACTAAACAGAACGTTCAAATATATAGTTAAGATCAAATTAGATAACTAAGTTTGAATTTGAAGTAAATAGATAAATATAAAAGTAATAATTAATTGGGTTAATTACTGTTTTCGTCCATGTGGTTTGTCAAAAATCACTATTTCAGTTTATTAGTTTAAAAATTGCGATTTCAGTCCCTGTGGTTTCACTTTCGCAACCATTTTTGTCCCTATGGTTTCAATTTCATAACAATTTCAATCCATTATTCTATTAATTACAGGGACTGAAATGGTTACAATGTGGACTGAAATAGTTACGAAAGTGAAACCATAGGGACTGAAATCGCAATTTTTAAACTAATTGACTGAATAGTGATTTTTGACAAATCACAGGGACGAAAATAGTAATTAACTCTAGTTAATTCAAATAAATAATATTATAAATGATAAGGAGAATAAACTAAATAATAATTATCTATAATTATTAAACTAAATAATAGTTAATAGGAGGATTATCTACAATTAATTAGAAGAGATCAAACTAAAATAATAATTATTTATAAGAGATGACCTAATATGATGACAAGTGTCCCTAAAGTAGTTTCTTTTATTATATAGTATAGATAGATTCACTTTAGGAGATTATGATTTAATTCCCAAACTTGTTTTAGTTTGTTCCCTTCATAATAGATCAATCTCATTAATGCCTATTATCACCCTTACATTTGTTTCGCACCTATGAAAACAATTAAAAAAACATTGTAAAGTAGATTTGTTGCACCAAAACAAGTGTTGTATAAATAATGAAATATGGATATGATGTGAAAATTGAATGTTTAAAGTGTAATACACGTGCTTAAAAATGTGACTAACATAGTGGAGACAAACAATGGTGATGGTGATGTTAACCCATGTGGATATGTTTAAGTTAACAACTTTGATATAAGTGACTCATTTTTATCTGATGTATAATTTGAGAAAACCAAAATTGACCCTTTGTCTAATTTGAGTTGATCAACGAATCCATGTATTATTTGAAAAATGAATCATAATTAACATTTCTAAATTGTCACTAGCAAGATATCAAGTTTGTCTAGAGTGTACAATAGGTGGGATGTGTGACCGATATTTGTTAATCTTGGTTCCATGCCCAATTAGAAAACCAAAATACATATTTGGCCTCATACACATTGTGTACCCCTTAATACCTACAAGGTCTAAGAATATTAGGTATAGCCAAACATGCAGGAGGTGGTGATAGTGGCAGACGATGCGATTTAGCCACTTAATCGACCGCCAGTGTCTCAATCTGCCGCCAAATTCGTTGTAAGGTTTGTGGTGGTGTAACAGATGAACAGTGTATGGTTTGTTTATGTAAAAGGTTACACAGATCGGTGATTAGATGAACGGTGTTTGGTTTTGTTGTAGGAGTGAGTTTTAGTTTGCAGGTGGATGAATGGGGTTATGGTTGTCGACTATTATGCGAAGAATTAGAGGAGGGATAGGGGTAGGTTTTTATATTTAAATATAATGGTGGGCAATTTAGTAACTTTATATCAAGTTAACTGACCATCAACTCAAGGCACTATCTGAGTAACAAACAATCAAACCATAGGAAACATGCATGTAATTTTAGAAAGTTGGAGATGAAACGTGAAAAAATGGCAAATCATAGGACCATCCGGGAAATTAACTCTTTAAAAGTAGATTTAAGAGTTAACTTCCGTTTTGCTCCCTATGGTTTGGTCACTTTAACGGTTTTGCTTCAATCATTTAAAAACGGTCATTTTCTTCCTTGATGTTTCGATCTTGTTGCCAGTTTGCTCCCCGGCTCTAACTCCATCCATATTGTATGTTAACTGGAAGAGTATTTTGGTGATTTCAAGTATAACGTAAGGGTACTTGGATCTTGTATGTTAACTTGAAATTACAAAAATACCATTTCAGTTAACACACAATATGGATGGAGTTAGAGCTAGGGAGCAAGCAGGCGATAAGATCGAAACATTAAAGAGGAAAATGACCGTTTTTAAATAATTAGGACAAAACCGTTAAAGTAACAAACAGCAAAACGATAATTAATTCTTAAGAGCAAGAACAAGAATACAAATGTGTTGAGAAAAGTTAAAAGAAAACGCAATAAGTCTAAATTCTATCCCCAAACTCCCCCAATAATTGGCTGGTGTAAAAACTGAGGTTTCAATTGGCCAAAACCGATCACCACCACCAAACACTTTCGATAATCACTACACCCTTCTCCAAGATTTCTTCACTCATCATCACTCGCAAACCCTTTTCCCCCAAATTCCTCTCTACACCTATAAAAAGTCAACCTTGAAAACCCTAACAAAATTCCCAAAATCTTGAACCTTTCCTCCAAAATTAGCGATCTTTTACCACTTTACCCTCGATTTCCGATCTGGGTTTTGATCCAAAGATCATGAATTTCAGAAACATGGAAGAATTCTGGCCTTTTTACGTGAACCAACACTCAAAACCCGCAACAAGAAGATGGCATTTTGCCGGTACACTTTCGAGTATTTTGTGTTTGATTTATGCAGTTTTGTTCAACTGGTGGTTCTTGTTGTTTGTGCCTTTGTTGGGTTATGGTATGGCTTGGTATAGCCACTTTTATGTTGAGGGAAACATACCTGCAACTTTTGGTCATCCTGTTTGGTCACTTTTGTGTGATTACAAGATGTTTGGTTTAATGCTTACTGGTCAGATGGATAGAGAGATCAAAAGGTTAGGTAAAAGACCTGTGTTGCAACCCTATTGATTTCTGGTTTTGTGTTTTTTTTTATACTTGTAATAATGACATGTTTGGTTTGGTCATGTGGTTGAACACTTTGTTTTGCTGTGTATTTTGTGTATATATTAAAGAATCTATTGGTTTTAATGTCATTGTTGATTGTGGTTTGGATGAGTTTGAATTTGTGATTGGGCTTCTTGATTAGTACAACACAAACCTGCAAATCCTTGTTTATTATTCGTATCCTAGGCAGTCGAAGACGCTAGACTAGACGTACTCAAGGGGCAAAGTGTGAGTCTGCCGTCTAGGTGCAAAGCGCTTAAAACAAACCATTTTTAGTTGTTTTAGACATGTTTTAGGTTGGTTTAGGCTGTTTTAGAGTGTTCTTTTGGTTTGTTTAGATTAGTTTAGGCCGGTTCAGACAAGTTTTTTTTTTTTTTTCTTTTCAGATTTTGGCATGTTTTCCAGGTTTTTTGCTCCTAGCTACACGCAGAGCGCTGTTTCTGCGATAGCTGCCCCTAGGCATGCGCCAAACCTTTGACTACTATGTTCTTATGTTAACTAATTTCATTGAAATATAACAGGTGATGTAAGGCTGATCTACCTTATGATAAGGGGTAGCCTCCGCTAGCCCTTGGCACTCCGGCGGTACTGCGGTAGTGTAAAATTTGGAAACATTTGACGTTTTTTCGATTTCGTTACCTTTTTTTTTAAAACGTTACCCCTACGAAGATTTTCTAGATCCACCACTGGTAACCAATATAACTGTAAAGATATAGATGTATAATTTATGTATCTTTTTGTTTATATAACTGAAAGACAGTCAATTTTTAATAAAACTCATGCAGTCATGCCCATGGTATATCAGCTGAGTTTGTTTGGATTTGACATTTATGCCAGGATCAATAATCTTTTTATATATTACGGACCTAAGTGTCATAATTTTCAAAGAAAGCTTATATTTCCCTTACCACTAGGGCTATTAGTTATAGTTCAACTAAACCCGGTCCCTAGCTAGTCTTAAACTGCTTCATGTGTTAAACCAGGACCAATGCACCATCCTTGACTATGACCTAGCCGGTCTCAGTCAACCGCTCAATTTAGCCACCTCTACTTTGTAGTTTGAAGTTTGTACCACCACTTTAATTGAGCATAAGAAGCAAACTTTATTTATTTATTTATTTTTTTAGCGGCAACATCACACGCCCATTAATCATACTTCTAAATTTACACCTTTTGTCCAGTATATTGGTAAGCAAACTTTAGTATTGAAACTGCATCCTTGACCATGAGCAGCATAACTTAAAAATTGGTGGAGATGAATTGTCTCCAACTTTCAATGTGAAAAATGGATCAAGAATTGTCTTAGGGGCTGTTTGGCAACATCTGAATGGTTAAATGCTGAACCAGTAAGAGGTCTGAACCATTAAGTGCTGAACCAGTAAGAGGTCTGAACCATTACGAGCCTGTATAATGCTTAACCGTTCAGAGGCAAATGTCTGACCAATTCAGGTTAGAGGTCTTAACCATTCAGTCTTTGTATAAATCTTAACCATTCAGAGACAAATGTCTGAACCATTCAGCCATTTGCTCGTGAAACAAACAGTTTGAATCATTAAATGCTGAACCAGTAAGAGGTCTGAACCATTAAGAGCCTCATTAAGAGATAAACAAACAGCCCCTTAGTCAACCGCTCAATTTAGCCACCTCTACTTTGTAGTTTGAAGTTTGTACCAACACTTTAATTGAGCATAAGAAGCAAACTTCAGTTTTTTTTTTCTTTTTTTTAGCGGCAACATCACACGCCCACTAATCATACTTCTAAATTTACACATTTTGTCCAGTATATTGGTAAGCAAACTTTAGTATTGAAACTGCATCCTTGACTATGAGCAGCATAACATGGCTATGAAACTGTCTATCATCTTGGACTATAATCCCATTGTTTTGATTTATTTACTTATAAATTGGTGGAGATGAATTGTCTCCAACTTTCAATGTGAAAAATGGATTCAATTATTCATTATGCAAAATTATTCCCTCTTTAACTTTAACAGAAACATACCCTCTCATCATTTTCCTCTAAAACTTTCATCTTGATCACCATCTCTCACAAATGTCCTATCCTTGTAGGTAATATCATATGAATCTATGTTTTGGAAGAAAATATACATAATACAAAATATAGTATATGTTCATTTCATCAATAGAAGACAACTTATCTTTTCTTTGATAGGGTAGGTTCCCATTAAGATTGATCACAATTTTTTTCCCCATAAAACATTCTAAACCATAGCATCAAAAGCTTTGTTACAAACAAAATATATGGAACCTTTAATGACTTTGTATGGATTTCAAGATTGGGAGTTATTCAAAAATGGGAGCAAACAAACTTTCTTTCACGCGTCTTATTTCAGACAGTTCTATGCGTCTAACGAACTTCTTAAGAGTAACTAAATTGGTTCCAGATATGAAGGGTAACACCCCAAAATCGAAGGCGTAATGCATCGGGTCAAGTAAAGACTATGTAAGATATGGTCACTTTTCCTAACAAACATGGGGACAACCTGTCATAAAATAACCAATTGATAGTGATGTGAGAAGGATACTTGGTTCGGATTGGGGACCATATGCCATGCCATCATGATCCTAAGGTATGTATAGACCATCCAGGGTATGTATATGGTAAGATAATAACTTGTTACTTGGTCACATACTTACACTTTGATAAACGACCAATACTGATTCTCACGTTGGAGGATGACCACACAAGGATCCCTCTATCTAGCAAGGCTAAGGGGCTATTTGACAACTTCTGAATGGGTAAGTGCTGAACTAGTAAAATGTCTGAACCATTAAGTGCTGGTTAGTATAATGCTTCACCATTCAGAGATAAATGTCTGACCAATTCAGATAAGAAGTCTTAACCATTCAGAAATAGTCTGAACCTTTAAGTGTTGAACCAGTCAGAGGTCTGAGGTCTGAACCATTAAGAACCTCATTAAGAGCTAAACAAACAGCCCCTAAGCAACTTTTGAATGATTAAGTCCTGAACCAGTAAGAGATCTAGAGATCTGAACCATTAAGTGCTAAAACAGTAAGAGGTGTGAACCATTAAGAGCCAGTATAATTCTTAACCGTTCAGAGGCAAATGTCTAACCAATTCAGATTAGATGTCTTAACCATTCAGACTCGGTATAACACTTAATCATTCAGAGGCAAATGTCTGAACCATTCAGACATCTTCTCGCGAAACAAACAGTCTGAACTATTAAGTGCTAAATCAGTAAGAGGTCTGAACCATTAAGATCCCCATTAAGAGGTAAAAAAAAACAGCCCCTAAGTCGCTAACTAGGATTTGATTGGGAAGACATTGTCCTATGTTATCGGAGCTAAAGGAAGTCAACAATTGGTATCACTAATGGGGCATTTCATGTGCAACGCATTGCAAATGACTAGAAATAACAAAAAAAAAAAAAAAAAAAAAAAAAAGTTAACGCGAGTTAGTTAAAATGATGTAATGTGTTACAACTTTTCAAATAAAGGATGCATTTTATAATTAGCTTAGTTTAAGAACACAACCTGCAAGTGGGTGTATGCCTAAATGACGAATTGTGTAACTTAATCTAGTTATATACATATAATTTTATTCAAAAGTAGGTTTGCTAGGTACCTAAAAACGCTTTCTAACACATACGTAACAAATTTTAACCAACAACACATGTCTTTTTTTGTTCGTTTAGGTTCCGATGAAACCCCAGAAAGAAAAAACATCTCCTGTCACCTAAAGTTCAATGCTTATGATCTTCACAACAACGTCATTTTGACTCTCAACTTTATGTTTGTGCTTGCATAACTTTTTTCGTAATTTAGTCTGTTACTAGTATTAATAGTAATTTGATCAGGTTTTTGTATTTATATATATCTTTTATTTATTTATTTATTTATTTTGTTTTTAATTATAGGTGTAAAACTGCTTAGACCTCGATAATCACAAGACTAGACCCTTGTCCTAGTTAGTTTCATCCTTCTTGTCTACAAATAGAAAACGTCAACCATTCCATTTCCTAACAAACTTTTCAGAATATTGATATCTTTCTCCAAAATAAAGATAATGAGTTTCAAGAGCATGGAGGAATTCTGGCCATTTTACTTGAAACAACACTCAAAACCGGCGACACGAAGATGGCATTTTGCCAGTACCCTTACTAGCATTTTGTGCTTGATTTATGCAGTTTGGTTCAAATGGTGGTTCGTGTTCCTCGTGCCTTTGCTTGGTTATGGTATGGCATGGTATAGCCACTTTTATGTAGAAGGAAACAAACCTGCAACTTTCGGTCATCCGGTTTGGTCCCTCTTGTGTGATTACAAGATGTTTGGTTTGATGCTCACCGGTCAGATGGATAGAGAAATCAAAAGGCTTGGTAAAAGACATGGCATGCAACTCAACTAATTTGTGTTTCATATGCTTATAATAATATGTTTGGTTTGGTTTAGTTTGGTCATCTGTTTGAATAATTTGTCTTGCTGTGTTTATAAATATCAAAGAATCTATTGTTTTCAAAGTCATTCTTCACTATGCTTTGGATGAGATTGAATTTGCAATGGGACTTCTGGATTGGTACTACATAAACTGACAGACTCTTGTTGATTATTCCTATGTTAACTAATTTCATTAAACTATAACCTGTGATGTAACCAATATATCAAGAGATAAAGATATCATTTCTGTATATTTTTGTTTACATGACCTTGCTTTTAAAATACACGTGTCAGGTGCACATAATGCATGATGTGTTGGAAATTTGAGAAAATAGCAACTTTCACAAATATAGGAAATTCATTTTTTCTAATTTTGTATTAGAAATAAACTAGAAGATGACCCCCCGTGGTGCGGCGGGATGTTTTGTATTTATTATGCTCGTCCGACCCGTTGTCCAAAATATAGGCAAATATATATAGATGATTCGAAATATAATTCACTGCCATTAGCATTCAACATTCAAGACCATTTTATCACCAATTTTTTTCTTATATGTATATGACCTTGTACTGATTGTCATTTAACTACTTTTTACCAATTTAGTAACAAACTAAATCCTACGGCAGATTTCTAACACCATTTTCACAGCAACTTTTGACAAAATTTCACAGCAAACAAAACAATTTTAAGCACAGTTTCACAACAAATCGCAACATTATTCTCGTGTAACATCTACCTAAATATGTATGCAAAAGAAATGGCATGTGTTTATCTATTAGTGTTGCTGTAGATTACAACTTAGGAACATAGCGTTAAAGAACAAAAATTACAACTTTTCAATCACCAGTTTGAACCATTTGATCAAATAACTACCAGAAAAGTTCATGTGTTCCAGACATACTCATCATACACTAAATTCAACTAAAAAGGTGAATTCATCAATTAATATGAATGTGAAATGTGAAGAAACCCAGATCCATAAAAGAAAACAAAACCTACTTACAATATCAAATTGGCTTTGAGAAACAATTCTAATACTATTTCTGTTCACTAACAGATCAACATCCATAAAAGTCGCATATTCAGTTTTGCAATATGCATTCAAGATCACCACACCAACATAAAGATTAAAGATTTACAACTCACCTAGATGAACATAAATCCCAAAAAAGTTATTTCTGTAAGCAGATAATTTTGAATAATAAGAATGTAGAAGAAACTGTAAGTAAGAAGCCTACCGCGTTAGGTATAAAACTGAATAGCAACTGAAGTTGAGAAAGGTATGGCATCGGTGACGGTGGCCGTGACATTTGCGGTGGCGGTCGGAAGTTGACAGTCAGACTTTCTTTAAGCCCGGCGTACTCCGCCATCGCCTCTATTCATCAAACGCGAGGATGATTTTGATTTTCATCAATCGGTGGCAGAACTGAAGAAGTATCCGACACCGGAAGTTGGGGTCTGGTTAGGGAGATTGATTTACAGGTTTTGCATACTGTAGTCGAATTAGGGTTATAATTAGGCGGAAGATCTAGTTCCAGTTTCTGTCGCCGCCTCCCGTCGACCTCGTACACCACCTGGACCATGGGAGTAGAACCACCGTTACCACCAAACTGACATCACTGATGGAACCCTCGACTCCGGTTAGCGAGTTGCTGTAGTATACAAGCTACGTTGTGATGTGACTGCCTGTGCGTCACCGTGAATCCGCAGCAAGGATCGGTGGCCGGCCCCTAGCTCTCTCTATCTTCATCGTATTCTCTCTCTTTTACTCTCTTTCCTCAGGCTCTCTCTTCCTTATTCAAAGAGATGGCACAATCGTAATTAACTTTATATTTTTGTCCAATGTATACACTGTTCCTAAGCCCTACGTGAATTGTATATATATAATAATATAAGAAAATGAGGTGTTTTATATATTTATTTGTGGGTTTGCGTTCTATGTTGGAAGAGCTTCGCAATGAATTAAACCGCATCCAAAACGGAGCTAAGATGAATGAGATATCGATACTCAAAGTTTGGTGTTTCAAACATTGAATGCTGAAAAATTGGGAAAGTGGCACCTTGTCCCACATAGGAGGAGAGATGAAACTTAAGTGGGAACACTCATTCCTTATTGTTACATGGAAGCACACATTAGTGTACTCGCGAAGGGTGCTCTAACTCACACTCGCACACGCGCTTGGCCTGGGCGATAGGCGCAATGTGGCGGCGCTTTGATGGCGCACTTTGCAATTCGCATGCTCGCAAAGACGCGAGCCGCTTGAGAGCCACCTTTGTGTTTTTTACCGCGTGCGCGTGGTGAAGCACAGGGGCTGCAAGGACCAGGTGGATGGTGACGTGGCAGCAAGCGCACTGGTGCATTGATGTAGACTAGAAAACAGGATAGAAAATCGGACCTGTTGATTCTCACAGAATACCAGGAACGATTCTTCCAAAATTCGTTGATTCACAAAGAATACCGAAAATTGGGATTTTCACACACAAAACACACACTAGTGATTTGGGAGAGAAAAATGACTTTTCATATATTTCAAAACTGATTAGCTTCCTCCCATTACATCCATATAAATAACAACGTAAATTGAAAAAGGACGTAAAGCTAGAATGGAATAAAAGTCCACCAAAAGCAATAAAAAACATAAAACGATATATAAATCATAGAAATAAGCATTTTTGGGCCGAAACGATGACCCAAACCGCCATAGGCATTTGTAGAAAGATGGAGCTCATTCTCACGATCGTTTCTCCTGGTCGCACCCCCAAAACGGACCCCCGTAGCCCAAGTTAGAGCCCTTTTAGCGAAGCCCCTTTTTCACCCGATCTTGGGCCTCCAAATACAAGATGGCCCGCTCCTCCACACTTGGGCCCATATCATGCATGGAGCATGACCAGGCTGGTCTGCGCGCTGGCGCATGGACGTGGCGCACCAAAGTGAGCCAATACGACGCGACTGTGTGCACTATCGTATAGGTTCACTGATGACGTGGCGCACGCGCGCATGAGCATGCAGACCTGCGCGCGCGTGAAATTGAGCCAAAATGGCGCTCGCGCACCAGTCTGTCTTGCGCGTGCAGAAGCTTCCAGACATTAATGACTGGGCTGTTTTATTTTAGCATTTGAACAGACGAGTCAACGGTTTTGACTGAGAATTAAATGACGAATTAAAGTGCATTGAAGACGTTTAATGCAATTTAATTCTCCTATTTAATTCGTTTTTTCTGTTTCATCCAGACCTATAGTATAAATAGGAGGCCACCCTACTGCAGAATACACACTGAAATTCACTGCTTATGCAACTTCCTTTCCACAAAATCTTCATCTTCTTCCTTCTTGTTTCGGGTACACCTTCGGGTTTCGTCAAGTCCAGCAGTACAACTGTTGAGGTTGTTGTATCCTGGAAACAAACGAGTTCTCCTGGTAGACTTGAAATTTGTTTTAAGGGACCCGTGTCTAACATGATCCTCAGCCAAGAACTTCTTTCTGTTTGTAATTTGTTCTTGTTTTTCATTTTATTTTAATTGTAACTTGTATGGTAATTTAATGATTTCCTTATTTCAGTTGTAATTCAAGTTAATAAAAGGTTTTTATTTATTTTATACGAACGGATTCCTACATGATGCACATATATAATAAAATATGTATCCTTTTGTTTATCTAATCTTGTTTTTAAGATGTGTGCGTTAGGTGCACATAATGCGTGATGAGCATATATAATAAGAGATAAATATGTAATTTATAAAAGGAGCAACCCTTAAAATAAGAAAGCTACAACTATTAAGTAACATATCCTCACTTCTTTTAATTTGTAGATGTTTATAATATAAAAAACATCATAGATCTGAACTGTTTAGAACGCATTCAAAGTGAAAGAGGAAGAGATTGAGAAGAAATCGGACTTAGAGAACGTGTTCAAGCTCAATTACGACGAATTGAGGAGGAAATGATAGGTTTAGCGACGATTTGTGAGGTTTGACTTGTGTTTTGAAGTGTTAATTGGTTGAATCTGGTGAAGATTTGTTTGAATTTTAGGGTTTTATTGAGATGTGAAATGAGGTTTTTTGTGCGCGAAAGATAACAGAAAATGTGAAACTGTGTGTAGACCAAAATACCCATGCGTGTCTAAATTAAAAAATCACACAGTGTCTACCCATGTACCGTAAATAAAAAAACATTAAGATTCTCCTAAGGATTATAAGGTGGCAAACAAGGGGTGACTATGATTCACATGGTTGATTTAATATCCTCAACTTGATAACTACTTCCTACCCTTTTTAACAAGATCAAACTTGTTATTTGATTCTTACCCTAATAGATTTAACAGTATGAGTTAAAGGAGTTAAAAAGAAAAGAATGTAATGTGTCAAAACTTTTCAAATAAAAAATGTGTATAATACTATTAGCTTTTTATTAAAAGACATTATCATATAACTTAAATTACAAAAAGTCGGTGGCTTTTACGTTATCGCCATCCCAATTTTCCCATTTTGTTATAATGACCCTTTTATTTTGAATTTTCCTACCCACACCCTCATCTTTCAACTTTGCCAACACCACCCTTATACTTTGCTTTTCCACCATCACCCTCAGCTTTTATACATTAACGTTACCACCCCTTTACTTTTACATTTCCACCATGACTCTCATCTTTTACACATTTTCTCCATCACCCCTTTACTTTTACACTTTGTCTCATTTAACTTTGCCTTTTTAGACTTTGCGTTTTTACCCCTTGCACTATTACTCCATTTTTACACTTATACCCGCTCAACTTTAAAAAAATGCAATTGTAACCCCTAGACTACTACACCTACATTTGCAAATGTCATTGCATTGTGTCTTACGAAATGTTTTAAACATTGTGTTTTACACTTCGTGTCTACCTTTGTGTTTTGCACTTTTTTGTGATTGTCTTTTACGCATTGTGTTTTGCTTTTTTTTTTTTTTGTAATTGTCGTTTTACGAATCATGTGTTGTCCCGTCGCACGGCGGGCAAAATACTAGTTAGTACTTAATAAAAAAAAACCCCCTCTACCCGGTGTCTTTTCTCCTTTCTCCTTGGTCGCTAACACCAACTAACGGGTGTTTTGTATATATATATGTTCTATATTTTTGTTTTAATTATAAGGGTAAAATAGACTTTTTAACATTGTATTTAGATATAAGATTGTAGTTGCTGAGGCCTCAATAAATCAATAATCACTAGACCTTCTCCTAGTTTCACCTTTGCGTTTCCCAAAGATCATGAGTTTCAGGAGCATGGAGGAATTCTGGCTTTTTTACATGAAACAACACTCGAAACCGGCGACAAGAAGATGGCATTTTGCCGGTACACTTTCTAGTATCTTATGCTTGATTTATGCAGTTTTGTTCAACTGGTGGTTCGTGTTCCTCGTGCCTTTGGTTGGTTATGGAATGGCTTGGTATAGCCACTTTTACGTGGAAGGAAACATTCCTGCGACTTTTGGTCATCCGGTTTGGTCCCTTTTGTGCGATTACAAGATGTTTGGGTTAATGCTCACCGGCCAGATGGATAAAGAAATCAAAAGACTTGGCATGTAACTCTACTGATTTCTGTTTCATATACTTAATTGTAATGATAACATGTTTGGTCTGTTCATCTGTTTGAATAATCTGTCTGTGATAAATCAAGTCATTGTTCAATCTTCACTATACTTTGGATGGGATTGAACTTGCAAATTTGCAATTAGACTTCTTGATTGGTACAACATAAACTGACAAATTCATGTTGGTTATTAATGTGTCAACTTATTTTATTAAACTATTATTAAACTATTACATGTGATGCATTCAATATAACAATATATAAATATATAATTTCAATTCTATATATATTTTTGTTAACGTAACCTTGGTTTTAAAATGCGTGTGTGAGGTGGACATGATGTGTGATGGGCAAATATATATAATAAGAGATTAATATATGATTTCTCTATCATTCTGTTTACATAATCTTGGTTTTAAAATGCGCAAATATAAAAAAAGACTAATATATGATTTTTATATCTTTTTGGATACAAAATCTTGGTTTTAAAATGTGCGGATAGAAGCGCATAATACAGGATGCGTTGATGAAATCACATAAACTGTAGCGATGTGATGCCATAATGCGAGTGTGATGCCACGATATCACAAGATGTGGCCCCTCACACGATGCATTCTAATGCATACATATTTGAGTAAACAGAAAGAGAAGGAGAATGTTGAGGGAGATGAGGGAGAATGTTGAACTCATCTATCTATACTTTCTATAAAAAGAGAAATCCAAGTGACATAAGAAAAGCTGATGTGTCAGCAGGAGAGGGTGTCCAACAAGGCTTTTCTTATCTCATTATTACATCATAAAGCCTAATATTAAAAGACTTTAAAATTCAAAGTTGGCTCACATTTAGATTCCAAAGGTCTGCCCATTCAAAATCTCTGTTATAATACGAACCACTGTCCATTCAAGCCACTGTAATCAAAACCATTGTCCATTCAAAGGTCTGCCCATTCAAAAGAATGTAATCAAACCACTCTAACCAAACCACTGATGATTAAAAATTCAAACTTCAAAACCTCTGACGATTCAATATTATGGCTCCAAATTCAAAATTCAAAATTACAGTGGCTCCAGATATATAACATATCAATTACTCTCTCTAATCAACATCTGTCCTCAACATTTTATAATCAAACATCTGTTCTCAATTCAAATTCTGGTTCCACATTCAAAATTCAAAATTCAATTCAAACCATATTCAAAATTCAAAATTCTATAAATAAGACATAATTATCTGATTGCACATTCAAATCTCTCTCGCTGATATCTGCAAGCGTGTCTCTCTCTCTCTCTTTCTCTCTCTTTCTCTCTCTTTCTCTCTCTCTCTCTCTCAAATGCATCTTTCTCGACTCTCGTGATTCAGCCGCTATTCTCCGATTACACAATTTTGTTCGAATGTTTGATGATTCTGTTTACATGTTATCGTTCCGGTATCATTGTTCCAACATCGTCGTTTCAATGATGTTGGCCATCACACATCAACCTTTCAATGTCGATGTTGCAATATAATTGTTGCAACATCGTGAAAAGTTGCATGCGTTACAATCTTTGATGGGAGAGTTGCAACTTCAACCGACGATATGTATCTTCTATCGTGAAAAAGTCAGTTGTGCTACACCAGTTGAGAAGAGACCTTTGCATTTTAGGTTTGTTTCTTATTTTTTATTAACTGTTAAGATGCATGTTTATATTATTAAAATGAACTACTACAGAGAAAAATAGGAATTTAATGAAATATTTATAAAGTATTACACGCTAGGGTTAACACTTGCTAAGATTTCGTAGACTCTAGCCTTTCTCCATGTGATTTCATGCTCTCTTTTTAATTTCAAGTCAGTTAGCATGTTGCAGATTTTCTGATCCTGTTCTAGAAGTTGTGTAAGAAACTCTTCTGCATTCTTCTGGAAGTCTGATGGAGGAGAGTGGAGGACTTCATCGAGCAATGCTATGCTGTTCCAGGTTTTGTTGTTATTGGTGTTGTTGATTATGCCGACTTTCCTGTTTACTTCTTGGTTTGTTCTTTGTTCTTTGAGTGACCACATCGAGAATTGTGCTTTAAGATCGCTGGTGTCTGACCAGTGGTAGAAACTGAACTTTGCCATGTAGATTTTTTGTAGGTTTTCTGATTTGGAACTATTTTTGACAGAAAGTTATTTGTAGGACGAGTTGTTGATGTTTTGAATCAAAACTAATCATCGGTTTTTTATAGAGTTTAAAAAACGCGTTTACATGGAAAATGAATCGTTTAATTGTAATTTTCATAATCTGCTTTTGTTCTTTGAATGTCGATATTTTGCCCCTTGGGTTTCTTGGTATTTAATTTTACGTTTTTCCCATAAAAGTTGGGGTTTTGAAAAGGTTTTTGCATTAAAAGACTGTTGTTTTGAATTTTACATTAATATGTTTATATATATATATATATATATATATATATATTAAATCTACACGTTTTCATAATTACAAAGTTCAGTATATAAACTCATAGTCACTTCACTTGTTTTTCATCACGTTTTCCTAAGAAGATATCATACTTTCAGGAAAGTAGAGTAATATAGTTTATTCAAATGGCCTCATTCACAGATGCAAAATCGAATGATTTCAAGCAGCGTTTTGTCGGGTAAATCGTGGAACAGGTGTATGAAGACAAGGCTACTCTTCAAGAGTTGAAGAGATGTTTTGATGGATTGCAGGTTGGCCTGTTCACTAGAGAGCAGGTTTCCATAGATCTTATGCGCATGCCTTCAACTTCCGTTTGTGAGCTTTGTGTTGTTAGTAATATAGAGTGCGGTGAAAGAGACGTGGAGTTCATGGCGATGCTTAAGGACATACATCGAGAGGTTCAGCAATCGATGGAGTTGAAGCTAAAGTTTCTTCATTCTTGCTGTTATTGTTAGATTTGAACTTTAATATTGTTCAGTATGTGATGTAATTATTGGACTTTTAATGTCATGAATAAATGAATAAATTTTAAACTTATGAATCTATGTTGCCTTTTAGTTTTACTTATTTAGTTTTTTAGTTTGATTTAGTTTAATTATTGGCAAGTCAACAGTTAATAAAAAATAATATGAAGGGTTGGTTTGATGGCGAAGAGATAATGTTGATGTTGAATTGTGTCTGAACATCTGTTTGGCAAGTCAACAGAGGTTTAATAGTATCAACGGTTGGTTTGATGGTTAACAAATTATTTTGATGTTGAATTCTGTCTGAACATCTACTTGGTAAGTCAACAGAGGTTTAATAGCATTAGGGGTTGGTTTGATGGTAAACAGATGAGTGCAAAGCTAAAACAAATGTTCAGAATTTGATCATTGATAGTAGTTTTTTGAAGAATCTGCTGATGATGAAACAACTGTGTATGCTAACGACTGTTTGATTTACCACTGTTGACTAAATGACATAAATTTAAATAGTATTAATCTTTGTTATCGCATCTTCATTTTAATTATTTCAGTCATTCCTAACAGTGGTTGGGCTAATAGCAGATGTTAGACTTACCACTGTTGAGTTACACTGATTGAAAACAACTGTTTTTGAAACTTATGCTTGCCTAAAAACACATCCACTGCTAAATGGTACCGTCTGTTATCATAATTTCTGTTTTTCCTAATGACTGTTCATTTACTATAGTGCTGACTGCTGACTGTCATGCATTTTGATAACAGAGGTTCTGACGTGGACAGACGTTAGCTAAAAATAAAACAACTGCTGAAAGTTATCATCTGTTGTCATAATTTCTGTTTATCTAACAAGTGTTTGACTTACACTGTTTCCAACGACCAACAGAGGTTTCCAAACACATTTTGTTAGACATCTTTTATTAAGTTTGTAAATGTAAATAACAAATTCAATAAGGGGTCTATGTGTAAATATTTTTTATTTGTTGAAAATATGGGAAAACGAAAACACAACTGTCATTATTTCTTTAGCATTATTACACATCAAACATCTATCATCTGACTTCTTTCAAAAATCTCTTCTTCCCAGTCATTTTCTAGGGTTTCAACTTTCTTATTCTTCGTCTTCTACACTTGAATCACTGGAGGTTTTGTTGTTTTTTCTTCAACAACTGGTATGTAAATTCATATTGTAATACTTTATATTGTTTAACCGATTTTAATTCAAAAAAAAAAATTCAAATCCTATCTTGCTACAAATACGATTTTAAGTTTATTGCTATACATTCAAGAAGGGTTTAGTTAGGTGTTTGAATCATTTGAACATATTAAAATAGTTATTATTTGCAGAAAATTTTTAACTCATACTCTGTTTCTATGATTAATTTCAGTAGATACTCTGTTAATACAAAAAGTTAATGTTCATCTTCGAAGCCAACTGTTTAATTTCAATGTTTTAACATCTTTATTGATTCAGGTTTTGTCATGTATACTACATTTGTCAAGTTTCTTGTTAACCTAGAATCTTTGAAACTGGTATGACCACATAATTTATTTTTATTGAGATATATATTTAACAGTTGTTATGGTTTATATTTTCTTACACTACTTAAAAATTATATACATGATGTACCTATAGCCTTTGCTAATCAAAAGTGGGGAGATTGTTGGCAAAAAAATAAGTTGCGAATCTATCATAAGTCTGGTAAAAAATGGGTTATGAGGGTCAGAACAGAAAATTCAACACCAATAATAACTGACGGTTGGACAATGTTGTTAAAGATCTCAATCTGCCGAGGGATACTTTGTTGGTTTTCAAAGCGTTAGGTGATTTTGAATTTGAACTTTCATGTTTTGTTGATGGGATGTGTGGTGAATCTTATTTCACGTTTAATCGTTATGCAAGATTTGGTTTTACGGTATGACTATTGATCTTAACTTCAATCCTTTTACATCTTAAACGTGTCAACACTTATTCTCATAAGTTACATACTTCACATATAGTATTCATTATTTTTAATTTTATGCAGGTAATTGAAGACTGCTTCATTAAACAATTTTATGTAAACAACGCACCAAGTGGCAAATTTCAAATCTGTTATAAGGGTTCCTATTGGAATGTTGAGGTGTCTAAGGTTGATACAATCTTTGTATTTGCTAGAGGATGGCGTGAAATGTGCAAGGATGTTGGGATACTTGAGGATGATTTGCTTGTGTTTAGCAGAATTGATGATGTTGTTTTTGAGGTAGTAGTTTATAGAGATTAGACAGAGACTTGCTTTTCGAAGAAAGCTGAATCTGACGATGATAGTGTACTTGAGATATCGAAGACTGATTATGTTGAGAATGCATTCAAGGTACGTATGTATTTAGCATTAGCAGTAAAAGTTTTAATTATTTTTGTATTATATTAATTATTTCATTAATGTTGACCAGGACATCTATGAGGATGAAGAAGTTGTGTCTGTAGGTGAAGGAAGAACCGTTACTCAGGTAGTTACTAAATTATTAAAATTATTTATTATTAATTTAACACATATAAGAATTTAATGTTTTTACAACTATTAATAATGCTGTTTACTGATGTTACATTTATCCAATAATGTACTATTTAGAAGAAGTTACAAACGAATGCCGAATGCACGTCGAAGAGACGCATGTCTTCACGATTGAATAACACACAAGATGTAAGTTTACCGTGTTAAAGATTGTTATATTACTATGGTTATTAAAGTTACTCTATGACAACAGGTTAAGAAGAAAGGTAAAGTTACTTCTGAGAGAAAGGAGACGGTCAAGAATATGACTAAGGGAAATGCTGCCTTACCTGTCGACACAAGTGATCATATTGGATGTTCTTCATCTGCTCACAAAGTTAAGGTATCTATACTCGCCACTTAATCAGTATATCTTATATAAACTGTTTTTTTTTTGTTCATATATTCAACATTCCTTTAATTAACATGTATATGTTTACTTTTTCATCAAGGGGAAGAGAGCCGCCAACGTTCAGAAAAAGCTTATCTATAGAAATAAGATTATAAAGACTGCAAAAAAACATTCTGGACATCTTCTCGACCCTGAGTTCTTTCATTTTAATCGCAAAGGAGACTATAGGCTGGTATACCGTTTTTTTATAACAAACTAATGATTTATGTTTATTTGTCTGACTATTATTTTTTTCCACACAATACATGTAGCGTCTTCCTGTTGAAGTTGCCAGACGAGCAGGTCTTTCTGTTGATCTTCATCCTTTGAAATTTCAAAACATGGTTGGAGTTGTGGAGGTTTATGATGTTAAGTTGGAGTTAAATGATTTGAAGCCACGTTATGCGCTGGACGGTTGGCGAAAGTTTATGACTGAGAATAAGTTGAGATTTGGTGATATGTTGCACTTCACATACGTGTCTTCAGAACAGAAGATCATATTAAATCAAGTTACCTCAGTTTAATAACGACATTTAAGTATGTTCTGATATCAGATATTATAATTATGAATTTTTTGATGGTGAAATTGTATGTTTTTTTTTTTAAATTATTAACTTGATGTTTTGCTGCTATGTATAGCTAACATGATAAAACACTGTTATTAGCACTTTATGTTTTATATATAGATGATATCATGCTTCTTTTTGCTAATAGTAACTGCAATTAGTAGAAACTTGGTTTATTAATCGCAAATGTGACATTCTTCAGCATTTATGGGTTTATGAATTCAGAATAAAGGATGGATGTATATGACTGTATTTGGCATGATGATGTTGTGTTTCATGTTGTCAAAACCAGGGTTTGAACATCTGTTTGACTTTTGGTCAATAGTTAATGGAAATACAATAACAAACAGTGGTTTGAACATCCGTTTGACTTTTGGTCAATAGTTAATGGAAACCTATGTTGTCACACCCCAACCGATGGCGGAAACATCGGGATGAGACGAACAAATTGCTCAAAAGCATCATAACACTAATTGTGACAATATAGATTAAATCAAATTTCATAAATGACTAAATTCCGTACATTGTTTCCAAATAAGACAAATTGCAATAAAATAATTCAAACATTGCTTATTCTAAGATGGGTATCTAGGTTCATCCTAGCTTGTTTTCTTTATCACTTCGTCTACCAACCTGCAACATGTATTAAAATAAAATCAACAAAAATGCTGGCGAGTATACAAGTTTGATACATAGCGTAGTAGAATAAAATGTTTAAATGTGCTCATATCCAACATGAAAACATATAACAAGTTTCACCATGCTAGCTAACGCAGTCCAAGTGATAGCCCAAGTTTCCAATGCGTTAAGTGCCTTTCCCAAAGTTTAACGGGAGGTTATATGTCTCATCCTAACAATACCCCAAAGACTAACGGGGAGGTGCATTACTCCTATAGCGCTACCATTGTTAAGGCGGAACTACACACAGGGATTAAACGTTCACATAGCATAAAAGTCTCAAGTATCACAAGTTTCATGTTTCATGCTTAAATGGATAGAGTATGTTTCAAATAAGTTTCAAGTGTTGTGTAATTTGAATATGGAATACATGTTGCACCCAAAGTGTTTAAAACGAAAATGGGATCGAGTATACTCACATTCGTAGCGTTGCGATTTCTTGTAATAACGCACTATTAAAGATTGGGAAAAATCCAAGAGAACGAGCAAGAGCAATTAACCTATGTATTATCATAACACGATCAACTTGATATTTACACATTAGATATAAATCCTAATATATATGGTTTACAATTTATTAAATATTGTAATTGTAATTTATCTAATTAACATTTAATGTAATAAAAGAGATAAGTTATTAAGAGTTAATAAATTTAGAGGTTTGATTATATAAGAAAATGAGTTAATGAAAATTGAAATTATTTATTTTATTAACCGATATTAAGGGTTTTGATATAAAAGAAAGAAGTAATATAAAAGAAAACTATTGATTTAAAAGGTTTTGGAAATTACTGAAATCAATTGTTAAATCAATATTGAGATGGACACTTTTGTTTCTTTAAAAGAAAAATGAATTAAAAGAAATCCCAAAAATGTTGATCAACCCATTCCTATATTTGATGTTTGTTAAACAGTGGCTAGAAAGTTCAATATATTTGATGTTCAAACCCGTGACCTTATGTAGACAAGCCAACTGGGCTGCATTATTGTATTTGATCTTTATTTCATTTATAAACTAACAGTTTGTCATCTTTTAAATATGCAAACTGTTATGGCTACCATGTGTTCCATAAAAAAAAAATAATTAAGAACTATTTCTTGAAAGATATAAGAGAAAGGGACCCACTGTTAGTTTACAAGTTAATCGAACAAAAGGAACCCACTATTAGTAATTTTATTTGACTAAACACCATTTTGATAAAACATATGATTTGATGATTTGCAATATGGCGTATCATAATTACGTGTAATGTAATATAACTAACAGAAGTAAAAGACGTATTAAAGGTATACCGAAACGGAAGAACACTCGCGGGTTTCCGATTTCCCCTCCGGCCGCGACTGGTTCTCTGGTGAACTCCGTGTTACGGCCACTCCGATTTCCGGCGAAAGCTTGCACTCCGGTGAGTTGCGGGTCTCCGGCAAGGTTACAAAAATATTCGAAACGAATATGGAGGTGTGAGGGTGTCGAACAAGGATGATGGACTTTGAAAGGGTTGATAGTGTTGGATTTATAGTGCTCATAAGTCTCGTTAATTATGGAAAAGGATTGATTTAATACACTAATGGTTACAATAGTTAATTGTGACAACACTTTTATTTTTTTTTTCTTTGAAACCGAAGAGTCACCCATAAAAATGCACGAAGAAGAACTACATCCTGATTCAATGGAAGTTGCTATTTAATTAACATTTACAAACTACACCCTTTAGGTTTTAAATGTTTTCCAAACTAGAATCAACTTTATAGAACATATTTAAAATCGAAGATTTTATATTTTACTAATCTTTAATCACATGTTTCAAATGTGAGGTCTTTTAAACAGATTTTTTTTTCTTTAGAATTGAAAAAGAAAACTTAATAAAATTAATATTTATAACCCGAATATGATTATATTATTTAATTTAGTGCATGATAATAACAATAATAAAAAAATTAAAATTTGCATTCTTATTTATTTCGGTTCGGATCCGATTTACAATCTGAGTCGGGTTTCTGAGATCCGTGTTTTGACGAATGTTACAGTCTCCCCTACTTTAGAAGATTTCGTCCTCGAAATCTAAGAAGAAGACTTCTAAAGATTCAAAAGAAAGTATATGTGAGAGACTAGATCGTAACGTTTTGTTTTAAGGAAAATTGTTTTCATGAATGCGTCACATAGCATATAGTTTCACATAGCATACAAAAGGTTCAATTAGTTTCACATAGCAAAATCAAGAATTTCACGTAGTGTAGCATAGATAATTATTTGTTCAATAGAGATTATTATTATTTGTTTTAGATTGCGAAGATAGTGCGAGTTGTGTCTCCAAGCTTGAAATGAAAGTAATGTTCAAATATAAAGTTTCATTGAAAGCGAGAGAAAAAAAAATCGGCAACCACCTCTGAGGTAAGGAAATCACCCCTAGCTCATTAGTGAAGTTGAAAAGTGAGGGGAGCTAATCGTCAAGGTAAGGAAATCACTCCTATCTTGATGATAAGGATCCATTTTTGAGAATATGAGTATAAGCATAAAAAATATATATAAAGACATACTTAGTTAACAAGATTAACGTATCATTGGCATGTGATTAAACATGTCAACCCATCGTGTACCGCAATTGAATAACTTAACATGACCATTAGAATACGGGCGGGCGCTACTCCTATAGCACTACGCATAGTGCTATACATGTTAAGGTGTGGGTTCAAGGACAAGTTCATCACATAAGAATAACCCAATAATCACGAATCCAGTGTAACATATTAGTATGCATGTATTAAATTGAAATGATATAACGTACAAATGTAAAACACATGAAAATTGAGATAGCATAAAAAGATTTAACGTAAAACATGGATTGTCACGGAACGTAACATATGACTATTCCAAAGTAAATCGAAGTCCTTTTCAAATTAAGGAAGCGTGCTTTGGCCTAATAGACAAATACTCTCATCGAGAAGCGATTAACGATATTTGTCCTTCCAGTTACTACACGTCCTTAATCGATTGGGAAAATTGGTACTTTGGCGAGAATGAAAATCGAGGAGTGAGACTAGTTAAACAAGATGCGAGATTCACCTCTAACTTGATAACATCGTACCCTAATGTGGTTGGTACTTATCAAAAGATAAGGGTCCACTAGAGTATGAAATGGAAACTCCCTTCAAGATTTGGATATCACTCCTAACTTGAGGGTAGATTCCGTGCAAAAAAACAAAGTATAGCTGAGTGAAAGTCATCACCAAATGTGGGAATCGCCCCTATTTTGACGAATCCTTTCGATTGTGTTATTTGAGTGTCTTCAAAGCCTCCAAGTGTATTGTGTTAGCCTTAGGAAAGGCATGTATATTAAGAGTCCAAGAAAGTAGAGGGAAGCAAAAAAAAAGATAGAAAGGAAGTTGTTTTAAGCAACACATAGTGAATAAGCTCTTAAACTATAGACTAGGCAAGGCATTCCTAATTCCCTATAGTTATGGCTCTGATACCAATCTGGTATCAGAGTACTCCTACTATAGGCTAGGAAAAAGTAAGGCAATCCTACCTAATTCCCTATAGTTATGACTCTGATACCAATCTGTCACACCCCAACCGATGGCGGAAACATCGGGATGAGACGAACAAATTGCTCAAAAGCATCATAACACTAATTGTGACAATATAGATTAAATCAAATTTCATAAATGACTAAATTCCGTACATTGTTTCCAAATAAGACAAATTGCAATAAAATAATTCAAACATTGCTTATTCTAAGATGGGTATCTAGGTTCATCCTAGCTTGTTTTCTTTATCACTTCGTCTACCAACCTGCAACATGTATTAAAATAAAATCAACAAAAATGCTGGCGAGTATACAAGTTTGATACATAGTGTAGTAGAATAAAATGTTTAAATGTGCTCATATCCAACATGAAAACATATAACAAGTTTCACCATGCTAGCTAACGCAGTCCAAGTGATAGCCCAAGTTTCCAATGCGTTAAGTGCCTTTCCCAAAGTTTAACGGGAGGTTATATGTCTCATCCTAACAATACCCCAAAGACTAACGGGGAGGTGCATTACTCCTATAGCGCTACCATTGTTAAGGCGGAACTACACACAGGGATTAAACGTTCACATAGCATAAAAGTCTCAAGTATCACAAGTTTCATGTTTCATGCTTAAAAGGATAGAGTATGTTTCAAATAAGTTTCAAGTGTTGTGTAATTTGAATATGGAATACATGTTGCACCCAAAGTGTTTAAAACGAAAATGGGATCGAGTATACTCACATTCGTAGCGTTGCGATTTCTTGTAATAACGCACTAGTAAAGATTGGGAAAAATCCAAGAGAACGAGCAAGAGCGATTAACCTAGGTATTATCATAACACGATCAACTTGATATTTACACATTAGATATAAATCCTAATATATATGGTTTACAATTTATTAAATATTGTAATTGTAATTTATCTAATTAACATTTAATGTCAAAAAAAGAGATAAGTTATTAAGAGTTTATAAATTTAGAGGTTTGATTATATAAGAAAATGAGTTAATGAAAATTGAAATTATTTATTTTATTAACCGATATTAAGGGTTTTGATATAAAAGAAAGAAGTAATATAAAAGAAAACTATTGATTTAAAAGGTTTTGGAAATTACTGAAATCAATTGTTAAATCAATATTGAGATGGACACTTTTGTTTCTTTAAAAGAAAAATGAATTAAAAGAAATCCCAAAAATGTTGACCAACCCATTCCTATATTTGATGTTTGTTAAACAGTGGCTAGAAAGTTCAATATATTTGATGTTCAAACCCGTGACCTTATGTAGACAAGCCAACTGGGCTGCATTATTGTATTTGATCTTTATTTCATTTATAAACTAACAGTTTGTCATCTTTTAAATATGCAAACTGTTATGGCTACCATGTGTTCCATAAAAAAAAATAATAATTAAGAACTATTTCTTGAAAGATATAAGAGAAAGGAACCCACTATTAGTTTACAAGTTAATCGAACAAAAGGAACCCACTATTAGTAATTTTATTTGACTAAACACCATTTTGATAAAACATATGATTTGATGATTTGCAATATGGCGTATCATAATTACGTGTAATGTAATATAACTAACAGAAGTAAAAGACGTATTAAAGGTATACCGAAACGGAAGAACACTCGCGGGTTTCCGATTTCCCCTCCGGCCGCGACTGGTTCTCCGGTGAACTTCGTGTTACGGCCACTCCGATTTCCGGCGAAAGCTTGCACTCCGGTGAGTTGCGGGTCTCCGGCAAGGTTACAAAAATATTCGAAACGAATATGGAGGTGTGAGGGTGTCGAACAAGGATGATGGACTTTGAAAGGGTTGATAGTGTTGGATTTATAGTGCTCATAAGTCTCGTTAATTATGGAAAAGGATTGATTTAATACACTAATGGTTACAATAGTTAATTGTGACAACACTTTTATTTTTTTTTTCTTTGAAACCGGAGAGTCACCCATAAAAATGCACGAAGAAGAACTACATCCTGATTCAATGGAAGTTGCTATTTAATTAACATTTACAAACTACACCCTTTAGGTTTTAAATGTTTTCCAAACTAGAATCAACTTTATAGAACATATTTAAAATCGAAGATTTTATATTTTATTAATCTTTAATCACATGTTTCAAATGTGAGGTCTTTTAAACAGATTTTTTTTTCTTTAGAATTGAAAAAGAAAACTTAATAAAATTAATATTTATAACCCGAATATGATTATATTATTTAATTTAGTGCATGATAATAACAATAATAAAAAATTAAAATTTGCATTCTTATTTATTTCGGTTCGGATCCGATTTACAATCTGAGTCGGGTTTCGGAGATCCGTGTTTTGACGAATGTTACATATGTTACGTTCAACAGTGTTTTGAAGAGGAAAACAGTGTGAGAAGACAGTAGATCTGATTATGTTAAACATCTGTTCAGATTTAAACAGATGTTTGGCTTTAAACAGATGTTTGGCCTTTAACAGATGTTTGGCCTTTTATATCAGAGGTTTGGACTTAAATAGATGTTTGTGCTTAAACAGATGTTTGGTCATAAACAGATGTTTCACCTTAAACAGATGTTTTGCCTTAAACAAATGTTTGGCCTTCTATATCAGATATTTGGACTTAAACAGATGTTTGGCCATAAACAGATCTGTGGCGTTAAACCAAACATCTGTTTAAGGTCAACATCTGATTGGCTTTTGGTCAACAACTGTTTTAATTTTGGTCAACATCTCATTTAGTATTCAACAGAACTTTGAATAACTCAATATCTGTTTAATTTGTTGTTTCGTTTTCTTGAATTCTATGTAATTTTGTAAAGTAGTACAAAAACAAACATTTTTACAAAATCCCAAGTCACCCTATCATTAAAGTAATTTTGTAAAGTAGTTTGCTCTCAACACAATTGAATTGTTGTTGAATAAAGCTATTAATCATTAATTAATTTATATCAATTTTGTAAGTATGCAGTAATTATTTTTTTACTCTCTATCAATATATGTTATGTATGGTTTTCTAAGAAACGACCCGTGTTTGCACACGGGTCTTACCGCTAGTACTATATAATAAAACAAACCACTTTTGGGACACTTGTCATATTAGAGCATCTCTTATAGATAATTATTATTTTAATTTAATCTTTTCTAATTAATTATAGATAATCCTTCTACTAAATATTATTTAGTTTAATATCTTATGGATAATTATTATTTAATTTAATCTTCTTCTCATTTATAATATTATTTAGAGTAAATTACGATTTTGGCCCATGTGGTTATATCACTTTTACCCTTTTAGCTCAAAAAATAATTTTTTAACATCTAAGCCCCCAACGTCTTCTTTTCTAACCCTTTTGGCCCCTAACACTAACCTCATCCATTAAATGTTATTTTTAACATTTGAGCCCCCAACGTCATCTTTTTTAACCCTTTTGACCCCTAATACTAATCCCATCCATTAAATGTCAGGGGCCAAGAGGGTTAGAAAAAAAGACGTTAGGGGCTAAAAACGTTGGAAAGAAAGACATTGGGGGTTTAGATGTTAAAAACATATTTTTTGGGCTAAAAGAGTAAAAGTGATATAACCACGGGGGCCAAGATCGTAATTTACTCTATTATTTATTTGAATTAATTATTACTTTTATATTTATGAGTAAATTACGTTTTTTACTCATATACGGCTCGTATAGAATGTTTTTGAATAGGAAAATGCGTAGAGAATGTTTTTTTTGATTTTACTATATACGCCCCGTATATAGTTATACGAGCCGTACACATGTTTATACGATTTGTAAAATGTATACGGCTCAATGGAATTATTTTGGTAGGTTTTTGATGTTACCAAATGTATACGGGCCGTATAACTGTATACGGGCCGTATATAAGGATGTTTTTTCAAGTATCACGTTTTTTCCAGTAAAAACACAGTCATTCTAGGGTTTCTAAACTCTTCATCGCCTTTAACAACGTTGATCGAAACACTCCGCTTAAATCGGAGCACAAGTAGAGTAACATTACTAATCAGTCTGTTGATCGAGTAACTAGCAGAAGAACCCGACACATACAAGTTCTCTACAGTTTGTTATTCAGATCTCTATTCGGTCATCTTTCCAAACTACAACACACGATAACTTTAAACTTTATTGTCAAATTCGATTTCAACAAATGTTTTCCTTTTCCTTCAATTTCTAGAACATTCTCCGTAACATGAAGACGTGTCGGGTTCTTATACTAGTGGTATTTAATGAAGTATTGAAGATTGAATGTGCAAACCCAACCGTTTTTTACTACGGAAACGGTGGCTATGCGAAATACGAACCGCAATCTTTTGTGACTATGGGAAACACAAGTTTTCCTTTTGAGCTTGATGGATGTCCGTTATCTCAGTTGAGGCGGGCATTGTTTAAATCTCAATATAAGTAGATGATACGTGTAACTTCATTAAACCAAAAACAAAGCCTATTTCGAAACACATGTGTTCGTATCAGCGTTGTTTATCACCCTGTGTGAGCATTGGAAACCCGACAAACAGTCTTGACAACTGTGACAGCTTATCTATCTGTGTGTGTCACATCCATCCTGTTATAGCAATCGATATGATTAATTTTACAGATTTTTTTCTAATTAGTATTGTTAACTACCAAAAGAATGTATACGCAAATAGTTCTGTGGACGAAGCAAAGAGACCGTTGTGTATATGAATCACGTTTTTTTCTAATTAGCGTTGTTAACTACCTAGAAATTGATATGGTGAGTTAGTAATCAAAATCAAGATGTCAGACAACGTGCCTTTCGAGATCCAAGAGGAAATAATCAAACGGCTTCCAGTAAAATCACTGATTCGATTCCGATCAGTCTCCAAATCATGGAAAGCTGTTGTTGTTATTGTGCCTATCTCGGTTGTTCAGTACTTTCGTGATAATAAAACAAGCAGACATTGATTTTGCCAAGATTGAAGGAAAGAATCTGGCCATAAGCGTTGTGGATTCTCAGCGTTATTCGAATGTAAGTGGATCGAGTGATACGCTTATCTATTCTGGTCAAGGTGGGCATGGTTTGTTCGGGAGTAAATCACCACCCAAAGATCAACAACTCATGAGTGGGAATATGGCTATGAAGACGTGTCAGGTTCTGCTAGTTATTCGGAATGTTTTGAATCATAACAGAAGACGGATGCGGTTTGCATATTCAATCTTCGTTGCTTTATTAAAATTAAAAAACACGATAAAATGTTTGGAATCAATTCAAAACCCTCACCCTGAAAATCAACCAGAAACCAAAGGAAAAAGGGCAGATAATGGCTGATGATTCTTCGTTGAGGAAACCAAACGTAGACGGAGATGATAGGTCTGGTAACCGGAAGAGAAAAAACCCTAGTGACGTCGTCGACAATTATGAATTGTTTCTTACTACGGAAACGGTGGCTATGCGAAATACAAACTGCAATCTTTTGTGACTATGGGAAACACAAGTTTTCTTTTTGAGCTTGATGGATGTCCGTTATCTCAGTTGAGGCGGGCATTGTTTAAATCTGAATATAACTAGATGTTACGTGAAACTTCATTAAACCAAGAACAAATCCTATTTCGAAACACATGTGTTCGTATCAGCGTTGTTTATCACCCTGTGTGAGCATTGAAAACCCAACAAACAGTCTTGACAACTGTGACAGCTTATCTATCTGTGTATGTGTAACATCCATCCTGTTATAGCAATCGAATCATGGAAATCTCTGATCGATAGCTCCAATTTCATCACTCATTACAGGTCCAATTTCATCATAGCATTCCAAATAATGGTGTTTTCCCGTAAAAACACCATAACGGAGCTGTTATCTCGGTTGTTCAGTTCTTTCGTGATAATAAAACAAGCAGGCATTGATTTTGCCAAGATTGAAGGAAAGAATCTAGCCATAAGCATTGTGGATTCTCAGTGTTATTCGAATGTAAGTGGATCGAGTAAATCACCACCCAAAGATGTGTCGGGTTCTGCTAGTTATTCGGAATGTTTCGAATCATCACAGAAGACGTGTCGGGTTCTGCTAGTTAATCGGAATGTTTCGAATCATAACAGAAGACTTATGCGGTTTGCATCAACTCTCCTATATCAACATACTCTTCTCCAGACGCTTAGTTGTTATGAATGACAACTTGAGGGGTTTAGTTAACTTTCAGATTCAGATTCAGGAAACAGATGATTTGTCAAAAAACCGATTGATGAAACCGAAGCTGTTATTTCTGTTGTTCAGTACTTCCGAGATCTGAACCAACCGAAATCCACAAATTACAACAAATTGCATCAGGAAGCTCAACTTGAACGGACGATATGTGTCTTCTATCATGCAATATACCCAATTCTTACAAGTTAAATCCACAATCAACGTATACAGGTGCAAGAGAATGGCGAGTTATTTCAGTTATTTCTATTGATCTTCATCTTCATCTTCATATTCAAATAAACCATATTTCAGGTGCATAGATTGGCACCAAAGGATCGTTCTAATAGATTAAAGAGAGAATAAACCAATTTTTACCATTTTTTACCCATAGTATACGAGCCGTATAACAATATACGGCCCGTATACTGTCATCGTATACATAGTATATGATCGGTAAAAATATTTTTACCAATCGTATACGGCCGTATAAACCGTATACGACCCGTATACATATGGTAAAAAATGGTAAAAAACCTCTTTAATCTATTAGAACGATCCATCAGACGTAAATCTTGATTCAGATCTCTATTCGGTCATCTTTCCAAACTACAACACACGATAAGTTTACACTTTATATAATGTGTGATTTGACCGGTTGTATTCAGTTATTTCTGTTGATCCACAAATTCCAACAAATATTTCACTCCATTAGTTGAAACTTGAGCGCATGAATCAATTCAAAACCCTCACCCTGAAAATCAACCAGAAACCAAAGGAAAAAGGGCTGATCGTTGAGGAAACCAAACGTACACGGAGATGATAGGCCTGGTAACCGGAAGAGAAATCAATTGTATTTTTTTAGTTGCTTCTCTTGTTAAGTTTCTGAACCAACCGAAATCCACAAATTCCAACAGTTTCTTCATAGATTCCGTCCGGTTTCCAAACTCTTTCACTCAAAGTTAATATTCACTTTGGTGGATGCAAGCATAAAGTTAGAAAAATACTCAAGAAGATTGAAGGGTACACAACTGAAGGTTCAATGCACGAAAAGTTTCTTACGAACGATATGTATCAGGAAGCTTAACTTGAACGGACGACGTGTCGGGTTCTTCTGCTAGTAGTATGAGTCTGAGTCCATTGTGGTTCGTGAACGTATACAGGTGCAAGAGAATGGCGAGTTATTTTCAGTTATTTCTGTTGATCCACAAATTCCATTGTGGTTCGTGAATGTTTTGAATCATCACAGAAGACCTGTCGGGTTCTTCTGCTAGTAGTATGAGTCTGAGTCCATTGTGGTTCGTGAACGTATACAGGTGCAAGAGAATGGCGAGTTATTTTCAGTTATTTCTGTTGATCCACAAATTCCATTGTTTAAATCAGAATCAGGTTCTCAAGACAAGGATCGTTCTAATAGATTAAAGAGAGAATAAACCAATTTTTACCATTTTTTACCCATAGTATACGGGCCGTATAACAATATACGGCCCGTATAAACCGTATACGACCCGTATACATATGGTAAAAAATGGTAAAAACCTCTTTAATCTATTAGAACGATCCAATAAACGAAGAACAAAGCCTATTTTCAAAACACAGGTTCATACAGTGCTGTAATAGGTTGTGGTTCAGCCAAAATGACATCTAGCATTACTAACGGTTCAAGTAAGTGTCTAAAATTTTGAAAATTCGGGTTTACCTTGTTAGTTTCTCAAACACTACTAAACATCTGCTTCCTGAATCTGAATCTGAATGTTAACTCTTTCACTCATAACCCGTTAATCCCAACGCTTCTCTAAAAATATTTTCTTTCTTTCCTTTTCATGAGGTAAAACCGGTATCAACATCAAGGGTTGTATCGGAATCAGGTGTTGGAAGGATTGTAGTAGTAGGACATTGGTACCACTGTGAAAATTGCATCAGGAAGCTCAACTTGAACGGATCCGTTATTCGACCGAGTAATCAATTGTATTTTTTTAGTTGCTTCTCTTGTTAAGTTTTTCTGACCCAACCGAAATCCATAATTCAAGTCAAGGATCGTTCTAATAGAGAGAAAAGGAGGGGAGAGAGTCTGATACAATAAGGATGTTGGGAATTAAACGCATGTACGTGACAAAATAAGGATCGTTCTAATATATTAAAGAGAATAAAGCAACCGAACTGACAAAGAGCCTGTATTAGAAACCATCCTATGTCTTTTACCAACCGAAGAGGCAGCAAGGACAGATAATACTTCATTTTTTGAGAAACCATACTGTCAAGAAACTAACATCTTTTACTCATAAACCCTTGAATCGCAACGCTTCTCTAAAAGAGCCTGTATTAGAAACCATCCTATGTCTTTTACCAACCGAAGAGGCAGCAAGGACATATAATACTTCATTTGTCGAGAAACCATATTGTCAAGAAACTAACATCTTTTAATACTTCATTTGTAATCGTAAGGATGATGCAAATTTGTACGTAAAGATCTCTACACAAACTCTTCTACATCTTTTAACCAATTGTCCATCACTTAAGACCTTGAAAGATTTATTGAAATCGAAGAAAAAAGTAACTAGCAGAAGACGTGTCGGGTTCTTCCAACAAATTGTGTATGTGCTTGTGCTGTAGAAACCGGTGATGAATTTGTGTATCTAAATCAGGTTCTCTGCCTTAGATCGGTCATTCCTTGTGATACATGAACGTTGTATTCTTGACTTTCAGAAGAGTTGGTATTGAACCAAGAATACTTCAAACATTCTAAACCCTACCTGGAAACAAACCAACAAAATCCTGATACTCTTCTAGCAGAACCCGACACGTCTTCTATGATGATTCGAAACATTCACGAACCACAATGGACTCAGACTCATACTACTCACCCTCCCATAAGGAAAAAGTTTTCCTGACGACTCAAGACAAAGCAGTTGGTTTGTGTTCATATCAGCGTTGTTTATCACCCTGTGTAAGCATTAGAAGCCCGACCACTAGCAGAATCATTGCATTACATCCCCGTCGAAAACAAGTGATTAAAAAGTTTATCCTTACAACTCTCATCAAATGCCTCACCCTTCCTTTTTATTACAGTCATACGACACATTTTTTTGTTATTCAATCTTTGTTACTTGTTAATATTTTATTTTTTTCTACTTTTAGAAATATTTGACCACCTAACGACTGTAAAATGTCTCGTTTGATTGACACCTTAAATCCCTTAAATAATTT
Source organism: Helianthus annuus (assembly GCF_002127325.2). Classification (NCBI taxonomy): domain Eukaryota; kingdom Viridiplantae; phylum Streptophyta; class Magnoliopsida; order Asterales; family Asteraceae; genus Helianthus; species Helianthus annuus. The sequence goes on from NC_035445.2 coordinate 100,500,206, forward strand.
GGGTAAAATCTAATTTTCGTTTCATACGGGTCGTATACAATTATATGGCCCGTATACATCGTTCGTATACATTGTATACGACCAGGCAAATTATTTACACGTGGTGTATACGGGCCGTATGGAATGTAAAAAACTGACAAAGTCTGCTGGCACAGACTTTGTTAGTTTTATTTCATTCTATACGGGCCGTATAACTGTATACGGCCCATATACACCATGTGTAAATAAGTTTTTGCCATATATTAATATTAGGACCCTTAATTAAATGCATCGGAGCACGTTAAAACAAAGTGCAATATTGAAAACACAAATGTTTTTGTTTTGTTCTTACTTTACAAAAACACTCATGGCCAGGCCATGGTATATGAGTCAGTGATTTTGTTTGCATTAGACCAATTATCAACAGTCTTTTTTTTTATAGATTTTTGTGTTAACTTTAATTTTGCTTCATATGGTTTTAGCTATTTTAACACTTTATCTCAATAGTTTAATAACTGTTATTTTCCTCCTTGGTGTTTCTACTTTTATTTTAATATACTCCTCGACCCTAACTCCATCCAAAGTGTTTGTTAACTCAGAGGTATTTTGATAATTTAATATATAAAAAGTATTTATTTGTTATTAATTCATTAAACTCATGATTTATACATACAAAAAAAGTAAAACTTCATTCACTATTTTCACTCTTTCTCACAACCACCGTGAACCACCACCTTCCTCCAGCTCCAATGCACCACCACCACCACTTTGCACTACCCCCTCACCCACCACCTCCAGCGGCCCTCACCCAACCCCTCTAATATTCCTGAAAATAGATCTTAAACCAAATCCCGCCCTCACCAAACCCCTCAAGATTTCTGAAACAGATCGGAAAACATATATCTGAAATAGATCTGAAACAACGGGTAAGGTGGTTTGGGTTTAAACCATCTAAAATCTAGTCCAACGAGTACGATTGAAGGGGTTTCAATTCGAAGCCCCTAAAATCTCGTGGAAGGGCGGCGACCCTAAATCTAAGCCCTACACATGCATAATATGGTGGTCTGAGCTTTCAATCGAAGCCCTAAATGCGTTGAACGACGCCGACAGTCGAATTTCGGGGCAGACCAGGTTAGTAGTAGTGAATGGTGATATTGCCGAATTTGGTTTGAGGCGAGTTTAAACCCTAACCACTTGCGAGAATTGGTTTGAGATGGTTGTGTTCTTGTGTGTGTGTGTGAAAGAGAGAGATAGAGAGATAGATATTTAGAGAGAAAACCCAGGTGGTGATAGTGGCGGTTGTGGCAGGCGGTGGGGGTTGCTGATGGAACATGGTGGCGGTGGTGTGGCTAATGATGGTGATGGTTGCTGATGGGTGGCGGTGGTGGTTGCTGATGGGTGGTGGTGTTATGATTTATTGTTTCTATTTTTATATAGTTATAATTATTTATAAAGTTACGAAAATACCCTTCTCATTACATGTATAATTACCAAAATGCCTATAATATTAACAGAGATTTTGGATGGAGTTAAACCTAGGGAGCATATTAAAGAAAAAGTAGAAACTTCAGAGAGGAAAATGACTGTTTTTAAACTATTTGAGCAAAAGTGTTAAATAGGTCAAACCACAGGGAGTAAGAGCGAAGTTTACTCTAGATTTTTGGACCTAAATATCACCATTTTCAGAATGAGATTGTTAGTTATAATAGAACGGTGACGCACTCATACATTTTTTTTTCAATGAGCTCCAAATTTCCGATGTTTAAATTTTTCACAACCAAACATTAAAATTTTCGGGTCGATCGCCGTTCAGGTCGGGTCGGGTCGAAGTGACGAACATATAACAAAAAATATATAATCATTACCCATGAGAAAACACATAGTATAAAAATACGATGACATTCGAAACAAAAAAAAAACATTGCAATTTTTGAAGTTCAAATTTATAACATACAAGTTTTCGATCCTTGCATCATTAGCCCTAGAATTCAAGTTTTTAGAAACTAGCTCACAAATTAATAGAATCATAGCATACATTGATATACAGATTTACGTGTTATTCTAATTTTCAAATTTTATATTCATAGCAATAAATCCTTAAACAACTAGACAACTAAGGCTAAAGGGTGTGGGAATCATAGTTGGGACATGATTTGCCATTTAGGAACATGAATGAAAGGCTACACCATTCACATGCCTGGTCCATCATGATTTGCATGGATTAAACCATGGCAACCATGGTCCTTCTTTCCATTTTTCAAGAAATCATTTTCTTTTCCTTTAGATAAAGATAAATTAAAATAAATAAGGGAATAGTGGTTTGGGTCATGACCACACCCTTAAGGTAGTGATTTTGAATAATAGATTAAAGGTGGGTGACATAACACTGATATAGAGGGTCATGGTATCATAACCACACCCTATAGCGTAACAAAATGTTTGCATTTGTTTGTATTTTGCTTTTGTGTTCGATATAAGCAGTTTGCATATGCTTGTTTAGGAAGCAATAGTTTAAATTAGATTAGGGAAAAAAACAAAAATAACAAGTTGCACAAAGATCGAACACATGGCTTCTTGTTTTATGGTTTTTATTAATAAAAAAGATACAGAGATAAGGTTTTTTTGAGTTATTTTATGTCTATTCTTTAACTAAAATATTAATTATTTTTAGTTGTCTTTATGTAAAGGTGAAGTTTTTTTTTTTTATTTGATAAGTTTGAAATGCAAGACATGTTGGATTTGAGTGAAGCTCTCAATAAGTATTAGTTAACAAAAGTCCTTTTCCCCCCTTATAAGACAATATATTATTTTTAAATAAAAGAGTAAAACCCCACATGCTTTAATCACAAACAAATCTTAGCCTTACATCAATTGGATATCAAATGCTAGGATGAGTTCTTATGATTCTTTTAACTAAAGGTAGTTCTTATTTTACCCATTCAAAATATATATATATATATATATATATATGTGTATGATGAGTTCTAGAATGAACACTAGTATATTTATAAACTAATTGAATAAATCCTGACCATTGATTTACACTTGTGTATTGATAATCAAGGACTAGGATTAGTTTACTAGTGTTCACAATCAAGGGGGTTGTTCACAAATTAACCTGACCCTATCTATATATATAGGGGACCGCTAAAATGAGAACCACCTCGAGTTGTAAGAACCGTGAGAACTACACCGTACGGGACGAGGTGGACCAAAATTTTTTTCATAAACGTAGATGCGTGTATTATAAACACATTTGTAAAAAAAAAATTCAAAAAAATGTCGTGTGTGTAGTTTTGAGCACCACAAGTTTGTGTTTACGGGTACCGTAAATCCTACCGGAAAATTTACGGTACCCGTAAACACACACTTGTGGTGCTCAAAAACTTTTTTTTTACAAATGTATTTATAATACACGCATTGTGAAAAAAAATTTGGTCCACCTCGCCCCGTACGGTATAGTTCTCACGGTTCTTACAACTCGAGTTGGTTCTCATTTTAGCAGACCCCTACATATATATATATATATATATATATATATATATATATATATATATATATATATATATATATATATATATATATATAGGGGATGGAACATGAGAAACTAGTTTAAACGAGAAAACCAAAAAAACTAACTAAAAAAGCTTTAAAAACATACATATTTTTTTTTACAATTTTTTATAAAAAAATCGCTACTTTTTGTGAATGAAAAAAATTTCAATTAAAAAAATTATACTACATATGTGCACTAATACGAAAAGAATAAACCACTTAACCCACCCCCCACCGACACCCCCCCCCCCAAAAAAAAAAAAAAAAACCTAAACCCCCCACCTCCACCCCAAAAATCTAAATTCACCATCCCACTAAAAGCCTAATCCCCCACCCCCAAAAACCTAAACCCCCCTCCTCCCGAAAACCTAAAACTAACCCTAAACATAAACCCGAAAAAAAACCTAACCCCCCCACCACCACCCCCAAAAACCTAAACCCCCTCCCCCCCCCCCCCCCAAAAAACCTAATCCTAATCCTAAACCTTCAAAAAAACCTAACCCTAAAAGCTAAACTAAACTTAAAATCTAATTTTAAGCATGTAATACAGATGTGTAGTATACATATAATGCACATGTGCACTACAAGTTTTTTGTATATATATAAAATAACGATTTTTTTATAAAAAATTGTAAAAAAAATAATTTTGTTATGTTTTTTAGGTTTTTTTAAGCTTTTTTTAGTTAGTTTTCTGGTTTTCTCATTTACATGTAGTTTTCTCATGATCCTATCGCCATATATATATATATATATATATATATATATATATATATATATATAGAGAGAGAGAGAGAGTAGGGTTCGCACGGAAAGTGTGTTTTTCCTAGAAAGTCTAGGAAGCGATCTGCTCCATCCGATTGGTGTGTTTAAGGGTTGAGATTAAATCAGTGGCAATCTTGTAATATTTGAGTTTAATTAATTGATTGTTTTAAATGAATAGGGGCAATTTTGTCAAATGGCCGTTTTTTTAAATCAATTAGATAACTGCAATCCCTACTTTCATGGGATTTTCCCTCTCTCTCTCCATTATTGATTTGATTTTCTCTCTTTCTCTCTCCAATCCAACCCTAAACATAATAAAACCTGCGATCTCTACTCCCCCTTGCTGTTGGCGACGCAAAACAGGACCCCAAAAGCATTCAGATTTCGGTTCCAAGGCTTGTTGATACCCCTTTTCTTCACTAGGTATTCATATATTGTGTTGTGATTAACGTTCTTGAAGTGCATATACGTTTTCGGTCTTAATCTGCTTGTAACTTGGCGGTGTTTTTTCTATTTTAATTGATGATTGTAGAGAGGCATGTAAAACACAGCGTCAAGAATCTGCTTGCTGTTAAAACAAAGCGTCAAGAATCTGCTTGCTGTTAAAACACAGCGTCAAGAATCTGCTTGCTGTTAAAACACAGCTGTATGAATCTGAATGATAAAACACATTTGTATGAATCTGCTTGCTGTTAAAACACAGCTGTATGAATCTGAATTGCTGTTAGAACACAGTTGTATAAATCTGAATGATAAAACACATTTGTATGAATCTGCTTGCTGTTAAAACACAGTTGTATGAATCTGAATGCTAAAACACAACTGTATGAATCTGCTTGCTGTTAAAACACAACTGTATGAATCTGAATGCTAAAACACAACTGTATGCGTCTGCTTGCTGTTAAAACACAACTGTTTGAATCTGAATGCTAAAACACAACTGTATGAATCTGCTTGCTGTTAAAACACAGCTGTATGAATCTGAATGTTAAAGCACAGTACCAAGAACATGCTGATAGATTCCAGCAAGAAAACGAAGGAATGATTGATATTAAGTGAGATCAAAAATCGAAAATAAAAAATTCCAAAATTTATGGATAGTTAGTTGTTTTGGTCAAAAATCTAATGAGGATAATGCAACCAAACTCTTAGTTACGGGGAATGATGCTTGAAATGAAGAACAATAATAAGGATCACTTCGATGTAAATTGCATAAACAACACAAGGATTTATACGAGGAAAAAGCCCTTGATCTTTAGAAGATCTCCGGCATAAAAAACCTCGGGTGATGGAAACTACCGATCACCAAGCTCAAATAAATCAATAAAAGTTTACAACTTCGGATAGTGACGAGCTAAGTACAAGGATCACTATGGTTAATCGTGTAAAAGTGTGAAATTTGTTAAGTGTTCGCTGAGAGCTTTGAGACTGCAATTGCACGAGAGTGTGTGTGTAACTGAAAATGGCTAAGTGTTCTAAATTTAGCTCGTCACCCCTTTAAAAATGAAAGCTAACTAAGCTAACTAACTGTCCGACTTTTGTGCCATGCTCCCACGTTCTCCACAACATCCATTTCTATTCAAATGTGTGCGAAATACCCGTGGAATATTCCATAGTAACGTTGCCAAGACCAAGTCAAACTCAATGCTCCTGCAAAACAATACGAAACACAAACAGCCAATCGTTAGTATGAGGATCCTTAGGGTGATCCATGATCCTGATCCTGAAGCTCTTCTGAGGATCACTATCTGTCACAGAAGTAAGGATCATTAATTGTTAGAAAATCCTCCCCTAACATTAGTTATTGAAGATAATTTCCTAAAATAACAATAGATTGTGAAAGTACATAAATGCCCTTTTAGATAAAATCCTTCAATGCCACATGTCGCGTTCTTATTGCTTCCTAGAATTTCTAGGAAAAACACACTTTCCACCCAACTCCTACTCTACATATATATATATATATATATATATATATATATATATATATATATATATATATATATATATATATATATATATATATATATATATATATATATATATATATATATATATATATATATATATATATATATATATATATATATATGGGGACCGCAAAAATGAAAACTACCTCTAGTTGTAAGAACCGCGAGAACCACTCTCAACCAATCAGGTTATGCCAACATAAAGGGTATGTTGGTCATTTACCCCAAATGTCAAATCTTCCATCTCTCCACAATTAAAGCTACTGACTTTTTATATACTCCCTCCTCTCTTATAATCCACCATTTTTCATCTACCTCCAAAATCCTCTGCACTCTAAGAAACCCAAATCATAATCCACCGTCGGTAACCACTCTTTACCCATCTTCTTCTCCACCTCCGATTCACCATATCCACCACCGTACATCCATCACGACAACCACCCTGCTCACCTCTGATTACCTCCGGCAAACAAGACCGATCACCGTCTACCACCATTCTGCCACTCCATCACCACGGTCGACCATCTCTTCTTTTGTCGCCGACACCCACCGGCGAACGACCACCCTACCCACCAACAGCCGAGGTCTGATATCGCCACTGCTGTCAAATCTCTGGCAGACCACTGATAACCAACCTCTACCTCCGATTACAATCACATCGGTGACCACCGAGTAACCACCGGCGACTGCCGATTAGCATCAAGTTTTCAAGTTGTTCTTATACCCAGTGTCCAGTCGCAATTCAGGTATGTAAGTTTGGATTGTTATATGTTCTGAGCATATTTTATGTGAATTGATTCTTGAATTAATTGAAGCATATAGCTTATGAGAAAATGGGTGTTGAAGGTGATCAGTGGAAATGGATTTGAACACGGAGAAGATGCAATAGATATATTGAGATAGGTTGGTTTGGGTCCAAACGATGTTAAAATCGGTGTTTATTTTGAATTCATGTAATTTTTTTGGAGGTTTTGAGTGAATGAAAGTGTTAACTGTATCAGTGATGTTTAACTAGGTACTCATGGCCAAGTGTTTGTTTGATTGTGAAATTTATATGCACACTTGGTGGTCGATTTGTTGATTTGTCGAAATGGGGTTTTTGTATGTAGCATGACTGTAGAGGTTTAATTGGGGATAGATTGTGTAAAGTGTTAAAAAAAACAGTTGCATACCTTGTTACAGCAGAGTATGTATAAATATGACCCGTAAATTTTTTAACGTAAAACTGTATCGCTGACCCGTAAATTTTTTAACATAAAAACGTAAACTTTTTAATGTAAAAACGTAAAGTTTTTAACATAAAACGTAAAATTTTTTTACGTAAAACGTAAAAAGTATAACGTAAAACGTAAAACGTAAAAATGTAAAACGTAAAACGTAAAAACGTAAAACATAAAACGTAAACTTTTTAACGAAAAACGTAAACTGTTTAACGTAGAACGTAAATTTTTTAACGTAGAACGTAAACTTTTTAAGGTAAAACGTAAACTTTTTAATGTAAAAACGTAAAGTTTTTAACGTAAAACGTAATTTTTTAACGTAAAACGTTTGACGTAAAACGTAAATCGTAAACTTTTTAACGTAAAACGTAAACTTTTTAACATAAAACGTAAATTTTTTAACGTAAAGCGTAAACTTTTTAATGTAAAACGTAAACTTTTTAACCTAAAACGTAACATTTTTAACGTAAAATGTAAAACTTTTTTATGTAAATTGTAAAACGTAAAAACGGCGCGTAAAAAACGGGGCGTTAAAAAAACGACGCGTGAAAGAGTCGGGCGTAAAAACGGCACGTTAAAAAGCGACGCGAGAAAAAGCCGGGTGTAAAAACGCAAAACGTAAAAAGTTTAACGTAAAACATAAAAAGTTTAACGTAAAACGTAAAAATTTTAACGTAAAACGTAAAATATTTTTCGTAAAACTTAAAAAGTTTAATGTAAAACGTAAAAAGTTTAACGCAAAACATAAACTTTTTAACGTAAAACATAAACTTTTATCTAAAACGTAAAACTTTTTCTACGTAAATTGTAAAACGTGAAAAACCGTGTGATAAAACGGCGTCGGCGCAAGGGGCGTGAATACGGGGCATAAACCCGCCGCGAAAAAAAGGGACGTGAAAAACGTCCCGTTAAAATGGGTCGTAAAAAACGGCGCTTTAAAAAAACGTCGCTTGAAAAAGCCTAGCGTAAAAAACGACGTTCAAAAACGACGCGTTAAAAATCGATGCGTGAAAAAGTCGGGCGTATAAACGGCGTACAAAAACCGACGCGCAAAAAAAATCGTTTCGTTAAAAAAATTTGAATTAAAAAATGATTTTAATAAAAAAATTATGTTGAAAAAATAAAAAGTAATATAATAAAACAAAAAAGTAATAAAAAAATAATAAAGACTAAAAGACAAATAATAGTATTTTATTAAACTACCATTTTCAATTAAAATATTAAATACATAATAAGACAAAATGTATTTAATATTAATTTTAGTTACTTTTAGACCATAGGTAATGGTTAATGCCCACTAAGGGGCATTTTTCACCACATCATCATCATAATGCCTTTTTAAAAAAAGTGTAATGGTTAATGCTCATTTCATTTATTACTTTCCATTATTTTTCTTCTCTTTGGGCATTATTATAGAAATGCCCCTCACTCTTCATGTCCCTATAATGCCCATGAGTAATGGTGTAAGGGCATTATCAAAATCTTTCATGCCCTTATAAAGCCCATTACATATGGTCTTAATCTCATCCATCCATTTTGTTGATCTAGTGGCTAGAAAGTGGTTCTCTCGGTTCTTACAACTGTAGGTGGTTTTCATTTTAACGGTCCCCTATATATATTATATATATAGGGTAAGGTTCATGCAAGAACCACCTTTATTGCGAGAACCGCAAGAACCAATCTGAACACAACCTAAAATAGCTAAAAAACCAGTTGAATTAAAAAAATAACATTAATAAACTAACAAATCATCAATTTAATAACATTAAATGTCTTTAAGAAAATAAAATATGATACATAGTTGAATTAAAAAATAACATTAATAAACTAACAAATCATTTAATAACATTAAATGTCTTTAAAAAATAAAATATGATATCTCTGATTCTCTGGATATGTGCCATTCAAATGTTCAAAGAATAAAGTAGCTATTTTTGATCGCTTTCACATTGGTTCTCGCGATTCTTACAATAAAGGGTGGTTTCTAATCGATCCTTATCCTATATCTATATAGGAGACCGCTAAAATGAGAACCGCCTCGAGTTGTAAGAACCGTGAGAACTACACCGTGCGGGGTGAGGTAGACCAATTTTTTTTTTTTCAAAAACGTAGTTGCGTGTATTATAAACACATTTGTAAAAGAAAAATTCAAAAAAAAAATGTCGTGTGTGTAGTTTTGAGCACCACAAGTTTGTGTTTACGGGTACCGTAAATCTAACCGGAAAATTTACGGGTACCGTAAACACAAACTTGTGGTGCTCAAAACTACACACACGACATTTTTTTTTTGAATTTTTTTTACAAATGTGTTTATAATACATGCATCTACGTTTATGAAAAAAAAATTGGTTCACCTCGGTCCGGATCAAAAAGTTCTCGCGGTTCTTACAACTCGAAGTGGTTCTTATTTTAGCGCAATTCTATATATATATATATATATATATATATATATATATATATTAAAAATCATAAAAATTTGATTTTTGGAATGGTTTAATTAAAAATATTATTATCATTATAAATTCTAAACTAAAGATATATTTGAAGTAAGAACGGAATTTGTGGGACGTTTTAACTGATTTAATCTAACAAACAATGGCCAACTTAAAGATATGTTTAACGTGTTGTCACATAATAAGGTAAAGATTTTAAAAATAAGCAACGTTGTCATTCTATAATAATTAACCCGATTTAAAAAAAATAAAAAATCTTTTTTATTTAAAAACATTTTTTTAAGGATGATATGATATGATATAATATGTGATAAGATAAGATAAGATAACGTACAATTAAGATTATGATTATGATTAAGATTAAGATAAAAACAAAAATAAAGATAAGTCCTAGTTTCATCCTTTTGGTCTAAATCCATCTCTACAAATAGGTAAAGCCAACCTTCCGTTTCCTAACAAACTTGGTATTTTCCTCCAAATTAGTGTTCTTGTACCAAAGATCATGAGTTTCAAGAACATGGAGGAATTCTGGCCATTTTACTTGAAACAACACTCAAAACCAGCGACAAAAAGATGGCATTTCATGGCTACGCTTTCTTGCATTCTGTGCTTGCTTTATGCAGTTGCGTTCAACGGGTGGTTCGTGTTCCTCATGCCTGTGCTTGCTTATAGTATGGCTTGGTATAGCCACTTTTTTGTGGAAGGAAACGTTCCTTTGACTTTTGGTAATCCGGTTTGGGCCTTGAGGGGCGATTTAAAGATGTTTGGGTTGATGCTCACCGGTCAGATGGATAAAGAGCTCAAAAGGGTTGCTAAAAAACATGGCAAGCAAGTCAACTGATTAATGTTCCATAAACTTTTTATAATAATGACATGTTTGGTATGGTCATCTATTTGAATAATTTGTGTTGTGTTTATATCAAACAATCTATTGTTTTAAAGTCATTGTCCACTATGCTTTGGATGTGGCTGAATTTGCAATGGGACTTTTGGATTGATACAACATAAACTTTAATTGACAAACTCTTGTTGATTATTTCTGTGTTTATTAATTTCATTAAACTATAACAGGTGATGTAAAACAACAGAATAATATATAATTTTTTTTATGTATCTTTTTTGTTTACATAATTTCGGCTTTTAATGCGTATGTGAGGTGGACATATAGTATGTGATGGATAAATATAACTAGTAATAAGAACCGCGCGCTTTGCGGCGCGGGTACCTCGCAAATATTGAACGGATTAGTCCAAGCGGTATGTGATGTGTTAACCATATGGAAACGCACGTTTTGACGTATCCGATTGAACTCAATGTATCCTATAGTTGCATTGTGATTGGATCAAAACGTAACGTAAATCCAATTTATATCGTACAATCATAACGTATTATACACGACCCGACTAACTTGAATTTATATCGTCAAGACAAAAACTCTCGAGGGGGTCAAAGTGACATTTACAAAGTTGATAAAAAGTTAAGTGGTTAAAAATTGCATTTTATAAATTTAAGGGCTAAGAAATGCTAAAGATAAAATTTGATAAAGTTTTGAGGTAAGAAGGAAACTATATCAAAGTTGGGGCTGAAAAGGAAATTACCACAAAGCTGTGGTGTCAAAAGCAAACTCTTTGTAAAATGGAGTAGTACTTTAGGGACTAAATTTGTCATTTTATGAAACTTTGAAGATACCAAAGTCAATGGGCTAAAATTGAAACATCCATGAAAGTATGGGGGGAGGAAGGCAAAGCCGGTGTCGTTAAGACAAAAACTCTTAAGGGGGTGAAAGTGTCATTTACAAAGTTCATAAAAAGATAAGTGGTTAAAAATTGGATTTTCTAAACCTAAGGGCTAAGAAAGGGTAAAGATAAAATTTGATAAAGTTTTGGGGTAAGAAGGAAACTATAACAAAGTTGTGGCTAAAAAGAAAACTACCACAAAATTGAGGTGACAAAGCAAACTATTTATAAAATGAAGTAGTAATTTAGGGATTAAATTTGGTACATTATAAAGATGAAGGGCCTAAAACTGCAATATCCATAAAAGCAAAGGGGAGGAAGACAAAGTCGGTTTTTAAGATGTTGTATAATATGAGATAAATAAATGATTTCTATATTTTTCGGTTCAAATAATCTTGGTTTTAACATCTAATCTAAAATGTAACTTATAGTAAATAATTCCAGTTAATGTCATATGACGCTTCTCCTTCCATTTATTGATAATCTTCTATACCATCATATAACAAAGCAAATCAATGTGAGACATATGTCAATTAATAAGGCTATCAAAAATTGGGTTTTCCGACCTAATGGGTCCTAATCTGATAAAAAAAAAATTAAATATTATTTGAGTGTGATAATATCTTTTGTTAAAAATAACTTAATCCATTAAAAAAACTTAATGTCTAAATCCATTAAAATAGGGAAATTGACTTGTAATAATCCCACCTAGACCTTTTTGGCCATTAATAATCCCACCTCAGAATATTCCCCCCTCCAGTCCCACCTATCACATATTTTTCCTACAATGGTCCCCCGTTAAAAAAAACTTAACGGAGTTAAGCTTTTTTTCCAAATTACAAACAGATTTTTTAGGGCTTTTAATCAGAACGATGATACGAGTCCATTGATGTAAAACTTACTTCGAAATGGTGCTTCAAGTGACTTGATTTTGGTTAATTGAAAATTTAAACACCCGAATTGAAGCGCCGTTTTTATCGTTTTGAGCACCGTTTCGAGGCAAGTTTTACATCAATGGACTCGTATCGTCGTTCTAATCAAAAGCCCTAAAAAATCGGTTTGTATTTTGGAAAAAAGCTTAACTCCATTAAGTTTTTTTTAACGGGGACCATTGTAGGAAAAATATGTGAAAGGTGGGACTGGTGGGGGGAATATTCTGAGGTGGGATTATTAATGGCCAATAAGATCTTGCTGAAATTATTACAGGCCAATTTCCCATTAAAATATGAATACAACGCCAAGAAAAGTGGGAAAAACAAACTTTTTAATTTGATAAAATCAAACTTTTTAATTTGAGTTAATTGCCAAAATCGTCCCTGAGGTTTGGGCACATTTGCCATTTTCGTCCAAAATGACAGTTTGGTATTATTTAGCCCCCCACGTTTGCAACTTTTTGCCATTTTCATCCAAATCCCTAACCAAGTTACCAAAATACCCAACCAGGTTACTTTTTACCCACTTTAGGGTATTTTTGAAATTTGAAAATAATAAGGGGGTAAATTGTAAAGTGGTCAATGCATACATACCTTATATACGAGTATTCAGTTGTTCACAGATCATTCACCTCCCCCACCCCCACCCCCACCCCCACCCCCACTGCACCACTACCGCCACCACACCACTACCGCCACCATCCCCACCACCATACCTCCACCGCCCCCACTACACCGCCACCACCACTACCCCCACCCCCACCCCCACCGTACCACCCTGACTAGATCAACGAACTAGGGTTTAATTTTGGTAACTTAGGAGGTCTCCCACCTACACCATGAGTATTCCGGCAACACCAGGTGCAATCACCGGCCTAGGTCCCTCGTCAATCCTCGAACTTAAGGCCCAATTATACAAGAGCCGATCTGGAATCCAAGCGGCTATGGAGTCACACTCGAGTCAGAACTGGTGGTGGTGGAAGCGATTGAGCGGCGGCCGAAAGCTTGTGGTGGCGATTGAGCGGCGGCGGCCGGAATATCGAAGTTCTGTGGGTGAAGTCGCCATAGTGGGTGAAATCGAAGTTCTGTGGGTTTTTGGAAGCCTACCACCAGCTTTCGGTGTCGTCGGTTGTATTTTTGGGGCTTTTGCACAAGTATAAATCTGCGTATATATAAATTTTTGGGGCTTTTTTATGTCTGTAAATGTAAATGGGTTTTTATAAAGGAATGTTATAAAAGACTGGATGATGATCGGGTTTGGATGTTGTTTCTGCGTATATATAAATTTGTGGCGATGATCGGTTGCAGCCGTGGCTGCATCTGAGCCTCTTTATTTTGCAAGACGTTGATGATTATAAATCTGAGTCGGATGTTTATTTTTTCATTTTTTTTTTTGTAAATTTGATGATGATGGTTGCTGGGTTTTATAGAAAGATAAACACTAGGTTTTATGAAGGAAATAGGAATGTTATAAAAGAGTGAGATAAACACAAGTTACCCCCTTATAATTGAGAAATTTCAAAAACACCCCAACAGACTGTATAAAGTAACTTGGTTAGGGATTTGGATGAAAATAGCAAAAAGTTGCAAACGTGGGGGGCTAAATAATACCAAACTGTCATTTTGAACGAAAATGACAAAAGTGCCCAAACCTCAGGGATGATTTTGACAATTAACTCTTTTAATTTGATGAAATAAATGAATTTGTTAATGTAGTCACCAAAATCAATTTTCATTTTTTTTTCTTCTATTTTTTTAACTTAATTTCATTTCTTTTTGTTTAATTCATTCTATTCTAAATTTTAATGAGGAACTTTTAATGACGAATGTTATAATAACCTACTATTAAATTATGCCAAATAAATCCTAAACTATGCTATGCCAGAATTTGAACCCTAATATTCTCCTCAAAAGACAAAAGTCTCTACCACCCAGCTAAAGACCTCTTTATTAATTTAAATCTATCGCATACTTATTTTTTATAATTAAAGATATTAATAATATATAGATATTAATAAATGATAAGACTAGAACAAACCATATATTTAATAACTATTTAATATTTCATTGATTCAACCACATGTAATACACAAGTTTTTAACCTATTAATACACATGTTTATTCAACTCATGCAATACATGAGTTTTTAAAAATGTAACTTTTTAATTACCTAATTTATTACTTAATTTACAAAAATATATTCAATGAATCCGGGTAATATACGGGGTTCTAACCTAGTTATGAATATTTAATATCTGATATTATTAATATATATATATATATAGGGCTGTAAACGAACCGAACGAACACGAACAAGACCTTGTTCGTGTTCGTTCGTTAAGGAAATAAATGTGTTCACGAACGGTTCATGAACACTTACCGAACGAGATTTTATGTTCGTGTTCGTTCATTAAGTAAATGAGTGTGTTCGCGAACGGTTCACGAACAAAAAGGAACACAAATAAATTTGGCTAATGCGACAAAGGATAAAGATAGATGGCCCAGATAGTAGCACTCGAACTTGAATCCCTTATTGTGGAACGAATGTCGATTGAGAGAAATGAAAAGAAAATGATGTATAAACAAGGTGAAAGTGGGTTTCCTAGTTTAATTGTTAGCGAAATAAAATAAATAAAAGTTTAATAATATAAAAAGTACAAATAAAATATTAGAAGGTACAAAGATCTTCAATTAAAACACAAACATACGAACATAAACGAACGCAAATCAACGAATGTTCACGAACACCTTACCGAACGTTCACGAACACAATCGAACGAACGAGACCTTTGTTCATGTTCGTTCATTTAACTAATCGAACGAAATTTCTTGTTCGTGTTCGTTCGTTTATTAAACGAACGAACATAAACGAACTTCCCGCCGAACGGTTCACGAACTGTTCGCTGAACGTTCGGTTCGTTTACAGCCCTATATATATATATATATATATATATATATATATATATATATATATATATATATATATATCTTACTTCTAATAAATGATTCAAATTTATAATATAATTAATATCGCCTTCATTTTGTTAATAAATTATTAATACATAATATCTAATATTGTTAATGTATAATATCTAAATATCTAATATTATTTAATATCTGATATTATTATATCTTACTTCTAGTAAATGATTCAAATTAATAATATTATAAATATCGCCTTCATTACCTATATATTAAATTTAGAAGTTAATGAACAGTTTATATATAATATATTAAATTTTGAACTCAACACATCACTCAGGAATGAAGAAATAGTTTTGGGTATTGATACCCACTTTTACCAAATCGGGTGTACTTTTGGTACTGATTCGGCACCGGTATTCATCGATTTTTACCCTCAAATACCGGTGTCGTACCAGTAACATCACTAAGGACTGAAGAAATAGTATCCGGTACCGGTACCGGTACCCACTTTTACCAAATCGGGTGTATTTTCGGTACCGGTTCGGCACCGGTATTCACCAATTTTTACCTTCAAATACCGGTGTCGGACCAGTACCGACCAGTACGGAACCGTACCGTACCAAGTATATTCGGTACCGGTACACACTTTTGGGGATTTCGGTAACGGTATTTTCGGTACCGGTTGGTACCGAGCTCATCAAATCCTGTAGCAATGCAAGTAATTGCACCGTTTAGATTACTTTTCATACACACAGTAAGTAAACTGTATTTCGTTTGAATGAGGTTTTATATACACAACTTATTTTGTTTTCTTTTTTGTCTTTTTTGATGAGCAAATCGTATCAAATCCTGTAATCAAACCGGTATCGTATCGGTACCAAATTTACTATACCAAATCATTTTCGGAACTAATTTGATACCCACCTTTTGGTGTTTTCATAATCGTTACTTTCGGTTCGACACCGGTCTAGCACCATACCTGTATTTATTGATTTTTACCTTCAAACACCATACTGTATTGTACCGACCATCTTCGGTGTCGGTACCTAATTTCGATGATTTTTCGGATCGGTGCTTTCGGTGCTGTTACCAATACCGAGCCCATCCATATTTTAACGTGTTAGCACCGTAATCACTAAATTGAAAACAATCGAATTTTCAACGTGTAGGACATGTGGGTCCTATTATTATATATTAGGTTATTTAAAATTGTTTTTTTAGGACGAAGTGACCATCCTTACCACGTCATTTTTATTTATGTTTTGATATTCGGTATCTGCTGCTAATATGCATTTTGCAGACATTAGGTCCCCACCGCAACGCGGGGGCAAAAAATCAACTAGTTTTGTTAATAAATTATTAATACTTAATTAATATCTAATTGTTAATATATAATATCTAAATATCTAATATTGTCTATATCAAATATTATTGATATATACTATTCAAATTTCAACAAAACAAAAGTTTTTCAAATTTCAATTTCAACAAGTTTAGTTGTGTATCACCGATGTGTATAACCCATTTATTGAACACAACAAATGATCTATGGGTTATGTAGTTGCGGACACATCTGCAGACATCTGTAGAAAAAGAGGTGGACCAAACCTCTACGGTCTGCAAAAAGAAGACTGTTTGTTTTTAACGTATGTAGACTTCTAAAATAAACTGGTCGTGGTGTACGGACGGTAGTAGTGGATGATGGTGGATAGTGGTGGACAGTGGTGGTGGTGATGGATGGTGGTAGGTGGTGGTGGTGGTGATGGACGGTGGTGGGTGGTGGACGGTGTTGGTATGTGGTGGTGTTTAACAATCTGCAGACCTTACAAGATCTTAGAAGTGGCCAAGCCAAGTCTGCACCAAAAAGCGCTCGCGCAAATGTTTTTTTAATGAAACGTCTTCGGAAAAACAAATAGTCTGCAGACGGCAATGTCTGCGCGTGGTTTGCACGGCACAGGCAGAAGAGCCTGCACTTATCTTTTTTAGAAAAACAAACACCACCTAAACAAATGTTGATACGCAATATATACACGATAATATCCGTTTTAGACTTACTCTTGAATATACTTCATTTCTGTTTTAAGCCATTATATTATATATATTATATTATTATATTATATTATAGAGTAGGGTTCGCACGGAAAGTGTGTTTTTCCTAGAAAGTCTAGGAAGCGATCTGGTCCATCCGATTGGTGTGTTTAAGGGTTAAGATTAAATCAATGGCAATCTTGTAATATTTGAGTTTAATTAATTGATTGTTTTAAATGAATAGGGGCAATTTTGTCAAATGGCCGTTTTTTTAAATCAATTAGATAACTGCAATCCCTACTTTCATGGGATTTTCCATCTCTCTCTCCATTATTGATTTGATTTTCTCTCTTTCTCTCTCCAATCCAACCCTAAACATAATAAAACCTGTGATCTCTACTCCCCCTTGCTGTTGGCGACGCAAAACAGGACCCCAAAAGCATTCAAATTTCGGTTCCAAGGCTTGTTGATACCCATTTTCTTCACTAGGTATTCATATCTTGTGTTGTGATTAACGTTCTTGAAGTGCGTATACGTTTTCGGTCTTAATCTGCTTGTAACTTGGCTGTGTTTTTTCTGTTTTAATTGATGATTGTAGAGAGGCATGTAAAACACAGCGTCAAGAATCTGCTTGCTGTTAAAACACAACGTCAAGAATTTGCTTGCTGTTAAAACACAGCTGTATGAATCTGAAGGATAAAACACATTTGTATGAATCTGCTTGCTGTTAAAACACAGCTGTATGAATCTGAATTGCTGTTAAAACACAGTTGTATGAATCTGAATGATAAAACACATTTGTATGAATCTGCTTGCTGTTAAAACACAGTTGTATGAATCTGAATGCTAAAACACAACTGTATGAATCTGCTTGCTGTTAAAACACAACTGTATGAATCTGAATGCTAAAACACAACTGTATGCATCTGCTTGTTGTTAAAACACAATTGTTTGAATCTGAATGCTAAAACACAACTGTATGAATCTGCTTGCTGTTAAAACACAGTTGTATGAATCTGAATGTTAAAACACAGTACCAAGAACATGCTAATAGATTCCAGCAAGAAAACGAAGGAACGATTGATATTAAGTGAGATCAAAAATCGAAAACAAAAAATTCTGAAATTTATGGATAGTTAGTTATTGAAGATAATTTCCTAAAATAAAAATAGATTGTGAAAGTACATAAATGCCCTTTTAGATAAAATCCTTCAATGTCACATGTCGCGTACTTATTGCTTTAGACTTTCTAGGAAAAACACACTTTTCACCCAACTCCTACTCTTATATTATATTATTATATTATATTTTATATTATATATATTAACACAAAGTGTTGATGAACAGTGTTTTCAAATATTTATAGTATTGTTTGATTTTAGGTTATATGATTATTTTATTAATTCCATGAGTAGTGTATTCAGATTTTTATAGTATTGTTTGATTCTAAGTAATAATATAGTATTAATTTCATGAACAGTGTTTGAATCAACTATATACATATTTATTATATAACTCTTAAAGACAAATGTCGGTGCACCGATATATTTACACAAATGCCCTCCTTGCAAATTACAATCATCTCCCTGTTGCTGGTCACTGGTGGTTGTTGCTCTCTCATCCTTCGATCGAAAGCAGCAGAAGAAATCTCGATTATTCTCAAGTTCTCTATCAGAATTAACCAGGTAACATCACTCAGATTCAACTGATTCATCACGTTTACGCTTTTAATTTTCTTCAGTCGAATCTAGGGTTTCATACGCACAGATCCGAAGCATAATGGTAGAGGAAGTGTAGCTCTTTTGATTGCATATTTGACTTTCATTTACAATTGTTGTTCATTCTTAAATCCTAATTCAGATCGGTAGTTTCAACTTTCAACTCATTGTATGTGATTTTCTTACAGGATTACAAACACCGGCGGTTTCATCCACCAGAGTTATCAATACTCGAAGGTTGTTGTTCTTCTGTATCTCGATTTAGTTTCAGATTATTTGTATTTTTGTATGATTTCATGCTTATTAGATTAGTAAGTTGTTGATAGGGAACTGCTAGCTAGGGTTTCGTTTTTAGATCTTGCTTATAGGAATTAAACATGATTTTATTCGATTCGTTATCGAGCTTCGAATATGCTTTTGATTTAGTTCAGGTTGCTTAATGATTTGACATTGGGATTAAGTTAGTAGGTTAGGTTACAGATTTGGTGATGTTGTTTATTGGAGATGATTTAATATTCGCTATCAAATTCTGTTTGTTTGTTTGTGTGGTATGCACCTTAGATCAGTAGATTCTCGATACGCGACTTCTAGGATAGGCCTTTCTTTTTAACAGTCTTGGGACTATTCTTCTCGAGGATACGGTACTGAAGTGTTATTTTTAAACCTTGCCGGTTTAGGCTTGCCGACGCCAGTGACAGACTTGAGTACCACCGTAGGGGTGGCGTCGATGTTGTATCGCGTAGAGGGCTAGATAGCATATACGTGAATCCTCAGGTTCACTTTACATACCCAATCTATATATGGAGCGGATTGGAAGACGACGCTCTGTGTAGAGAACCATGAGTTTGATGACGTACTCACCGGAAATTCGATCCATTGTTGCATGTCATCCAGATCACTATGCCCATCCCAATCGGTTAACCATGAGCCAGATCTAGACTAGCCGACGCCGTAAAACCCCAATTGGTGGATGCCTTACTACATGTTTCCACCCGCCGCTTGCCGCCGCAACGCGCGGCGGGCAAAAATACTAGTATACTCTTAAAATGCATGGTCGGTGACCATGCATTTTAAAATCACATATATAAAGTTAAAGTGGTTGTTAATG
The DNA here is from genome assembly GCF_002127325.2 of Helianthus annuus. Taxonomy (NCBI): domain Eukaryota; kingdom Viridiplantae; phylum Streptophyta; class Magnoliopsida; order Asterales; family Asteraceae; genus Helianthus; species Helianthus annuus. The sequence continues at coordinate 100,520,592 of NC_035445.2, forward strand.
GGCTCATGTCACCTCTGACATTTAGTTTGAAATCTATGCAAGTCATAGGTAAAATTTATAAACTTGGGACGATGCTGCATATATTTTTTAATATACATTTTTCTTTAAGTTTATAATAATTCATAAATAAATATAACCAAAATCAGCATGGTTTGCTTCACAATATTTGTGAATTGAAATCTGAATAATTAATATCATGTTTGGTTAAAGAAATAGAAATCATGTTTAGTTAAAAAAAATAGAATGACTCTTTTGTAGGTATCGTTGTCGGTATTACTAGGACCGATAGCGGTATTTAATTTTATTATATTATATATAATCTTAAAGACAAATGTTGGTGGCAAAACCCATTCTATTCCCAAATCTTGCTATAATGTCAAAAGGAACCCTCTAACTTTGTAAATGTCACTTTGACTGCCTCAAGTTTTCTAAAGTTTTGAGTTTACCATAAAATTAATTTCTTACGTTTTTATTTTTATGTACGTTTCGTATAAATTCAAGTTCGTCAGCGCTTCAATGTAATTTTGTTTGGAAATGAGTTGGGTCAATTATAAATATTTATTTTTATGTGCGTTTTGACGAAAACTTTGTTTGAAACAAATCGGGTCAAATATAATACATTCTCATTCGATAGTATAAATTTGAGTTACTATACATTTCAACGTAAATTTAGTTCGGAAACGAGTCGGGTAGGGTTGATTGTAGTCTACAATTTTTCACGCCGCGTATGACGCCACTGCATGTGTTTATTTTATGTATGTTTTGACTTGGTCGACGTTTTAACGTAAATTTTATTTGAAAATAAGTCAGGGTCAATATAATATATTTTCATTCAACAATATGAATTCGAATTCGGATTACTCTACATTTCAACGTAAATTTTGTTCGAAAACGAGTAGGGTTGATTGTATAGTCTTTAAATTATCACGGCGCTTAAGGTGCCGCCGCAACGCGCGGCAGGTAAAAGAACTAGTATATATATATATACAAAGAGGTAATGAATAGTGTTTGATTTTTATCGTACATAACCTAATAAGATGAGATAAAGAAAGCTAAATCCACAAAACCAATTTGATTGTGATTGATGTTAATGATATCAAGCAATATATTTTCAGGTTTATTTTGTGACATTTTTTCTTACATGTTAATAAAACTCATTAATATATTATTCTACTCACATACTTAATATTCCTCACAATGGATAAATATTTTATGGGTTAGATTAAATACAAACTCTCTTAAAAATAAGACGTTACAAAAAGGATATCAAACGGACTTCAATTGACCTCATGTAAGTAGCATTATAACCATCTCATCGAACTCTACAATAATCTAGGAGAGTTAACTTTAACCAACATTTTATTACCCATTAAAAAAGTTATGTTTATTAAAAATGAAACATGGTTGCGAAGAGGTTTTTGTAATAATATGTCATTTATTATTTGATTTAACTTTTGTTTGATAACATACATTCGTTAATTGTTTCGGAAAATTTATATTTACAATTATGTTTAATTTTTTTCACATTGCGACATAAACTATATTTAAAACATGTATTCAAACATAAGAATTTTCCGACAACTGCTACCATACTGAACCGAACTACGAAAGCGGTATTGTACCGCCATAATAGGTAAGTTATTCGGTTGTGCTTTTACTCCTTTTAGGTTTTGGGTTCGATGAACATCGTATCGGTATCAAAATTATCAACCCAGTACCAGTATTGATTTTTATGGTTTTTGATCGATGTAAAACACGTGCCGATATCCTTTTGAGAATATCAAAACTTTATTTTTTTGCGTTTTTAGTATGGTTGTAAAACAGGGTTTCCAAGGCCGAGTACTCCCCGAGTAGTCGCTACAAGGCAGACTGCCGAGGCGACTTTCTTTGACTCCGCCTAATTACTTGGAATTAGTCAAACGTGGTCAACCTCGGCCAAAATCGTATCTAGTAGGTCAACTCGGGCCGAGTTTGAATTAAAAATAATAAAACATAATTTCTATGTCTATCATATTAAAGAATGTATATCATTTTCATGTATTTTGTTATAGATATTAGTAAATTTATGTTATTTGACATATATTTAATTTCCAAAAACTAATTTCTTTATAATTTAACATGTCTGAGTACTCCCCGAGTACTCTCTGCCTAGACCGAGTACTCTCAACTCCCCGGTAGACCGACTAGAAAGCGTCTAGCGACTTTTGCAACCATGGTTTTTAGATTGTTATAACGAGTGTCAGTACCGTAACGAACGGACTGAGATAAACAAGTTCCCGTCGCATAGCGCGGGGGAATTCATTCAACTAGTTTATATTGTTGATGAATGAGGATGAATAGTAACTTTATTTTTATAATAATATATAGCTTTTTATTATTTTTTATTTAATATATTATAATAGTTTATTATTATATTTACTTTTAATAACATATTTTTTATTTTTTTTCCTTTTTTAAAACCATATATTTCCTTTACCATTTTTAAATAATTCCTTTTTAGAACAAATATTAACTTATCGATTAATTTAATTCTTTTTTTATAAATTACGTTATAACTTTTTTTTCTAAAAACTTAAGTACATAGTTGTGCTTGATTTTTTCCTGACATTCCTTTATAAGTTTTGTTAAAATCGAAGTTGTACTCAAAATAAAGTATTTATTTGGTATCATAAAACGGTATGATGATAAACTAAACTTGTTGATGAATGAGGATGAATAGTAACTTTATTTTTATAATAATATATAGCTTTTTATTATTTTTTATTTAATATATTATAATAGTTTATTATTATATTTACTTTTAATAACATATTTTTTTAATTTTTTTTTCCTTTTTTAAAACCATATATTTCCTTTACCATTTTTTAACAATTCCTTTTTAGAACAAATATTAATTTATCGATTAATTTGATTCTTTTTTAATAAATTACGTTATAACTTTTTTTTTCTAAAAACTTAAGTATATAGTTGTGCTTGATTTTTTCCTGACATTCCCTTATAAGTTTTGTTAAAATCGAAGTTGTACTCAAAATAAAGTATTTATTTGGTATCATAAAACGGTACGATGATAAACTAAACTGTTCTAATAGTTTGGCTTTCTAAACAACATGCTTTAATTTCAAATCATGTTTATTTTACAATATCATTTGCTCGATTTCGCCGCAACGCGCGACATTAAAAATAAACTAGTATAATACAAATTATCATTATAAAGTTAGACTTATTCTTCATATAATATAAATTATCATTATTAATTTAGACTTATTCTTGAATTTACTTCATATGTGTTTTAAGCCATATAATATAATAAATTATCATTATAAATCTAAATTTCATAAAGATCTGTTTTGGTAAGGTTTAATTGAAAAATATCATAATTATTATAAATTATAAATTATAAATACATTTGTAACACTCAGCCTGTTCCAGAGTTGTCGTATCACTTATACACTAATCACAATTGAACATAATTCTATTAAAACTTTAAAAATTACAATTTTACAATTAGATTACATAATACATTAGAAAATATTATTAAGTTGATAAAAATTCTTGTCCTTTATTCCCTCGAGCCTTTTTTTTTCCAATTCTTCCCCAATAGTCCATGTAACCTAATGTGTACAAAAATAACAAAACAAAAGCACGTTTGAGCGAAAAGCTCAATAGTCGGATAACAAAATCATAGTAAATTATATAGCTTATAAACATATAAACTTGTATCTCATAATTGTATCAACTTGTAAACTTATAAACCAGTAACTTACTGGGTTTTTTACCCGTCGCACGTTGCGGCGACGCTGTACTGTCATTATAAATTATAGATTACAATCAACCCGACTCGTTTCCGAAATATATTTACATTGAAACGTAGAGTAATCCGAATTTATACCTATAAATGAATATGTTTTATATTTGACCCGACTTGTTTTCCAAACAAAAGTTATGTAGAAACATAGACATCGTTCAAAAAAAACTGAGAAACGTAGACCAACTCAAAACGTATATAAATAAACATGTGTGTTGGTGTCATACATGGCGTGATAAAGTATCGACTACAATCGACCCGGCCTTACTCGTTCCCAAACTAAATTTACATCAAAACATATAGTAACTCAAATTTATACCGTCAAATGAATAAAATTTACTTCGAAACATAGAAAGTACATAAAAAGAAGTTCTTGAAGTTGTGACATCTCTAGTTTTAATATTAAAACGTAGTTAAAAGAAAGATGTTGCAATAGTATATTAAAAAATTAGGAAAAATTTACCTCATTGTTAAATTAAGAGTCAGGGGAAACACGAAAGCGTATTTAAAAATAATATTAGAAAAGATCATATTTGAATCGGCGTGGTTTTGTAATAAAATTTATGTCGAAACGTAGACAACCTCGATTTTGAACAAAATTTACACCGAAACATATATAAAAATGCGCTTGTCACAACATACAACGATAAATGTACGAAAACATAGTAGTTTAATAATTATTAAAAATATATGTAAAACTCACCATAAATATTCAAATAAGAACAAATTAAAAAACTATAAAAAAATTAATTGTCAACTTATGTGTACCAAATAAAGGTGGGATAAGTGATAGAGAATGTTATGACTAAAGTTGAAAAAAGAAAATATATAATGTAGTTAACATGAGGTTATTTAATATATATTATTGTATAATATATGACAATTATTCATCAGTCATTCGAGAGTAAAGTACACTTTCATTATTTGTGGTTTATATCTAATCACACATTCAGCCCTCATTTAAAAAAAGCCAAACAGTCCAGTCTCTGTGGTTGTCAATTGCTCACAATCGAGTCCCTGACACTAAGTTCTGTTAGATGACCGTTAGTATAATTAAAGTCGTGAAGGGCAGTTTTGTCATTTTACCCAAAACGGCCCCTTTTACTCACTTTATAATCCTTCATCTTCCATCACGCGCACCATTTCACTCCCTCTGATTCCCAAACCTGGCCTGCCTTCAACAGTAGCTCAGTTCATCCATCTTCTTCGGTCAATCGAAATACAACAGCTCCAATCATCCTAAGCATGAGGCAATACACGATCTTGTTGATTACTTTCCACATTATTGGTACGATATTGTGTTGATTTTACTTACAATCGATGATTTCGTGATGCCATGCATATAATCTGAAATGTGGTTTATTTTTCATGGAATTCTAGTTGGAATTAGGGTGCAGGTGACTCGTCGCCTTGTGCGGGGCCAATACCGGGCCCTGTTGAGGACGAGGAGGGGGTTCAGGATCGAGCTCTATTTTAGTCGGCGAGCATCAAGACAAGGGGCTTGCTTGGCTGTACATATGATGCCTAACTAGTAGCTTATGTATAACAGTATAACAGGGTTATGTTGGCAACTGATTATTTTTTTTGGGTTTTTGAAGTTAATTATCAGGATTACCCTTGTTTTGTTATCTAATCGTTATGATGCTTATTGAACTGTCTTTGATTTATTGGTGATACATAAGTCTTAGTGATGCTTATTAATCTGTCTTTTATTTGAAGTTATTAACTGTGTTTAGGATCTAACTACTTGACCGTGTTTAGGATCAAATGACGTTGACTGCTACTTGACTATGTTTAGGATCAATTGTAGCATTTGAACAAGGATTATGCCACTTGACTGTGTTTAGGATCAGTTGTAGCATTTGAACAAGAATTCAGTCAAGGTTGTGATAATCAAGCCCTTAACTTGATCAGGGTAGAATAGGATATAGGCTAAAGTTAAACTGGATAATATTACTTAGTTATAAATAGAACATGGATGATATAGTTTGCTTTGCACAATAAGAATTAGACTAAAGTTCAAGTTTGGTAGGCATGGCTTATAACTTTGGTAGACACGGCTTTACCTGTTTGACCATAATAAATGGTCAAACTTGTGTAAGTGAAGGCAGTTCAACTTCTGAAATTAAAGTCACTTGAAGTTGTGAAGGTCAATCACCATTCAAGTTCTAAAAGTCAAAACCCATTTCAAGTTCTAAAACTCATAATTTGAACAGGGATCTTACACTTTGGTAGGCATTGCTTTGACCTATTTGACCAGAATAAATGGGCAAATCTGTGATAATGAAGGTAGTTCATGTTCTGAAACTAAAACTCAATTGCAATTTCGAAGCTTAATCGCAATTGAAGTTCTAACAGTCAATCCCAATTCAGGTTTTAAAAGTCAATCCCATTTCAAGTTCTAAAGGTCAAACCTTTTTCAAATAAAGTTCAATTCTGGTTACAAGTCTTAATACGGGTTGTTGTTGATGTTAATAACATCATAGTGTTGAGTAACTAAGGATAATTGGTGGTTAGTTACTAGATTAAGAAAGAGTTTTGAATATTGAGAGAAAATATGAATTATACATTCAGGGACTGAAATAGTAACTAAAGTTACGTGGGTATTTTAGTCTTTTGACTGATTAAAAATGGTCTATTAGTGCCAGGGACTGGATTGCGAGCAATTGACAACCACAGGGATTGGGTTGTTCGGTTTTTTCAAATGAGGGCTGAATATGTGATTGTGTGTAAACCACAAAGACTGAAATTATACTTTACTCATCATTCAAAATACCACTTGTAAAGTAACCAATGAGGTAGTGGTGGAGTGGTTGGGGAAAGACTTTGTGTTCCTTATGACCCAGGTTCGACTCCCACTTTCCCCATTATTTTCTACGACATCCAGGTGAAGGACGAATACGGGTGGTGCCGATTCGTCTTGGATGGGAGGCGAGGTTTTACCAATTATTACACTGTCGTGCCTTCGGGCGGGTGAAGGTCGGGTTTCTGCACATCTAGGAGAGCCAATGGGCTGGCGGCGGTCGAGTAGTCGACCTTTGCCATAGCGCCCGGTGTCACGGTGGTTGGCATGTCATTCCTTGCCGTTCAAAAAAAGTAACTAATTAAAGTAATTATCACGAAGACAAGAACATTAGATATGTTGTGAAACTAGCCTATTAACACATAAATATAAGAAGAAATATAGGAAGAAAGAACTGATATTTTATTGATCAGGTGTATTCATACAATAGATATAATGGAGTATATATAGGGTAAGGAAACTTGGAGAATAAGCGTAATCTATTTTAGGCCTTCATAACCACAATATCAATATATTTATAACACTCCCACTTGGTTATCAACTTCATACGCTTGGAGATGCTGCCTCATTAAAAACCTTGCAAGGAAAACCCAGTGGGACAAAACCTTAGCCAAGGGAAAAAGAGTGCAGCACGTATTGTCTCCCCCTGATACTTTTGGATCAGGTACACTGCCTCATTAAAACTTTACTAAAAAAACCCAATGTGACAACACTTAGTTAAGGGGAAAAGAGTACAACTTGTATGATACTCCCCCTCATTTTACATGTATCTTCTAAGCGACTCATGTCGGTCTTCCATGAAAAGTGCCCAAACTTTGTATCTACTGATTTGATGCTTGATCTCTTTATGTGCATTTTTTCAATAACAATGATGTATGACATTCATGTAAGAATTCCATTGCCTCCTCTCATAAACAAATACCATACGATCCACACATATGTTGTGCTACATTCCTGCATCTATAACACTAGCCAAACTTGTTTTTATGGGTTAGTAAAATATAAGCGCATAACTTACATACCTTACATATATCGAAATAAGTGTTTTACCCCCTTTCAAAGTATCCTCGTTGGACAAGCAATATCATACTGATAAATTTATATAAAAGATATATATAACCATACATAGCTATAAGAAATATCAATGCACAATTGCACTTAGCTAAGGTACTTCTGGACCAAATATTTTGATACATTTGATTGGAGATGATAACGGTCATTTGCTATATCAAGTAATTAGGCAACCTTTAATGTACGTTAAAGATGTGCCTTATGAATGGTAAATGTCCCAACATCTTTTGGATGCACTTTGATAGATTGATAAAAATATAATTACACATACTCGAATTTCAGATCGAGCAATAATTACAGTGTGTCAAGGATTTTCAAAAATTCTCCCTCTAAAAGTTCGACAATTTCTCTCAATAATGCCTAAACATCATCACTGTAGTATGTGACTATAATGAACTTTTAAGAGAGAACTTATAATAAAAATATGACTAATTTATCAAACTCATATCCATCTTAATCAAAGTATCCCCTGAGTTGTACAACACTTGCTCAACTATTTTAGTCCATGCATATTTTTATAACTTTATAAGATACATTCTTGAGGTTTTGATATCAATGCTTCAAGAATTTACAATCATGCACATACTTTTCCCACTTTGACCAACTATGTATGTATGTGCACTCTTCAGAAGTCCTGTTTCATTAACTTCATCATTTAACTCATTGATTTCTACATCATATGAAAAGATGTCTTGAACACTAGCTTGCTTTATTTCAAAAATACATATTGTATCATGCTTATAGGTTCATATTTACTCAGTGGGTACACTTTATTCTATGTATGTTTATTGGTGCACGAGAATTACATCCACAAGATGTTTTAGTTAACCTTCTAAGCACTCAATTGCTTTAGGATACTCATGCGGAGTTCCAGTTATATTCAATTTGATAGTTGATGTGTGCAAATTGTAACATATAAATTACATTAAATGAGACATAAAACCAACCCTTTTTTAGTACTAATGTTGGAAAAAAGCGTGTTTTTGTCTTCCTTTTGAATTTACAGGATCAAATGAGCTTAAACGAACAAAAGGAGCAAATAAGAAGCCAAAACCAACATAAATACAAAGAAAAGGAATAAACATGATATGCCCGACCACCCGGCAGCATCCCCAAAGCAAAAACAAGGAAACAGAAGAATGACCACGGGGCCGTGCCCAGCCGAACACGGGGGCGTGGTCAGGGTCCTGCAGAAAAGACAAACATGTAGAAGCTTCCACGCCCACCACGGGGGCGTGCCCAGCTCAGCACGGGGCATGGTCAAAGCAAAGATACGCAAAATCTTGCAAAATCTTGATAGTACAGATACGATGCTGACCATGGGGCCGTGCCCACTGGACGCGGGGCCGTGTGGGACCCTCTGCTGACACTTGCATTTAATGAAGGAAGAGAAAAGGCTGGCCACGGGGTCTGCCCGCTGGACACGGGGCCGTGGCCAGAGCACTGTGCAGGCTATAAATAGGGGTGCTTGGTTCACTTCAAAGGCATCCCTTAGCAAACCACTACTCTCCCACTTTTCCACCACTCCACCACCACTACAACACCAACACCCACCTCCAACATCCATCATCCATCTTTAGAGTGTGTAGTAGTCTCGGGATCCAAGATTGATTGTAAGGGTTCTTGCCAATCAAAGGCCATGTTTGGTTAAGCCTCTTACATCACTTGGTGAAGACAAGTCTTTATTGTATTACTTTTGATTTTTAATTTTTTGGCACTTTTTATTTGGTTTTGTATTAATGACTTTAATAACTAGTTTCTTATGTTGAAGGTGAATTCTTCCAATCATTTTTTCGTGGTGACTTGGTGTTACTTTACTGTCTATATAAAGTAAAAGATTACATCATTAATGTTTTTACGGTCTACATAAAAGCATGTTGACTACCTGGTCGGGGGTTAGGGGAATGGTTTGGTAAGGTTCTTGCCTTGTTCAGTGTATAGATCCTGCAAGGACCTGGTTCAAGCTTACTAGGACCTCCTTCAATACCCACTGGTATTGGATGGCGGAGGTGCGAATAACTTGAACCCCTCATATGTAAACTACTATTAATACATTAAACTGGCTTCTTGGGATTGTATCCTTGCTGACTTAAACCACTTAGCCGAGGGTAACGTCACCTTCAAAAGAGGGGCCTACCACTTTTCGTATTAATAACTTAATTAATTATCTTTCAATATTCCGACCTTTTGGGATTGTATCCCTGCTGACTTAAACCACTGGGTTGAGGGTAACATCACCTTCAAAAGAGGGGCCTACTACTATAACTAAGATAATCTCTTAAAAAGTCCGAAAGTGCGAAAATCATCAAAGGATACATTAAAGGCGAGTCGGATCCAATTGATTCATCTTGTCTATCTGTTTTTATTTTATTTTATTTCTGCATTTTTAGTTTTTATTTTCGTATTTCAAACTTTTCTCAGAAAAATTTAGATTGATTAGACATTGAGGATAAACTGGTACTAAAAGCTCTTGTGTACTTGGACGACCTCGGTATCTTACCAACGCTATACTACGCTCATGATGGGTGCACTTGCCCAAGTGTGTGTTTAGTGTTAGTAGAATATCGTGTTTTATAAATTTAAAACTTGACTAATGTGTAAAATGGGCTCAAAATAACAATAAAATCATATCACGCTTTGCACACACCATAGTATATACATGAATTTGACAATTTAAATCCATCAAGGACTTTCATGTAAACTTTTAGTATCAAAATGATACATAACATTTCTAATACGCATGTCAATTCTCTCTTTATATTACTAGACTAATAAGATATTGGAAAGTCAATGCATCCACCATTGGAGAATATGTCTCCTCATCATCAATCTTGGGTCTTTGCAAATATTTTGTGCCACCAATTTTGTCTTATATCGCTTAATTTTATTTCAATTCATGATTCACATATAAGACCCATTTGTATCCAATATGTTTTACAATTTCAGTTGTACGGATTGTTGGTCCAAAAACTTTCCATTTTTAATAAAGAATTCAACTCTGCCTCATTTGCGTCTTTCCATTTTGGCCAATCATTTCTCATAGGCAGATCTTAGATTTTGATCCTCATCATTTCAAGCGCTACATTATATACAAAAGTATGACGATGTCGGTTTTGTTTCGATTCCATATATTTTGTAGACATAATACAATATAATGAGATCTTTTTATTTTCAGGTACCTGAGGTTCTTCTACAACCATCATGTCTAATGTCTCTTCAGGAAACCCTATTAATAATTGACCATCTTAATTACTTGCTCCAACTTTTGAGGAATTTTATTATTGGAATCGATTAGTCTACCATGCATTAGAGGTGCAATAGACCCATCGCAAATATGTGGTTGTCCTTCTGGGACACTCATCTTAATTGGAGCATTAGCAGTTGACATATGTGATATAAATCACCTCTTTAAGGTTAGTGAATGTGTCTGGTAATAGATTCGCTAATCTTTGTAAATGAGTTATTATCTGAACTTCTAGTTCACACTTTTAGTTTTTGAGGATCAATGATAATTCATACCAACTCATTTCTTTTCCAACTGCTTTTTATCTCCTTCTAATGTTGGGAATGTTAATCCATTGATATGGATATCAAATAATTGAGCCATAATTAAATATCTCATCAATGACTCTATTCATTATTACATATTCCTAACCATTTTTTAAGGTCCCATCTTTGTGCATCTTGGTGGATTAATTTCAATATAGGTCATACAACCAAAATCTTTGATGGGACATCTTTGGTTCCTGACTAAAAACCAACGATACGGGGAGAAAGTATTATGACTTGTTGGCTTGATGTGAATTAATGTTGCATGTAAAATAACATGTCCATAACATATGAACTTCTACTCTCATGATCTTAGGTTTTGCAACCAATCATAGACGTTTAGTGATCGTCGCAACAAAACATGTATTCCAATGATGATCAATAACTTGGTAATCAATTCACTTTTACACCGAAATAAATATGTCAATCTGGAATAATATGCTTGTGATCACATTAGCTAAGCCATAATCACACAAACTTTAAATTGTGGATTTGATAACCATTTAGACGATGCATCGATTTAAACACTAAATAGTATCATGTTGGGATATGCATATCCGCTAATCACTTCCAGAATATTTAGGGATTCTTACCCTACTTTGGTTGGTGAATCATTAATTTCCGTTGAGAGAAAGATGACAAGTTTAATTGTCAGCAAGAATCTTTTGATTCTTTGTTAAGTTTCACAACATCATCGACTCGATGTGGTCTTAGCGGTCATGCCAACTAATTAAATAATTATAATCCATAAACTTCTGGTTTATGATCGTATATGTATTACTTACACGTATGTAATACAAAACTTTAGATACGAGAGAGTGTCTTGTAACTTTATAGTTCAACTATCATGTTATATTGTCAATCCTTAGTTTGCCACTTTTAGTAGTCCATCTCATTATTAACATGACCTTTTACAATTCTAAATGGTCGATCTCACCATACAACTTTCTCAATTATGTCTATGTTGACTATCAATACTTAATCACATTCACTTCAGAGAATGAGATATAATCAAAAACTTTTATGGATTTTCATTATTTACTCAGTCACAGAGGTATGAAATCATTTTAAATTATCCATACTCTTTAAATGATATTGCTACTTTAGGGTCATATCTTAAGTGTGACCAATGGAAAACACTTTTCCTAACAAAGGATCTTCTTTCCATATAATATAATTGAGATATAGCTACATGACTAAGTCATATAAGATTTTTCTGTCTAAAATCTTATGACCTTCTATAAACTGATAATAAGATTTAGGGGAGTATGACACTTCGGGTGTCATATCTAATCATCTTTCATAATATAGTGATAAACCACAACCTTGTTTGGTTGTTATATTTAACATTATCCAAAAGAATAAATGATTGCATATAAAGACATATATAAATGCAATAGTGATAATATACACAAAGTTAAATTATGCAACACCCAACGTTATAATATGTTACCATATAAAACAAGCTACGCTAAAAACACTATCATATAAGATGATTTTCTTTCATCAATCATAATCAAATATACACACAAATAGAGGACAACTTTTATCATATGCACACATATACATCTTCTTGATACAAATATTTAAAGTATACCACTAATAATCTACCATTTTATAAGTTATATTCAATTTTATGAACTTAATAAAATAGCAATATTGGTAATCTTGCAACACAAAAAATTGACGTCACTCTCTATTTTAGCATATATTACAACAGTGATTATATCATGAAAGGTACAATGAAATCTTGCATCTTGAATGATAGATTACAGTTATATATGCATGCAAATGGAAACTTATATTTGAATCTTAACTAAACTTATTACAAAATGCAATCATATCTTAATCTTTTATAAAACCAACTCAATGATTAATAATAAAATCAAATATCAAATCTAGAATATAAACGTATAAAATAAATGCCCCAAATCTTTTAACAAACTCCATAAAATGTTACATATTTTGTTAGGATATCCATTTTAATCAAATCAAATGCTAAAACTTGTAATAACTTGTTAGGCTTATAAAAATTTATATAGTTATAACAATATATTTAAATCAACCTTTAAAACCATTCATATTTAAACAATGATAATATCAATTCACGTATTCGCATCTTTATATGTTTAAATAATGAACTAATAAAAAGAACACTTTTAAGTAAAGAAAGGATTATAGGTGAACCTTCAAAACACAGAGCACCCTATTAAAAAAACTTAACTCACAGCCATCCGGACTTATGTACCTAATCTAATATATATGTGTATTCAAGTATACTTCTGATTAACCGTGTATAAAATTACAGGTGTGCGAATCATATGTATAATATTTTGTAAACTAATTTTTTTATATTAATAATCCATTAATCCCCAATATCAATATTATATAGAATATCACACGCACAATAGAATATATGATTAATCCAATATAATCTAATATATATGTATATTATAATTTGATGATAAAAGCTTCAAAATTAATCATACTGTTTAACAGTTAGAATCTAAAAATCATATTTTAAAATAAAATATATCAGAGCAAAACCACCAAATATAATCATAAACAAATACATCGTAAACAAACATTAAATCCATGGTAGTGGTAAGTGGTGAGAAACAAATTTAACATTCAATTAAATTTTCCATGTATGTATGTGTATATAGTAAAAGGTAAAATAACAAACACAAACACAGTTGAATAACTATTAACATATTTATGTGTATATAGTAAAAGGTAAAATAACAAACACAAACACAGTTGAATAACTATTAACATATTGAAGAGAAAGAAAATTGTTTACTTCAGGTTGGTGTAAATAACTATTAACATATTCAAGAGAAAGAAAATTGTTTACTCTAGGTCGGTGTACATCTTGCATGCCATGCAAGATCATGATGGTCATGCCATTAACCGATACAACCCTGATTATTCTTTCTCAAACCCTAGCAAAATTGACATGGTTTCTTTTATTTTATATTATTTAAATATAGCTCATCTTCTTCTCTATATACATCATTGTTACGAGAACTCCCATTTGAAACATAATAATTAAAAGCAATTAGTTTGAGTACTCCTACTAATATATTAACTTTTACGAAGATACAAACACCAAGATTTTGTGTTCATGGATTACCTTAACGATGATTGAACAAGTATCACTGGTGGTGGAACTCAAGTTACTCCGGCGACGTAGGCGTTCCGACGAAAGCAAAGAAGACCACAACAACTTTGTTTAGCGAGACTGAATAATTGTTTAGGGTGGTTGTGGCTAGGGTTTTCAAAGAGAGCACTTTCATGCTGATAACGTGTTGTGAAACTAGCCTATTCACACATAAATATAAGAAGAAATATGGAAAGAAAGAACTGATATTTTCTTGATCATGTGTATTCATACAATAGATAACAATGGATTATATATAGGGTAAAGAAACTTGGAGAATAAGCCTAATCTAATTTAGGCCTTGATAACCACAATATCAATATATTTATAACAAGATACTTGTTATTTCAACTTTCTAATACATAAACACAAAAATAACTACAACCCATTAGAAACCCAAGTTCCTATATATATTTGTCGACAAGGCCCTCTTGGATGGGGGGGGGATCTCATCTTGGGCTCCTCTCGGTTGGGCTTCTCTACAGGCCCAATGCTTGTTATTGTTTCTTATAAGAGAGAACAAGAGAAAGGGCGGGAAGAAGGCGGTCATGTCTCTTGCAGAGGGCATTAAATGCCTGCAAACAAGAGATTGCCATAGCCGGAAATAGTACGAGGAACAGAGCAACTCTTAATTAATGCACGAGACATCATGCCGGTGGAAATCAGACATGTGTCTGAGTCTTCCCAAGGCATCATAGTACCGTTGGATTATATTGGAGCTCCCGTCGGAGAGATAAGCGATCTCCATTATATAAGGCAAGCTCAAGATCGCTCTAAGTAAGCATTCAATTCCCATTACATTGATTACACTCACACACTTCATTAGATCCAGATATTCTCCGGATTATATTTAAGGCTCTTCGCCTAGAATTCACACCAAGGATATTCCGGCGACTGCAAACTCATCGGAATAAACTCCATCTCCTCCGGCAAGCTTTCTTACCCTCACGTCGGAGCTTGGTCACGGATCCCCCCCCCCCCCCCCCCCCGGGGTCCTCCGTGGTGAGGCTAACGGTGTTTTGTTTTGTAGGTTGATGAGAGAAGTCCATTGCAACATTAACGAGCCCCATTGACTTCAAATCGGAGGTTAGGGACTCAACATTGGCGCCATTCGTGGGACCTCTATCCACAGAGTAATCCCATCAAGAACCTGTACGTTGTGAAGCACTTCTTCTTTCAGAGACAACATGGCTACTCCACCACCTCCTAACTCCCAAGTTTGGTACCAAGGTGGTTCAGGTCGCCGACGAGACGGTAACCATCGAAGACATTACCAACGAATTTGAAGCCGATGACGGGTCTGGACCATCAATAAGAAAGAGTGCTATCACACCAGACTTTGTGTCTAAACATAAGGATGAACTGCGGAAGCAGTTGGAAGACCTGGAGAAACGGAAGAGGCTCGAAAGTCTTCGGTCTAGGCTCACCTTTGACACACCACCGGACAAAGGCAACACTGATCCTCACGAGGAAAATGCCAATCTGGACCCGTTAGCAGCCTTTATGTCTGCCTTTAAGCGGATGGCACCCAAGGAGAGAGAGGCGTTGGTGAAGGGGAAGGGAGACAGTGAAGGAGATGGTAAGAACAGAAGAAACCAAGGTGACAATGTGCTAGATAAGCCCTACCTACCCAAAGACCTAGCAGAAGTCTCAAAATTTACTGAAAGGATTACTGAGGCTCCTCTACCCCCCAAACTCAAACCTCCAGTTAATCTGGATAGATACGACAGAACTAAAGATTCGGAGGATCATCTTCATGCCTTCAGAGGTGCCGGGCAGGTGGGAAGGTGGTCCATGCCGACTTGGTGCCATATGTTCATGCAGACACTGACCGAGAGAGCTTGTCTCTAGTTTGATAGCCTTCCGGTGGGGAGTATTGGTAGTTACGAGGATCTAAGTGAAGGTGATAAAAAACCCCAATGAAATCATGGACATCCATCAAAAGGACAATGAGCAGGTAGACCAATAAATGAAGAGATTTATCAAGGAAAACATGAACATCAAGGGGGTTCCAGAAGTGATGAAGATAAGCAGCTTCATTAACGGGTTGAAGCACACTTAGTTATGCGAAAAGTTGGTAGAGGAGTTCCCCGAGACCTTCGACGGCCTCATGGACAAGGTTAGAGCCTTCGTCAGGGGAAAAGATACCAGCAACAAGGCTAAGGAACTAGAAACTGCTCCTCGGAGAGTCAATCCGGCCCCCAGGTCTCAAGAAAAAGGTAATCTCTACCCAAAAAGACCTCCGTATGATAAAATGCAACATGACAGGTTGAGCATGAAGTCTAGAGAATCCAA
This sequence comes from Helianthus annuus, assembly GCF_002127325.2. Lineage (NCBI taxonomy): Eukaryota > Viridiplantae > Streptophyta > Magnoliopsida > Asterales > Asteraceae > Helianthus > Helianthus annuus. The sequence continues at coordinate 100,537,278 of NC_035445.2, forward strand.
TACTCCTACCACATCTTGAAGAGCATGAAGTCCAGAGACTCCCCTCAATATTTGAGCCACGATAGCAGGGCATAGGGTTGCCCGGATACATGTGGATGGGGGGAGCGGGGTAGGAGTGATATATGAACATTGTTTCTTGAGGTTTGACAGAGATGTATGAGAAAGACTGGAGGAAGACTCCATACCCTTGGTGGGTTTCAGTAAAAGTGTCTCACACCCTTTGGGGAAGATTAGGCTCCCGTTTATGGTGGGGGTAGGGGACAGGATACGAACCATAGAACTGACGTTTACCGTGGTCAGAGCCCCATCAAAGTATAATGCGATTTTTTGGGAGACCAGGAATTGGGGACCTCTAAGCACAGGCCTCTACCCCTCACGGAGCTTTAGTGTTTCAAACTCCTCGAGGCCTTGCCTGGGTAAAGTCTTCATACGAAGTGATCTCATCGGTTTCGGAAGAAGAAGTCAGAAGGAAGCCTCGGGATGAGGGGATAGAAGAGTGGGTCCTTAACGAAAGGTTTCCGGAGCAAATGATAAGAGTGAGGAAACACTTGAGCGACAAGTGCAAAAGAGCCCTCAAGGAGTTGCTGCTTTTCAACATAGATGTTTTTGCGTTCCAGCAAGGGGACATGTGTGGGATCCTCCAAAGTTTGACAGAACACAGGCTCAACGCCCACTGCTGGGTGAGGCCTGTTAAGCAAAAGAAGCGTAGTATGGGACCTAACAAAAGGAGGGTGGCTTGTGAAGAAACAAGAAAACTCCTCAGGGCCGGGATAGTCTGGGAAGTCAGGTACCCTTCATTGGTTGCCAACCTGGTCATGGTTAGCAAAAAAGATGGCGGATGGAGGATGTGCATAGATTACAAGGACCTGAACAAAGCTTGCCCTAAGGATTGCTACCCCCTACCCGAGATAGACATCCAAGTGGACAAGGGCTACCATTAAATACAAATTTCTATAGAAGACGAAGAAAAGACGGCGTTCGTAACAGACGAAGGGACCTTCTGCTACACTAAGATGCCCTTTGGGCTCAAGAACGCGGGAGAAACCTATCAGAGGTTTATGAACACTTTGTTCAAGGATCTGTTGGGGAGGAACTTGGAGGTGTACGTGGATGATATTGTCATCAAGAGGCTTACCGAGACAACCATGTTAGAGGATACTGAAGAAACAATAAGGACCATGCAGGAGGTCAACATGGAGTTAAATCCAGGGAAATGCCACTTTGGGGTGGAAGAGGGGAAGTTCCTGGGAGTGATAGTGACAAAAGGGGGGATCAAGGCAAACCCCAAGAAAACACAGGCAGTAGTTGAAATGCGGTCTCCCAGATCCATCAAGGATGTTCAACAGTTGAATGGCAGTTTAATAGCACTTAATCGTTTTTTGTCAAAGGTGGCAGACAGAACTTTACCTTTCATGAAGGTCTTAAAGGACTGCCTCCAAACGAACAAGTTCTATTGGAGTCCTGAAGCCGAGTCGGCCTTTCAGGAAATGAAGGAGCTCATGTGTAAGCTACCAACCCTGGCCACCCCCGTACCCGGGGAGGATCAGTTGTTGTACTTATCCGCGTCAAGGACAACTATCGGTGCCGTAATGTTAGTGGAAAGGGAAGGGAAGCAAATACCCATATACTTCATTAGCTGGATACTCAAGGGACCGGAGGAACGATATTTGCCCATGGAGAAGCTGACGTTGGCACTGGTCTTTGCATCATGAAGGCTCAAAAGATATTTCCAAGCCCACAAGATAATCCTACTCACAGACCAACCTCTCCAGGAAGTATTGGGGAGACCGGATCTCTCTGGCTGCCTGGCTAAATGGATAGTTGAGTTGGGGGAACATGCCATAGAATATAGAGCAAGAACAACCGTGAAAGGATAAGTCCTACTGGATTTCCTAGCAGAGGTCCCTGAGGAAGAGGAGAGGGAACTCCTCAAATGGAAATAGATACAAGAGCAGGAGAGGAAGAAAGAGGAGGAAGCGGTGTGGATATTATATACCGACGGTGCTTCAAGTGAGGAAGGAAATGGGGCAGGAATCACCCTTGTAAGTCCCGAAGTGATTGAATTGACCTATGCCATCTGACTGGACTTCAAGAACACCAATAACACAGCCGAATACGAAGCACTACTCGCAGGGCTGAGGTTGGCTAAGAAAATGAAAGCAAGGCGTGGTGAGGCCAATACGGATTTGCAATTGGTGGTCAAGGAATATAAGGAGAATATGATGCAAAGGATGACACCATGGCCCAATATGTGGCCCAAGTAAAGGAGCTGGCCAAGACCTTCAATGGCTTCAGGCTGGAGTACGTTCCTCAAGGAAGAAATAGAAAAGCTGACGCTCTCAGTAAGTTAGCCTCCGTAGCATTCGATCACCTGGCCAGAGAAGTAAAAGTGGAGGTCCTGACATCGCCCTCCATCTTGTGTAAGGAAGTCGCATCCGTCGAAAAAACTGGAAAATCCTGGATGACCCCCATCATGGAATTCCTAAAGGACGTGACTCTCCCAGAGGACGAAGCGTTAGCACAGAAGATCAGAGTGAAGGCTCTGCAGTATGAAATTATAGACGGGGAACTTTATCGAAGGTCGTATCTGGGACCTTCCCAGAAGTGTGTAGACGAGGAAGAGGCAAGGTAAGTGATTCAGGTGATACACGAAGGGATTTGTGGAATGCACTCGGGACCCAAGACGGTTGTAGCCAAAGCAATGAATGCTGGGTTCTATTGGAATCATATGTATAATAGTGCCATGGAAGAAATCAGGAAATGCCACAATTGCCAAGTTCATGCCCCCATGACCCATTGCCATAAGCACCCCATGGTCCCGGTCTCAACGTCATGGCCGTTCTAGAAGTGCACCATTGACATCATTGGACCGTTTCCGGAAGGCACAGGCGGGGTGAAGTTTGTACTGGTGGCCATTGACTATTTCACCAAGTGGGTTGAAGCCAAGCCCTTGGCAAAGATCACCAGGGAGCAAATGAATAGATTTGTCTTGGACAACATCATCTGTCGATTTGGAATATCCTTAGAGCTGATCAACGACAACGAGGTTCAGTTTTTGGAAAAGTCCTTCAAACCCTGGTGTGAACTAATGGAGATACGTCAAATCTTCACTTCTGTTACCCATGCTCAAAGTAATGGGTTGGTAGAAAGGGTAAATTAAAACTTGACCAAGGGGAGGGGATGAAAGGAAGATTAGGACGGAAGCAAGAAGGGTGGTTAGTGTAAGTCCCGAAAATACGGATCAAACAACGATATCAAACGATCACCAAGGATGGGCGGAATCCAAACTTGATGATGATCAAGAAATCAAGAACACAAAGATGAAGATTTGAATATACTCAAAGGCTTAAAGTTGCATACAATATTAATTGTCTAATACAACTTTCTAAAACCAAACAACCAACCAACCTTTTGCCCCTAATTATCATTTCCTATTTATAGTAAAGGGTTTCCCCCAAAACCCTAGGCCCATTATCCCTAAGCCCACTCTAATACCCCCACTTTCTAGAATCTTGGTCCATTAGCCTATAAACCTACTAATCCATAAACCTATAGGGCCTAACAATCTCCCCCTAGGTTTACTGGATTAGTTGCTCAATTTGTTAGGAGGACCACCAGGCAACGGAGCCGGATCAGCAAACACACGATTCTTGATCACGATCTTGAACTTCTTTTTCAGCTTAGCTTTCAACAGATGTCAGCATACCCGCATCGCTTTGTAGTTGCTCGATCGTCTGATCTTTGCTTGATTTCTGAGCTTGCAAAGATGAGATCTGAGCTTCTTCCAGGGCAGCATCTTGTTTCAATACAATCACTTTTTGCTGCAACTTCGCTACATCAACAGCCGTATCATCATCACTATCTTTTTCTTCAATAAATTTCAATTTGTTGACTGCAAAGCGCATGGCTGCTTTATAATGCTCAGAGAAGTCGGCACCACTGGAACTTCTACATTGAACCTGATGCTGCTTGAGCTTTCTGGTTGCAAATGAGTTGTTTCAGGCAGATCGAGATCGAAATCGAATTTTTAATCAAAATCGAGATCTTGCGTGCTTGTTTCTTGAGTAGCAGCAGTGACTTGTGGATCGGTGGGCATAGTAGGCTATGGTTCTGAGCTTGGGCCAGTAGAATGATACCAGGAGCTGTTTCGGTTCTTCATTTCTTGTTGGATGCTTCTTCAGCATCATTTGTCGAATCATCTTCATTTTCAGGAATAGATACGGAAGGAGGGTTTCCGACACTATCCTTCAAGGACTCAATCAGGGCTTGTAAATTTTCAGCAGTAACGTCGATTCTCGAACGGGTTTCTCAACATTTTCAGATGCAATCACTTCCACTTCACTGTCGGAATCGGGTTCTTCTTCACTAGAGTCCGATTCTGAATCTGAATCTGAATCAAGTGTCTCAGCTTTCTCGTCAACACGTGTATGTTGCATGTCACGTTCTTTTGGCGACTTTGGCATTCAGAGGGCTTTGGTTTGAAAAGTATAGAAACCTGCAAACCTTGTAATTCGAATAAGTGGTCCGGAAAGACAATGAGAGAATCCGAAATGAATTAGGAGATGAGATTAGTCCGAAATGTGACTTGAAAGAGAGAATGATTGCCAATTAATAGTGTTTTAGATTGGGCCTGAGATCAAACGGCCAAGCCCCAACTCGGAACAATGGGCCGGATCTGATTCGCGTTATCCACGATAGTGGGCCCTAATCCGAAACAGTGTGTCAGACTATTACTTTAATGATTTGCTTTTTCATGACAGAAAACATCTTTCTCAAAATCAACGATCCAACCAACCGAGCAACCTTTTTAGCAAAGAGATAATCAAAACAAAACAAATTAATAATAGAAAACTAATGGAGGAGTAATATAGGGAGAACCTGCCATGGGATCATGTTAGGACCACTATTTCTAAAATACTAGATTACATGCTAAGCAAGATCTTTCGGACATTGAAATACAATTTTGACACTTAATAGAAAATTTTTGCAAAATTTGGGCATGACCCGTTTGTAAAACGAGCATACCCCCTGTTTTGACATAACTTACAACGTTTACACTACGACCCATTTAACATAAAACCATCCCAACAAAAACGACAAGTTTTCAATTCTAAAACATTTCAACAAGTTTAACAAGTAATAAACACGACCCAAAAGCATGCATATAAGTTGCGGAAGCGCTTGGTATCATAAGGCTTGAACATGTGCTCGTCCCATATCTCCAAATCGCCTAAAGAGGTGCTTTACCTACATTAACATTCACAATTTAAAAGGTTAGTTATCTCATGGAAAATCATAACCCTTCGTTTTAGCTTTATACATATAAAACCTTCTTACTCTTAAGCATACAACAACCCAACAATTGGGTTAGGCATAACCACTCTCGTAGAGAGTTCGACATACACATTCGACCCGTGTAATTGGGTTTAGCATAAACACTCTCGTAGAGAGTTAAGCATACACGTTCAACCCGTGAAATTGGGTTTAGCATAAACACTCTCGTAGAGAGTTAAGCATACACGTTCAACCCGTGAAATTGGGTTTAGCATAAACACTCTCGTAGAGAGTTAAGCATACACGTTCAACCCGTGAAATTGGGTTTAGCATAAACTCAACATTACTTTCGTTAGCATACCCAAATCCACAAGGGATTTGTCGCTTACTTACTACATTGTCACGTTCGTTATACAAGGATAGCTTTACATTAAATTTAATATAAATGGGAAATATAATAAAGATTCGTGTAAAACGAAACATACCTCGATCTTGTACTCCTTCCGCTTGCTTAGTGCTTGTACCTTCTTCTTTTACGCCTACATTAGAACATTCATTCCTTCACTTAGTTTGTCAATACTTTCTACTATTCTCATGTACATTCATCTTTTATGCATTTCATCGAACACTTGGTAGGCGTCATATTTAAGGTACAAGGTACAAGTCTATTAAGCATGTTCCTACTAACTCATTACAACACAAGAATCATCTTCCCCTAATTTCACATAATTTTCATTCTAAAATTAGTTTATCTAGCATTCAAGCATCACAACAACTTCACATATCAACTAAAACATGATCATAATCCTTACGAACTTCCTATTAGTAACATAACCTTAACAAAGTGGGGTTTTCACTACATTTTTCATACAACCTACAATCAAACATAATTCTTGCCCTAGAAGGTAATTTACATCTCAGATTTCCCTATTCTAATACAAGAAATCGAGATTGGGATTATCCCCTCATCCTACAATTCAAGATTTTTCAGGAATTGAACTTACCACTTAAGAGATTAGGGTTAGCTAATCACAATTTAGAGAACATGCATCAGATTGGCTCATGAATTTGGATTGATTCACTTGATTCTTTGAACTAGGGTTTCCCCCTCCTTTGGCCTTGTTTGATCGCAGAGAACTCCCACACACGTACTGTGTGTGGGGTTTTTCTTAATTGTTATATTTAACTATCAAATTTTGATAGTTACAACCTTGACCCCTCTATTTTCATCTTAATTAAATTTAGGCATCATTTCTTTACTATTAGATTTAATCTTATATTTATTCAATATTTTTGGGGTGTTACAAGTCTACCCCCCTTAAAAGAGGTTTCGTCCCCGAAACCTGAACATAATTTAAAATTTTGACATACCGAAAAGAAAAGGATAGTGTCTCCTCATTTCATCTTCGGCTTCCCACGTAAGATCCGAACCCTTCCGGTGCCGCCATTGTACCAGCACCTGTTTAACAGCCTTGTTGCGGAGATTCTTCACCTTGAAATCTCTAATGGCTATGGGTCTCTCTACATAGTTTAACCTCTCGTCTAACTCAATGTCATCGAGAGGTACTAATGCTGTGTCATCCGCGAGACATTTCCTCAATTGAGACACATGGAAGGTACTGTGAATCCCGTCTAGAGCAGGCGGTAATTCTAGTCGATACGCAACCCTTCCAACCCGAGCCAAAATTTTAAACGGCCCAATGTAACGAGGACCTAGCTTTCCCCGTTTGCGAAAACGGATTATACCCTTCCATGGGGATACTTTTAGCAAGACAAAATCTCCGACTTGGAATTCGATAGGACGCTTTCTCTTGTCTGCATAAGCTTTTTGCCGATCTTGAGCTGCTTTCAACCTTGTTCTAACCATTTCGATCTTTTCATTCGTTATTGCTATTAAATCACTTGGTGCAAGTTCTCTTTGTCCTACTTCACCCCAACATACGGGAGTCCTACATTTCCTCCCGTAAAGTAGCTCGTAAGGTGCCATTTGAATACCACTATGGTAACTGTTATTATAAGAAAATTCGACCAGTGGCAATTGGTCGTCCCAGCTTCCCCCAAAATCTAAGGCACACGCCCTCAACATATCAATGAGTGTTTGAATGGTTCTTTCTGACTGGCCGTCAGTTTGAGGGTGGTAGGCGGTACTAATGTGCAACTTCGTACCCACACTCTCGTGGAACTTTCGCCAGTAACGAGAAGTGAATCTAGTGTCCCGATCCGAGACAATCGACACGGGCACCCCATGACGGGATATGATCTCGTTCATATAAATTTCTGCCATCTTCTCAGAAGAGTAAGCTTCTTTGATGGGTAAAAAGTGAGCGCTTTTTGTAAGTCGGTCTACGATTACCCATATTGTATCGTGCCCTTTCTTTGTTTTAGGAAGCTTGGTTATCAAATCCATCGTTAGTTCCTCCCACTTCCATACCGGTATCTCCAAAGGTTGTAACTTCCCGTACGGCTTTTGATGTTCTGCTTTCACTTGGGAGCATGTTAAGCATTTCGCGACGTATTTAACTATGTCACGCTTCATACCCGGCCACCAATAGTTGGCTTTCAAGTCTCGATACATTTTTGTAGCCCCGGGATGGACCGAATATCGAGACTTATGTGCCTCGTCGAGCAAGGCAGCCTTGACTTCACAGAATCGTGGGATCCATATTCGGCCGAACCGTGTCTTAAGCCCGGTCGAATTCTCTTCTAGATAATCGATCACACCTTTTAATCTTTCCCTCTTCAGGTCTTCCGCTCCGAGCGACTTCATTTGGGATTCACGGACCGCCTCGAGTAATCGTGGCGTAACTATCATCTTCATGGATTTTACTCTTATGGGAGATGGATACTCTTTACGGCTTAACGCATCGGCTACTACATTTGCCTTTCCTGGGTGGTAGAGGATATCACAATCATAATCCTTGATAAGTTCCAGCCATCTCCGCTGCCTCATATTTAGGTCTCTCTGTTCAAAGAAATATTTAAGGCTTTTGTGGTCCGAGTAGATGGTACATTTTGCCCCATATAGATAATGCCTCCAAATCTTTAATGCAAACACTACCGCTGCTAATTCCAAGTCGTGTGTGGGGTAGTTCACCTCATGAGGCTTCAATTGTCGCGAGGCATAAGCGATAACTCTCCCTCTTTGCATTAGAACACAACCCAATCCCTGGTGTGAGGCGTCTGAATAGACCACCAGATCTTCGGTTCCGTCTGGTAGTGTTAAGATCGGGGGACTTGATAGTTTCTCTTTTAACATTCGAAAAGCCTCCTCATGTTCTTTCTCCCATACAAACTTCTCTTTCTTTCTTGTCAATTTTGTTAAGGGCAAGGCTATCTTGGAAAAATCTTGTATGAATCTTCTGTAATATCCCGCAAGACCCAGAAAACTTCTTATCTCTGTCGGGTTTTTCGGAGAAACCCACTTCATTACAGCATCAATCTTTGAAGGATCAACCAAAACACCCTCCGAATTTATTACGTGCCCCAGAAACTACACTTCCCTAAGCCAAAAGGCGCATTTTGAAAATTTTGCGTAGAGCTTCTCCTTACTGAGAACTTCAAGTACTTCACGCAAGTGTACTGCATGTTCATCTTTGCTTCGTGAATAAACCAGAATATCATCTATGAATACAATCACAGACCTATCCAACATGGATCGGCATACACGGTTCATAAGGTCCATAAAAGCCGCCGGCGCATTTGTTAACCCGAAGGACATAACTAAAAATTCATAATGTCCGTAACGGGTTCTAAATGCGGTCTTTGGAATGTCTTCTTCTCGTACTCTAACCTGATGGTACCCCGATCGCAGATCTATCTTGGAGAACCAACTCGCCCCTTGTAACTGATCAAAAAGGTCGTCAATTCTAGGTAAAGGGTAGCGGTTCTTTATGGTTAGCTTATTTAACTCCCTATAGTCGATGCACATGCGCATCGACCCGTCTTTCTTCTTAACAAATAAGACGGGCGCTCCCCAAGGCGACACACTTGGGCGTATAAAGCCCTTGTCTAGGAGGTCTTGTATTTGTGTCATTAATTCCCGCATTTCCGTGGGAGCTAATCTATAGGGAGCCTTCGCGACCGGGTTCGCACCCGGATTCAATTCGATATTGAATTCCACTTCTCGCTCGGGAGGGAGTCCCGGCAATTCTTCCGGGAATACATCCGGAAATTCGTTCACAACTTCTACATCTTCAAGCTTTGGGAGGCTTTGTTGAGTATTTACTACGTAAGCTAAGTATGCTCTACTCCCATTGAGCACGTACTTAGTGGCTTGAACGAGAGTACATAGCTTCGCTTCCATCTTTCTTTCGCCTTGTACATTTAATTGTCTTCCACTTGGAGTTTGGAGAAGTATAGATTTGGTTTCACATTTTATCTCTGCATGGTTTTGAGACATCCAATCCATACCCACTATTACTTTGAATTCCCCCAAGATCATGGGGATAAGATCAATAGCAAACTCCTCATCCTCAATGGTCAATTTGCAATTTTTACATATTTCGTGCAACAAGTAATTTTTGCTATCTGCTATCTCTACTTCTAAGGGCATCGACATTCGTTCAATCTTAAAGGATGGATGTTGAACAATTTCACTAGAGATAAACGACATGGTAGCTCCGGTATCAAACAAAACGTAAACCGGTATAGAATTTATTAGAAAAATACCTGAGACCACATTTGGCTGGGACTTGGCTTCTTCAGACGTGATCTGAAACATTCTCCCCTTTGCCCTAGAACCCTCTTGCTTCCTATCTTCTTTCTTTGACCCTTGTTGAAGCTTTGGACATTCCGACTTGATATGCCCTTTTTCGAAACAGTTGAAACAAGTCTTTGGGTTGTCCGGGCATTGATAGGACGAATGCCCCTCCTTACCGCATTTAAAGCACCCCTTCTTACCTAGCAAACACTCTCCGGTATGGAGCTTTCCACACGTCTTGCATGGTGTAATCCCACCCTTCGACTTACCCTTTCTTCCTTGATCCTGAAACTTCCCCTTTTTGGATGGACTAAAACTTGCACCTTTTTCACTCGGCCTCTTTTCACCTCGCTCCTCTTGCCTTTTAATTTCGATTTCTCTATCTCGCGCTAAATCAATGAGCTCTTCAAGAGTTTCACATTTTGAGGGAGTGATGAACTCTCTAACTTCTGCTTTTAACACGCCATAAAAACGACTTATCTTCATCCTCTCGGTTGTTACCAATTCTCCACAGAACTTCATCTTATCCATAAAATTGTTTGCTATTTCATTCACTGATTCGTTTTTCTGCCGGAGGCGTAAGAAATCCTCCTGAATCTTGTCGATAGCCGACTGAGGACAATGATATCTCATGAAGGGCCCCTTAAACTCCTGCCAAGTCATAACTTGCAGTCTGTCTTTGCCTACCTCCTTGCTGTGAGCATCCCACCAATCCTTCGCCTGATGGGTTAGTAAACCGGTAGCGAACATCACTTGATCCTCCTTATCACACCGACTTCGTATAAAGACCGCCTCTATGTTCGAGATCCATCTTTGACATTCAACAGGATCTATTTTACCGTCATACGTCGTCGGATGGCATGCCATAAAATCCTTATAGGTGCACCTTCGTTCCTTACCTCTACTCTTGGATCCTTCGATTAATTCTTTCAATTCTTCAAACCTACTGGTCATCATAGCATCCACCACACCCAGAACTCGGCTTTCTACTTCTTGAGCCAACCGTGGTAGATTGGCTTGTATAACCCCTTCCGCTACTTCAGTGACTCTGTTCTCGAATGCTTCTTGTCTAGCCGCATCATTGTTATCATCATTATCATCATTGATATTTCTTGCATCAGCCATCTACACAACATCACATTTATATTTAACACAACTAACAAGCTTTCATTACGTCATAGTTCATTACTCCAAGTTTATTTCATCCACCTTCCCTTAGTTGAATTTTACTTGTCTTTTTTAAATTTTTACTATTCGTTCATATTATTCGACTCGTCACCTCCGATTATTTCGAGTTCATCACTTCATAATTTCTATTTATGGTTCCCCATACTTATGAAGTCCCACATGGACTTTTCATCACAATTTAGTAGGCTTTCAATTGATACGGGAACTTAGAATGTGTAAAAACAAGGCAAATCAGCGAACCAGACCCACGCTAGCCGTCGGCGACGGCAGGGTAGCCCGTCGGCGACGGCTCTTAAAAGTGGGCGTTGGGTAAAAAGGTCCGTAGACAGGAACTTAGGCCGTCGGCCAAAATAAGGCGTCGGCGACGGACATACAGGGCGTCGGCGACGGCCTTCCCCTGATCGTTTCGCTGCAACTTCATTTTTTTGTGTTTTAACCCACTTCCAGGTCCGTACCAGCTGCCCGGGTTCCGGAATTACTTGTTTTGCTACCCATAATTGTTACTTCACATATTTAACTTAACCTTACATCATAAACTCATAACATATACTAGCATTTATCGAAATCATACATTATTACCTCATTGGCGATTATGGAGCGAGCACACTTTCGAACGAGCCATTGGTTTGAGTTCAAGCATCGCGTTAAAAGCTCGAATCCCTCAAACCTTGGCTCTGATACCAACTTGTTAGGACCACTATTTCTAAAATACTAGATTACATGCTAAGCAAGATCTTTCGGACATTGAAATACAATTTTGACACTTAATAGAAAATTTTTGCAAAATTTGGGCATGACCCGTTTGTAAAACGAGCATACCCCCTGTTTTGACATAACTTACAACGTTTACACTACGACCCATTTAACATAAAACCATCCCAACAAAAACGACAAGTTTTCAATTCTAAAACATTTCAACAAGTTTAACAAGTAATAAACACGACCCAAAAGCATGCATATAAGTTGCGGAAGCGCTTGGTATCATAAGGCTTGAACATGTGCTCGTCCCATATCTCCAAATCGCCTAAAGAGGTGCTTTACCTACATTAACATTCACAATTTAAAAGGTTAGTTATCTCATGGAAAATCATAACCCTTCGTTTTAGCTTTATACATATAAAACCTTCTTACTCTTAAGCATACAACAACCCAACAATTGGGTTAGGCATAACCACTCTCGTAGAGAGTTCGACATACACATTCGACCCGTGTAATTGGGTTTAGCATAAACACTCTCGTAGAGAGTTAAGCATACACGTTCAACCCGTGAAATTGGGTTTAGCATAAACACTCTCGTAGAGAGTTAAGCATACACGTTCAACCCGTGAAATTGGGTTTAGCATAAACACTCTCGTAGAGAGTTAAGCATACACGTTCAACCCGTGAAATTGGGTTTAGCATAAACTCAACATTACTTTCGTTAGCATACCCAAATCCACAAGGGATTTGTCGCTTACTTACTACATTGTCACGTTCGTTATACAAGGATAGCTTTACATTAAATTTAATATAAATGGGAAATATAATAAAGATTCGTGTAAAACGAAACATACCTCGATCTTGTACTCCTTCCGCTTGCTTAGTGCTTGTACCTTCTTCTTTTACGCCTACATTAGAACATTCATTCCTTCACTTAGTTTGTCAATACTTTCTACTATTCTCATGTACATTCATCTTTTATGCATTTCATCGAACACTTGGTAGGCGTCATATTTAAGGTACAAGGTACAAGTCTATTAAGCATGTTCCTACTAACTCATTACAACACAAGAATCATCTTCCCCTAATTTCACATAATTTTCATTCTAAAATTAGTTTATCTAGCATTCAAGCATCACAACAACTTCACATATCAACTAAAACATGATCATAATCCTTACGAACTTCCTATTAGTAACATAACCTTAACAAAGTGGGGTTTTCACTACATTTTTCATACAACCTACAATCAAACATAATTCTTGCCCTAGAAGGTAATTTACATCTCAGATTTCCCTATTCTAATACAAGAAATCGAGATTGGGATTATCCCCTCATCCTACAATTCAAGATTTTTCAGGAATTGAACTTACCACTTAAGAGATTAGGGTTAGCTAATCACAATTTAGAGAACATGCATCAGATTGGCTCATGAATTTGGATTGATTCACTTGATTCTTTGAACTAGGGTTTCCCCCTCCTTTGGCCTTGTTTGATCGCAGAGAACTCCCACACACGTACTGTGTGTGGGGTTTTTCTTAATTGTTATATTTAACTATCAAATTTTGATAGTTACAACCTTGACCCCTCTATTTTCATCTTAATTAAATTTAGGCATCATTTCTTTACTATTAGATTTAATCTTATATTTATTCAATATTTTTGGGGTGTTACAGATCAAAATCGTTCTCGAACTGATTAAGGGACACTTTTCAGCCCTTCGTTTACTTAGGCTGGTCCACGCAATTGTTGATATGTTTGTCCTCTTAAATCCACCGCTCAAACTTCAACTTTTTGCTTTGTGATACGCTTTTAGGTAGTTTTATACTGTGACATCTGTGTGTCCCATTCCAAGGCATACCCCCGCGATCAAGGTAAGCACAACGGTTCATCGTAGCAGGTGAGTATACTGAGATCATCCTTTTATTCTATTTTTTTATTTTCAATGCCAGACTTCCTGGTGAACAGGTCAGTACTTCCGTACAGCAGAGAGACCAAGGAAGATCCGACAAGAGCCCTTTTATTCTATTTTTTTTGTTTTTATATATATTTTTTATTTTACAACGCCAGACTTCCTGGTGAACAGGTCAGTACTTCCGTACAGCAGAGAGACCAAGGAAGAAATGACGAGGGCTCTTTTAGCAAGATATCTTGACTGTGCCCAGGTCTGCATATAATCTGGATGCAACAGAGGGACAGCCCGGATGATACATCAGTATAAAGACCCGAAACTTCAGATGTTGGCTATCTATCAACGCAGGATTTAAGACCATGAAATCATACACCGTTGGTCTGTTACCCACGAGATGTCCAGTCCATTATGTTTGTATCACTTTGCTTATTTTGCTTTTCGAGCGGCAGACCTATCAACACATCGCAGTGGAGCCTAACCTGTTTAACATTGAAACCTTACGTGTGTTAATCGAGTTCTTTAACACGAAAGCTCATTTCATTTCCCTAGCAACTATTTCTCCCCCTCAAACGATGCGAATGTACATATATGTTTTTTTGTTTTTGTTTTTGTTTTTGTTTTTTTTTTTGTTTTTTTGTTTTTTTTTACTTTTCTCCCCCTCAAACTATGCATATGTACATATATGTCCTTCTTCCCCCCTAAATTTGTGCATCACACTTTATGCGCAAATTTACTTATTTATTTACATTAGTATGAAACCGATTTTTTTTTGTCGCTCAGTCGGTGATACGTGTCATTTTCAAAAGATCTACAAGCACATTGAATCTCGAGATGCTGACAGTTTTTGTAAAAATATCCGCTGAATTAGCATCAGTGTGGATCTGTTTGAGTTTAAACAAGCCTCTGTCATAGCAATCGCGAATAAAACGCACCTCGATATTTATGTGTTTGGTTTTAGAGTGAAAAACAGGGTTTTGTTAGTGCAGTGATGTCTATCGCCTGCGTCAATCAGAACCGTAGCTGAAACTGTAGTAAAATAGGCTTTATATTGTAATTATAAGAAATAGGCAAGGTGGCAAACTTGTAAATAAGGGGAATCCCTTATAACCTTGTGCCTATAAATAGGAGCCTTAGGTTAAGAGTTAAACACTTTTGCCACATTAGAGCTTGGAGAAGCTAGGTGCTTAGAGAGAGAAACTAGAGAGAGAAAGTGGCAAAACGTGATTCTCGGAGCTTGTAATCGTTACATCATCAATAGAATCACGTCATTCGTACGATCTCGTGTGTTCGGTCACACACGTTCACGGATTCCGCACGTTGAACGTGTCGTTACGCAATCGAATCGGAGCGAAACCGGACCTAACAAGTGGTATCAGAGCAGGTGCTCGGTTGCGAAGATCAAACTCACAGATTCGTACAAGTTTTCAGCAAATTCAGAGCCAAAAACATCCAGATTTGTCAAATTCTTCTTAACTTTCTTGTTCTTCACGTTTTTCTATGAATTTTACAAATTTGAACGGGTTTTTACGGTTCAAATTGGCTGAAATTTTGATATGTTGTGCGCATATATCTGATCTATAATCCTACAAATTTTCAGGTCAAAATTCCAAGCCGTTTGGGAGAAATCTGCGTTTTTGTGAACTTTTTGCTGAAACCGTTCGTCGAAGTGTTCATCAGTTCTTGTTCGATCGAACAGGCCACTCGTTCGAACAGGCCACTCGATCGGTTAGGAAGTTTCAGTCGATCGAACAGCAATATTTCCCAACCGATCGGCCAGCAAAGTGCTAACCGATCGGCTAGCATACCCTTGGATCGAACAGCAGGAATATTCCTAACCGAACGGCTAGCAAAGTGCTAACCGAACGGCTAGCAAAGTTGCTTTGAATCGAACAGCCTATTGTGCCAACCGATCGGCTAGCAAAAGTGCTAACCGATCGGCTAGCAACTCTTGGATTGGCTGGTTAAGTTGTTCGAACAGCAAGTAGTGTGATATTCCCAACCGATCGGCTAGCAAAGTGCTAACCGATCGGCCAGCAAATCTCAAACGAACAGCAACTACACTCAGCCGAACGAACAGGATTTTGGATCGAACAGCTATTCGATCGAATAGTATTTTGGCTCGAACAGCAACTTGATCGAACAGCGGGTATCTCAACCGATCGGTTACACCAACCGATCGGCTAGCAACCATTCCCAACCGATCGGTTACACCAACCGATCGGCTAGCAACCATTCCCAACCGATCGGTTACACCAACCGATCGGCTAGCAACCATTCCCAACCGATCGGTTACACCAACCGATCGGCTAGCAAACCTGTCCTGTCTGATCGGCTAGCAACACGTCCATTCGATCGACTAGCATCTCTAATCGATCAAGTTAGTCATTCAATTGGCTAGCAAGTATTTCCATTCGATCAAATAGCACACATCTCTCATTCAATTGAGTTGCACATATCTCGTTCGATCGGCTCATTCGATCAAAGAGCATAAATACTTGTCATTTCACATTTTCATCAAGAGTTATTTCACAAGTTTAAACTGATCGATTGTTTGTGTGTTTGCAGGTGAATCAAGGGATTTTTACAAGGGGCAAATTACAAGAAGTTGAAATTGTGTGAACTTTAAGTGAAAAACATTTTTTTTTAATCACAATTATCCAAAATTTGGCAAAAATGTTTGATGAACAAGAAAACATTAAACTTGAAAGAGCAAACAATTGGTATTGTGGTAGTTATTTTACGTCAAAGGAGGTCGTGATTGAAAGATTTAAATATTTTTTGCGTAGGAAATATGAGAAATTTAATGATCTGGAAAAGCGATATAATGATTTACTTGATGGTCTGGGAATGTATTATGTAACGATATCAGACGCTGAACTGAAATCTAAGTTTGAAGATGCATTACCTTTAGAGTGGGATGAATTTGTGTGTAAGGTGAAAAAGGATTCTAGGTTCTCAAAATTTAGTTCAAAAGAGTTCATTAGAGAGCTTAGAACACAGAATTGTGAAATTGAAAAGAAAAAGAAAGAGTTGATAGTGAAGTTAGAAAAGAACTTAGAAAATTTAGATTTGAATGTGATTGATGAAATAAAAGAACGAATTGATGAGTGTCTTGCAGCAAAATGGAATATGAGATACGATATTAAGAGGGGTTGTTATATTGATAAAGATTCGAATCCTCTTGATTTTGTTAAACTTTTTTGTGCAGGTACATATGAAAAGATGATTGAAGAAGGTTTGAAATGCGAAAAATCAAGAACAGACAGTGTCAAACTTCTGAAGGATGTAGAGAGCTTGACATTGGAAAACAATACTCTGAAAAACGAGAAGAAAGCTGATGACGAACATATTCAGAGTTTACGTTCAAGCTGTGAAAAATTGAGATCTGATAATGACAAACTCTTAAAGAGTCTTGAGAGTTTGTTATTGGAAAACAACAATTTTAAAAAATTGGAAAATGATTTCAAAAGCCAAATGAAGATTTTACAAGATGAGAGGGATATTTTTGGCAAGAATAATTTTGAAAAACAAAGCGAAATAAACTCTCATCTTGCTAAAATTATTCGACTTGAGCATGAAGCTGTAGATGCTCAAAAGAAAATTGCTGAATTTGAAAAAGATTTTGAAAGCAAAAGCAAATCTTCAGAATCTGAAGATTTCTGGATTAAACTGGAAAACAGAAATCTAAAAGAGAATGAAACAAGATTTCAAGAACAGTTAAAAGTCTTGGAAAATGAAAAATCTGTTCTTGAAAATCTTAAAATTGAAAATGAAAAATCAATCAAGTCTTATCTTGAGAGAATATCACAGCTTGAAAATGAAGCTGAGAATTCAAGGATCAAGATTGATGAACTTGAAACGAAATTGAAAGGTTTTGTGACTTCATCAGACAGGTTGAATTTTCCTTGTCCAAAACCGATCAATTCTGTTCCAATAAGTGACAAGGTCACAAATTTTGACAAAGTCAAAATTGAAGACTGTGATGACAAATCTGATGATGAAAAAGAAAAGGAAGAAAAAAGAAAAACATTTTTGAAATTAAATGAAATGTTTAAAAATACTGTTTTACATTCTACTGAGAAAGGTGAATGCTCAACACAAAAACCTGTAAAGAAGAATGTGGAACAAAAACAAAAAGATAAAAATTTGAAAAATCCTAAAAAAGAAAATAAAAGCTCATCAGATCAATCATCCAATCATTTTCAAAAATCACAAAAAGTTAAAAATGAAAACTCACAAAATGTTGGTAATAAGTGGTGCAGGTTTGACCACAGTGCTCCAAAGTCAAATCCAACATTGAGGAGGAATGCAGATTACTACAAAGCCAGACAGTGTTATGATCTGAGCGTTTGGAGTGAAGGTGATATATGGTATGATAACAGAGCGTGTTACTCTTGTGGAGTTAGAGGTCACATTGCTGTTAACTGCCAGAATTGGAGTTATGAAACGCGAAGATGCTTTAACTGTCAAATTCAAGGACACATTGCCAGAGATTGCCCAAGGAGATCAATGGGAAGATCGAGGGCTGAATCTCAAAGTAAGGCAAAGAAACCAGTCAAAGTCAAGCCCAAAGGACAGAAAGTACAAGAACCAAAAATTCAAGAACAGAAAGTTCAGGAAACGAAAGTAAAACTTTCTCAAGGGCAAAAAGACAGACTGCGTAAGAAGAGGAAGAAGGCCAGAGAATATCTGGAAAGGATTTTGTCCCCGGGTTCATCTGTTGGTAAGAATAAGAGTACTGATGAATTGCTTTACTCGACTGCAAAGTCAAGAAAGCAGAGTTCGTCAGATGCAAATCTGAGGACAAAAGAGGAGATAAAGAAAAAGGTAACATTTAGTGGCAATGAATCTGTTTCTTCGGAAACAAAGGAGCCACATGTCGGCAATGAATCTGACAGATCAAAGTCGGACAAGCCACATTCAGGCAATGATTCTGGTTCGTCAAAACCAGAAGAGCCAAGTTTTGAGGTAAAATTGTCAAAATCACCCAAGGCTGGTCAGGCTTGGGTGAATCTGTTTAAATGAAAATCCTGACTTGCCGGAGTTCCCAGGTTGGTAAGCGTGGAACATGAATCGGCACATTTCTTGAGAAATTTCACTATGGTGATTTTTCGTTCTTCAAAAGATAAATCAGGGACATTAAGTTGTACTTGATTCATCTTTCCTACAAGGAATAATATGAAAAACAATGTGATGAAACCCCGAGTTTATGAAATGTCACACAAAACTAATTTTCCGGAAAAACCATTTTGATTAAAACAAACTTAAGTGTTTTGAAATCATAATGGGAAAATAGTTTGTTGTGAGGGGGAGTTCTGATTGTTTATGCCAAATGAATGGCGAATTGAAGTGATTCGATATCAGTTTGTCATTTTATTTGTACAGTTTTCAAATTTTCCTTGAAAATCAAAATTGAAACATATTTTGATTTTAGGGGGAGAAAAAAAAAATTTATAAAAATTAGAAAATTTGAAAATTCCAAAAACATTGAAAAAGCAAAAATGAGTTTTGTTGACAAAAGAGGAAATGATAGTACATCAGTGGACTATCACAGCATGCTAAAGAAATGTAATGTCAAATGTGATAAACGGTCTCACTAATGATGTGACGATAGGTTTTCGTACATTTAGTAGATTTATTCGGGATATAAACTTAAAATTTCAAACTTGCGAAATTTGTGGGGAACACTACTTGGATATATAGGTAACCCCTGAAATCTCGTTTGAAAGGTCTCGTATTCTGATATACTAGGTGTTTATACTCTATGATGTCTGGGGTATTATTCCGGGACTTCTGCTGAATGGTAGTTCTGACCTAGTCCCTGGCTAATACTTTCACCAAAATGCTTGAAACATAGCATAAAGCCCTCAGCTGATTAGACAATAAAATTGATAATCATCTGTTGTAGCTGAAAAGATCCTCTAAAGGGGACACATTGCAAGTCGAAACTGATATCTCTCTGCTGAACGGAAGTTCTGACCTGAGATCCCTCAGTTCTCGCATTTAACCCCTAAATTATATACAGACATCATTGTAGTATTCTTGCCTGTAAGACTGAATATTGAGATTCTGGATACGGGAGTATATTCAAGAGGTGGGACACATGAATTGAGCTAAGTTCCTAAAACATCTAAATCGTATCCTGAATAGATTGAAAATTGTGTGAAAATTTAAGAGGACAACTATATCGTCAATCGAGGTGAATCGTTTAGAACTTAAAATGATTAAAGCTTAACGGTGCTAGTGATTTGTCTCAAGAACTGATATGATCCTCTTACACAAACTCACAAAAATATTATTTGTATATATTTGTTTTCTGCATTTCATTCAAAATTAAAAACCCAAAAAGATTTTCGGAGTGTTTTAGCATAAAGTTTGAAAAATCAAAAAGATTTTCAACAACTGATTTTGAAAAGCTGATATTCAAAATTCGAGTGCTATTCATGATGAACAGGTTTGGGAGAATATGTTGAAAACTTTAAATGTCATATACAAATATTTCAAAAGATTGTGTATATTGGTTAATCAAGGTCATTTATTTGAACTTGATGTAACTAATGTGTTTGTTGAAAATGATATCTACCAGTAAGTTTACGGGAATTAATTGTTATAAATTTGTGAAACTTATAGTGAGGTAGAGGATATGCAGGTTAACCAGGTTTCAAGTCCTGAGCAGATGTAGAACAAAGCCAGGAATTGATCCTGAACTTGTGAAACAATGAAAGCCAGACTACGATCCCGACAGCTGAGTCTAAGGGGGAGTCTGAAGACGAGCTCAACGCAAACGAAAGCGTGGATTCGAAGAGCCAGGTATCGTTCCTGGAAGAGCTTGTAATCGGAAAGCAGGTGTCGATCCCAAAAGCACGGAAGCTTGTTGAAAGGGGGAGCCTGAAGAAAAAGAGTCTAAACGAGAGAGGGAGCAACGAAAGCTCAAAAACAGATCCACGGGGATTTTGTTCAAAAAGAAAGGAGTCTATGGTTGCTGATACCGTCAAACCTTCAAAGAAGACTCAGAGAGAGAGAGAAAGACAAGTCGCTACGAGTTTGACTACAGATTGACTGCGGCAATATCCAAGGGGGAGTCTGTTAGTGCAGTGATGTCTATCGCCTGCGTCAATCAGAACCGTAGCTGAAACTGTAGTAAAATAGGCTTTATATTGTAATTATAAGAAATAGGCAAGGTGGCAAACTTGTAAATAAGGGGAATCCCTTATAACCTTGTGCCTATAAATAGGAGCCTTAGGTTAAGAGTTAAACACTTTTGCCACATTAGAGCTTGGAGAAGCTAGGTGCTTAGAGAGAGAAACTAGAGAGAGAAAGTGGCAAAACGTGATTCTCGGAGCTTGTAATCGTTACATCATCAATAGAATCACGTCATTCGTACGATCTCGTGTGTTCGGTCACACACGTTCACGGATTCCGCACGTTGAACGTGTCGTTACGCAATCGAATCGGAGCGAAACCGGACCTAACAGGTTTTTTGATAATTTGGATAACGGCAACCTTATCAAAATAAGTAGTAGAGTTTAGATAAGTCAAACCGTAATCCTTGAGCTGGTGTTGTATCCAAAGAACCTGAGAGCAGTAGGCAACAGATGCTGTAACGCACTTTGCTTCCGCTGCAAAAGTGAGTTGTTGCTTCTTGCACTGCCATGAGATGAGACTGTCCCCCAAGAATTGGCATCCAGCTGATGTATACTTCATATCCCTGTTTTGACGAACTTGTGTGCCCAGCAAAATTTTCACTTCTCTCAACGAGCGCCTTTCGAACTTCTTTCTTATCACCAATGCATGTTCCTCATCATGATCCGGACCTTTAACTTGCTCGAAGCAACTTTCTCATACCCGATTCGCTGTGGGATTGTGCACCAGCAACTTCCTTATGCTATACCAGATTGCTCCCCCTCATTTGATGCAGTAGAGTTGTTGATCACCGGTGGATCTACAGTGCAGTCTGAGAGAATTGCTCCCAGAAACAGAGAAGTTCCTTGAATGTTTGAGAGTCCTGAGGAGACTTCAGTGTTACGTACTGCACCATCAGGGATAGCTATAGCAGGTTCAGAAATCGGCTTCTGAGTAGTCGAAGAATGAAGTTGCGAGCCACTCTTGGTGAAGAGAACCTCCATTCTTTTGTCGCACATCAGAGATACGCTCAAAGGTTGTGCTACAGATCAGGGACATAATTGACGTCTTGAGAAGGTGAGAAGCCCGTTTCTGACAGAGCCCTTCATGGTAATTCTTCCAGTTTCCTCTCCCGCGAAGTTGACAAATCCATCGTCGAATACCTTTTTTTTGTTATTCAACTGGGATAAGTCTTCTGTCACGTGTCTGGAACAACTACTATCGATAAACCAAGGTCTAACGATTGCCCTCCATAGCCGTTCCTACACACTTAGCGGGATTAATTAGAAACTGGAACCCAGGCCATTGTTGACCTGAGTTGACCATCGCTATCAGTGTATGAAACCAAACGGAAAATCATATGACTCTTAACATCGCCGGTGGTTTTTGGCGATGGAGTGGATGGTGATGGTTGTGAACACGGAGACTGGGATCCAACAGGAGTTTTAGGTTTCCAATTCCTAGTGTCTGAAACACTTTCATTTGTTGGAAAAACTTTTGTTTTTCTTTGAAACCTGTTAATGTTTGAAAAATTTTTGTTCTCCTGTTTGGCAAGATTCCAGTCTCTGTCAGAAGGCTTTGCTTTGGGAGGACCATTTTTGGTAAAGTGAGAGGGCATGGCCTTCTGATGGTACATGTTCCTAGAGTAGTAGGGACGATGAACACAATTTCTTGCGATGTGTCCCGGAATTCCACAGTTAAAACATGTCTGCCTTTTTTGAGAAAAAGACATCTAGTTCGGCTTGCGTTATTCTCGAGAACTGATCACGTCTTTTCCATTCATTTGACACTGAGTGCTTTGGAGTGTGCTTGTTCTTGGAGGAACCCGCTTTACAGCTGTCAACACAAGAGTCAGTATCGACAGCTTTACCCTTCAACTTAGGTTCAGTTTGCATGAGAGACGGGTTTTCCTTTTGAATTTTCTTTTTCCGTGGTCTTCTGTTTTTACGTGATCGTTTCTTCTTTGAAGGAGCAGATTCGGTAGACTTTGCTTTATTTGAAATGCTTTCTTCCGAATCTGATCCTTTGGGATCGAGAGTTGAATCTTCTGTTGAATTGACTTTCACAGATTCCTTTTCCTCAGAAACTATGTTCTCAGGAGTTTCTGCAGAATTGGTTTCCGCAGATATCTCTTCTTCAGTTTCATCAGTTGAATCAACTGTTGAATTGATTTCTGTGGATCCATTTTCTTCAGGCTCCAAGATCTCATGAGTTTCCTCAGAAATGGTTTCTACGAATATCTCTTCTTCAGCTTCATCAACCTCTGAGTTTCTAACATCAGCTGATTCTGGTTTCTCACACGAAGAGCAATCTATGTTTGAAACTGTTTGACTCTCTTCGGGCGTTACACTACTTGGTTCTGAGTGTTTGTCATACTCAAAATTCCCAGAAGCGCTACGCTCATCATCTGAAGTACCAGAATCTGCAACTTGAATGTCCGGTTCATCAGATGATCCCTGTTCATCAATTTCTTTACCAACATTGTTAAACACATTAACTTTCTCATCTTTATCCTGTTTAGAAGTTTCTGATGTATCAGTTGATATTTCAAGCACACTAGAATAGTTGCCCGAATCACCGGAACTGATTTCCGAGTCACTTGAAACAGGTGTTTCAAGTTTATCAGTCGATACATCAGATTTTCCTGTTAAAGCATTTTCGTAACGATCATAATCTAAAACCACAACACCTGAATTATCAGTTTTAATTGGAATACCCCGACTCTCAGCATACCAAGACATAACACAGTTCCGAGCGTAATGATCGGGTTTGGTAGCATCCGAATCATCAGCAACATCAACAACGATTGAATGTGGTTCATCATCCATTGCAGACTGCTCTTCAACTGTCATTGATTCTGCACATGAACTAGAACAGTTATTATTTTCTACAGAATCACAATCAGAATTCGACAAAATTTCTTGTGGCTCATTTGCGAATGTTTTCACTGGTTCTGTTTCATTCTCTGGTTCATTTTCCTTTTCAAATTTGCCAGCCGATTCATTTGAGCAATTTTGATCCGCATTCTTAACAAAATTCATTGGTTTTTGAAAATCAGGGGGTCTGGCATTCTTTGGTTTGAAAGGCTCCCATGTAACATAATCACTCGGTTTACCATAAATCAATGTATCATAATTTTCTTGTTCCTGCTCAGTAGTAGGCATTATTGAGTAATTATGATTATATGGCGGTGGAACCTGTTTGTAGCCCAAACCCTTACCCTTATTTTCTTTATAAGCAAGTTGCACATCGCACAGATTACGAACAGTGTCGCTGGAAGTATCAAACCTTTTAATGTTTAACTCGTTTTGTTTATACTTTCCAGTGAGGAGCTCTAGCTCACCCTTCACAGAGTCACATTCAAGAGTTTTAACTGTGAGTCTATGTTTATAATCTTGAACCCAACATTGCTGTTGATTCACGTCTCTGTGAAGTTGAGCTATGTCCTTCTTAAGTGCGTCAATCTTTTCATAGAGAATTTTATTGTTCTCTCGAAGACCGATGTACTTTGCCATGACACTGTTGTAATCATCCATCATTTTAGAATTGAGTGCCCTCAGTTGTGCAACCCTATTCCTGCAAGGTTCAGTACACAACAGATAGTTGACAGTGTCAATGAGCGATCTTGGTTTTTCTGGCTGAGTTTGGGCTTGGGGTGCTGGACTATTGACTGCAGCTTGCTGGGCTTGAGGTTTCAGTTTCGCCACTTCATCGGGATGAGATTCTTTTGACTGTGCGTATAGATCTTGGTTTGATTGTAAATGATCCCACAACCAAGAAACAAAGGAGTCTTTATCATTACCCAAAAAAGTATTCATCCAACTCCTTACTTCCTCTTTTCGTCCCCCTCTTTTAAGCGAGCGCATCACAAATTCCACTACAGGATCAACATTGTATTCTCCTATAAACTCATTTAGCTTTTCTTTCACTCGATCCCGCAACCTTCCAGCTCCATCTTCAGAAATAATGATTTCAAACCGCGAATCGTCAGCATAATCCATCACGTTCTGGTTCGGGTTTGGGTTTTGATTTTGTTTCTGGGGTGCAGTGCTGTTAACGGTAGTTTGGATAATTGGGCTGAAGACAATGTTCGGATTTGCATTCGGCTTTGGATTACATATTGGGCTGAAGACAATGTTTGAGTACTGAGTTTGGGCTGTAGACATCTTCAAACACTTTGGAATCGAACAATCCCGCTTTGTGTACCGTATCTCAAAACCTGTCAAAACTAATACCGTAAAGCAAACAAACCCTTTTTTTAAATGATTTTTTTATTATTATTTTATTATATATATTTTTTTTATACTAAAATAGGTTATATATTATACCCCTTTTTTTATTTTTCTAAAAATTTTTTACTTTTAAAATAATAATTAATATTTTTTTAATATATTATATAAAAACCCTTTTTAATTTAATATAATATTTTTTAAAATAAACTAATATTAGAATTATATTATATTATATTAATAATTATGTAATGATTACCTAATGATGATTTATTATATTATTATTATTATAACATTAAAAAAACTTTAAACAACAATTTACGATGTCTTCTTCGTAAGTTCCCGAAACCCTAATCCAAGATTTCAGCCGCCAAGAACTTTTCCGACAACACCGTCGCCGGAGATAATAACGAAGAGACGAACGACAGGAGGTGGATGATGGTGACCGTGGAGGTGATCGGTGATGGTGGTTCGTCGCCGGAGACTGTTAACGACGGTGATGACGGACGGGAAGATGAGCGGATGGTTATGTTATGGTAGACGCCGGACGGTGATCGATATCTATGGTGGTTGGAGAAGACCGTTGATGATCGATGATGATGAAAACGAAACTAGTGTAAGCGGTGGTTAATGGTCGTCGGAGAAGAAACGGTGATGGCCGGAGAAGTAGGGACGGCGATGAGGATGTAACGACGGTGAATGGTGCAGTCGCCGGAGATGACGATGAAGGTGGGGGTTTAACGCTGAACGGAAGTGATGATCGGCGGAGTCAATGGTGTTCGGAGAAGACGACTGTTGGTGGTTATGGAGGTGAGTTGAACGGAGAAGTTGAAAGGAGATCGGAGGTGAGGAGTTGCAGGTTTTGTGGAACGATGAATGACAGAGGATGATGATGATCGATGACGATGAGTGTCTCGGATTGAACTGGCGTTGATCCGGGATGATTCTTAAGAGTATCTCGTATGAAGCAGTTGATGTTCGAGATGATTACGGATGGATGATTACGGATGATTACCAAGAGGTAGATGAATGAATGAATGATGAACTGGATGTGATTGAAAAAGTATTTTGGATGGTTTTGTGTTGATTACGGATGAAGAAGGTGCGAGGTCAGATCATTACGGATTAGATGATGATTTCGGATGAAAGTTGTTTGATTACGGATAAGGAATGATGAAGATATGATCTCGGATGGATTGCAATTGTTGTGGACTGATTTCGGATGGAATGATGTGATGAATACGGACTAATGTCGGATGTACGATGAAAGATAAATGATGATGTACTGATGAGTGTACGATGATGATGATGATGAAATGATGATCTTGAAGTCAGACGTTGTTGTCGGCTGTGTTGATGAAAATGAATATATATTTTAAGGATTTTTGAAGAATAACACTTTTGTAAAAGATTAAAAGGCAAAATATGATTATTTTTTGAAGAATGCGATGAAGAATACGAAGAACGTGATGAAGATCTTCAACAAAAATGCAGATTTTTCTTGAAAGTTTGATATCAAATTGACTCTGATACCAATTGTAAGTCCCGAAAATACGGATCAAACAACGATATCAAACGATCACCAAGGATGGGCGGAATCCAAACTTGATGATGATCAAGAAATCAAGAACACAAAGATGAAGATTTGAATATACTCAAAGGCTTAAAGTTGCATACAATATTAATTGTCTAATACAACTTTCTAAAACCAAACAACCAACCAACCTTTTGCCCCTAATTATCATTTCCTATTTATAGTAAAGGGTTTCCCCCAAAACCCTAGGCCCATTATCCCTAAGCCCACTCTAATACCCCCACTTTCTAGAATCTTGGTCCATTAGCCTATAAGCCTACTAATCCATAAACCTATAGGGCCTAACAGTTAGAGGAACTGCCATTCGTCCTCTGGGCTTATCGAATGACCCCTAAGGCATCTAATGGAGAGACACCCTTTTGTTTAACATACGGGACGAAGACAGTTATCCCCATCGAAATAGGCTCCCCCACAACAAGGATGAGGCTACGGGACGCAGAAAACGAACAGGACCTCAGAACAAATATCAATATCTTGGAAGAGAGATGAGAGATCGCGGCTGTCAGGGAGACCAGGTTTAAGAAGCAAATGGAAAAATTTTACATTGCAAGGATGAAAAAGCTTAACCTGGTTCCCGGAGACTTGATCATAAGGGACAATGAAGTCGGCTTACAAGAGAACAAACGTGGGCAGGTGTGTATATATTTTTTTAGATATATTTTAGCTCTTTTTACTTGCAAATTAAAGTTTTAAATTTATAAAACACGGTATTCTACTATCACTCTACACACGTTAGGGCAAGTGCACCCATCGCGGACGAAGTATAATGATGGCAAGATACCGAGGTCGTCCAATGACACAAGAGCTTTTAATACCGGCTTATCGTCAACGTCTAATCGAACCAAATTTTGAAGAAAATATTTTAAAGCTATAAAAAGATAAACCAAAAAGTAAAAATAAAATATAAGGAAAAACAGATAGACAAGAAGGAATCAGTTGGTTCCGACTCCTCTTTCATGTATCCTTTTAATGATTTCCGCACTTTGAGCATTTTAAGAGAGTATCTTAGTTATAGTGGTAGGCCCCTCTTGTGAAGGTGATGTTACCCTCAACCTATTGGTCTGAGTCAGCAAGGATACAGTCTCGCAGGGTCGGATTATTGAAAGATAATTAAGTAAGTTATTAATGCGAAAAGTGGTGGGTCCCCTTCCAGGAAGCGATCACCCTCAACCCTTTGGTCTGAGTCAGCAGGGATACAATCCTCGCAGGGTTGGTTTAAAGTTTTAATAGTAGTTTATAGATAAGGGATTCAAGCATTTGGCACTTCTCCTGTCTGTGGGTAGAGCCCGTCCGACTCGTGAAGTGTTACTAAGCTTGAACCAGGTTCTCGCAGGATCTATACACTGAACGAGACATAAAATTTACCCAACCACCCTTCTAACCCCCTTCCAGGCAATTAACACGCTTTATATAGACTGTAAAGACACGAATATGTGAATCAACGACATATAAAGAATGATTAGATAATTTGCCTTTAATATAAAAAACTAGTTATTAAAGTCATTAATTCATACCCAATTAAAAAGTTGCCAAAGATTGGAAATCAAAAAAGAAATACATAAAAGATTTGTCTTCACCAAGTGATGTAAGAGTTTAGCCAAGCATGGCCTTTGTTTGACAAAGAATCTTACTATCGATCTTGGATCCCGAGACTACTACACACAGTCTAAATGATGGAAGATGGATGAAGGTGGTGGATGATGGTGTTGTACTGGTGGTGGAGTGATGGCCAGTGAAAGAGAAGTGGTTTGCTAAGGGATGGATTGGAATGAAACCAAGCACCCCTATTTATAGCTGAAAACAGAACGTCCACCAGGCTCGTGCCCGCCTGGCACGACCCTTCAGCCATCAGTCTATCTCCTCTTCATTAACTGCAATGTCAGACCTTGTACTAACACGGCCACGTGTGTCAACGGCACGGCCCGTGGCTAATGTACTTGTTGTACTACCTCAGATTCTAGAAATCTTAGAGTTGACTACGCCCCGTGTTGCCTTAGCACGGCCTCGTGTTAAGCTTTGGATTTGTCTTTTGTTGTTGTCTTTTTCTACTGTAGAGAATTCCCACTGGGCACGGCCCATGCTAGGTGAATACGGCCCTGTGCCAGAGCTTCTGATTTTGCTATTTCTTTGGTTTGGATGTGGACGGGGGCTTGGCGAGTTGCGTCAATCCTTCTTCATTGTATTTTATGTTGGTTTTTGCTGTTATTTTGCTCCTTTTGTGCATTTAAGATCTTTTGACCCTGTTAATTAAAAAGGAACAAAGAAACGCGATTTTTCCAACATTAGTGCTGAAAAATGGTTGATTTTACGCCGTATTTGATATAATTTATATGTTGTATTTTAAGAGCATCAAGAACACCGGAAAAATAGGGCCCAAGTGGGAAGGACCCTACAGGGTTGTATGAGCCAACGGGAAAGGGGGCATGCAAGCTGGAGACGCTCCAGGGGAAGGAGATCCCAAGAACCTGATGCAGCTCAGGAAATATTATGTGTGAGGAACAACCCTCAAGGATGAAGATAGAAGGACAGGAGAGGAGGCTTAAATGCCACTTTTGTAAAACAACTTGTAACCAAGTTCTCTCTTTTTAATGATAACATGTACTAGGGCATTACCCCAACATTTTGGTAATGAATAGTTCACTTTGCAAATTATTTAAACACCTAAGGACTGTTGAAACATAGTCCAATAACGGGGTAACACACTGAGGCCGACGTGCCCAATAACCACAAACCCCAAAAATATATAACACATACAATATACACACGTGTACACAAGCATAACAAACATGCTAACTAAAAAGCCCGGTCGTGGGGCAGGACGAGGTCGACTAGTCCAAAAAGATAAACAACAATTTATTGCTACAAGCAGCAATTAGAAATTGGGTCAACTGTCTTTTCACAAACAACAATCAATTTGTAAACAAGCTACGAATAAAGTGTGTGCAAACACACACTATAATAAACGTAAAAAGGGGATGATAATGTCCCATCCATCACAATCTGCAGCAAAATACAATCCAGGGAGCAGAGGCCCAAGGAACCAGCAACATTCAACTCTTCCTCAAACGTGAAAACTGGGCCAAAGCTACAAGTAGCCCCTACAAAAAAAAGAGAGAGAAAAAAAGGGGGGAGTACACAAACACTCCCCACAAACACACATGGTGACAAAGGAAAAAGGAATAAGCATTAAAGTAGTTAGCAAAACCTTTGAAGGCCCATACACGAAGGCCCCCAAACACAAGTATAAAGTATCAAAACACAACAAGTTAAGTATCAGATTACAACTATATCGAATCATTGTTTTAAAAGACTAAGGAGAACCTTCTCCTGACGGGGAATCAGTGGAAGCAGGGTCGGCAGAGTCAAACAAGGATTTGAGGTCATCCAGGGACATTAAGGGGTTATCGGCAATCTTTGCAACAAGGGTTGGTGTCTTTCCACTAAACTCCTCATCCAGCTTGGCCAGCTGCTTATTGGCCTTGGAATTGTAGTGGGGGGTTTCCTTCCTCTTCATACCCTGAGAAGAGAAAGAATACCTGTATTTTAACCCCGCCTGATAACACACGTCCATGTAAGCCTTATAAACCCTCTCCAACCTGCCCTTGAACTCTTCAGATTGGGCATAGGTAGAGAGGAAACGCCCAAACCCCTCGGATAATATCCAGTGACACTCCACAGCCAACTTTTGGCTATCCTCCTGGGCAATCCCCAAATCAGCATACAAGATATCAATGTCTGAAGTAGAAACAGAGGCGGCCTCTTTATAGTGCTTCACATCCCCAAGCAATCGTTCCCTTTCAGCTACCCATCCAGCCCGCTCCTTTTCCCAAGCCTTTTCCCTCTGCTCCAGCAAGACCCCGGCATTTTGAACAAGAAAAACAACAAGAAGACGTAAACAAAAAGAAAAAAGAAGGAGGGAGGAAGGAAGGGAGGAAAATGAACACAGCTCCCTCTCAAGTAGCTCCCTTTCGGCACTCACAACCCGACACTTGAGTTCAACTGCGATGGTTTGGGAAGTTTTCAGCTCACTCATCAGCCCTTCATTCTCATCCCCTAAGGCATTGACCCTTTGCAACATGCACGCCCCCCTAAAAAACCTTCACAAATAGATAAACTGTATTGCTCATCGAAGATCTCCGGATCCAGCGCAAAATTCATGAATCTGTGCGAAGGCGGGAGAGTATGGGCCATGAAATCCCAAGCAATCGGTAACAACTATGGAAGGGGTTATCTTCCACCGAGGAATATAGGGAGCAGGAAGGCCCTCGGCAAACAGAGGAGCTAAAGGGGTAAGAGCATGAAAGCATTTCGGGAGCTGAAATTTGCTTTGACCAGTAGCCTGGGTAGGGAAAGCTACAACAACTGGCTCTATGGGGGTCGCACTCGTCTCCGAACCCTTGCCCTTCGCTTGCGATGATGTAGAAACCGTTGGGATCACAATAGGAGCCGTGGAACTCCTTTGTACATATAAAAAAAGAAAGAGGGGAAGAAAGGGGGAAGAGAAATAAGAAAGGCAAGAAAGTGAGAACTGCAAAGAAAAAACAAGGCAGGGAACTACAATTGACTTACAAGGAAAGGTCCGGTAACAAGGCTGGAAGATGGCTGCAAAGTCTTCAAATGCTTTGACAAAGAACCCTTGGTGTTGACTGGGGGGGGGGGGCTTCGGACACAACTCAAGAAACTGGTTAGGATTTTTGGTTGCTGGCACTCCTTAGCCTTAGATGGATGTTTCGGGGCTCCAGAACTATAACACCAGTATTAGCTGTCGAGACAGGCTTGCATTTTCGGGATAGATGTCTTGCTAAATCCTCATCTCCGCTGCTCACATTTTCTACCGGAGGGGAATTCTGGGAACCCTCTGACCCTTTGAGGGAACCCCCCTTGGGAGAAAAGGTTCCTTCTCCCAGAACAGTTCCGACATTAGAGCCTCCAACATCTGGAGTATTCCCCCAAGGACACCACCCATTTCCGGGTTCACCACGCCTTCATCCACATACGACACCCCCAGCAATCAGCCTACAACAAACTCCACATGGTCGTTTCTGTAGAGACAAACAATCACAAGAGATGGCTAGACAGATAAAAACAAAAGTCTTAAACCAAGGCATGGTTAGAATCATCATAGAAGCAAGAACTCACCTTTGCCTTCGTGGAAGGCTTTAGGACGGATTGGGTAGAAGGGGCTCAGACCCCCCATAGCAAGAATCCCTTCAGGAAAGTTGAAGGCCCGGGTAGGATGTTCATACATTTTTCGCCACAACACGTCCTCAGCCGCCGAGAGGGGAGGAACACCATCATCTATCACCGCAGCAGGATCCCTTAGGGGAAGGGTGTCACACCCCGAAATATCAGAGCTGGCGTGACTGGACCGGTATCTTCATTGCACAGCGGAAGCAAATAAGCTAAGACTTCTAGAAAATGAACGCCGCTAAGTACTCGAATTCCCATAGGTTCTTCTATTCCAACCGTTCCATAGTTTGGAAAATGCAACCTGAGAAAGAACATGCGAAAAAGTCAACATAAAGTTGAGCGAGTTCATAGTTTGTTTTGAAAAGATTTAAAATAAATCTTTTTGATAACCGGTTTAAAAGTTGTTGAGAAAATATAGAAAAATCATTTTCTTGGCATGGTATATGAGGACTGTGAGTCTAGCCCATGAGGGTGTTTGTGTATTGCATGAGAGAGAATGGGCCGAGCCCAAACGAACCTTTGTAAGCTGGATCAGCGCTTCCTCTTACTTAGGTATAACTTGAAAAACGTTACCAAAGTTTGTAATTCATGTATTTGTGAGTTTCCATCAAATGAATCTTATGAATACATGAAAGTTTAAGTGTTGTAAATGGGTATGTAAAGCGTCTATGAACAGGTTGATCGTTAATGTTTCGCGAGGACATTAACGTATGCGGCGACATAGGAAATACTCAACCTGTGTAGATGGTTTTTAGTGTCGAATCACCTCGACTGTGTCGAATCACCTCGACTGTGTGAATCACTTCAACTGTGTCAAATAACCTGGACTGTGTCAAATAACCTCGACTGTGTGAATCACCTCGACTGTGTCGAATAACCTCGACTGTGTCGAATAACCTCGACTGTGTCGAATCCCCTCGACTGTATCGAATCACCTCGATTGTGTCGAATCACCTCGACTGTGTCGCCCGTACCCATTAGAAAATCATGCACGTTTTGTAAATATGCGCGTGTTTTGTAAAACCGGTATGTTTGATCGAAATTATTCGTAAACCATTTAAGTTCCTTGAAATTCATTCGCAACACGGTTTTGAAATATGAGTTTTCGTTCATCGAAAAGTTGTTTATTTTTGCAAAACTTGCATGTCTTTCCACCCCCGAAAACATTTATAAAAATGTAAAACAGTAAAAAGCGGGGGTTATGAACTCACCTTGACATTCCTGTGCAAAGCTAGCTTAACGTGATTACGTAGTGTCATTCCATGAATGCGAACTCGCTAGCGTGCCACTATGACATTCCTACGAAGGAATAATTATAAGTTTCTAGTATAATGACGTAGTTAAACTACGTGTCCGAGCTCTACCGAGTCGTAAATAAAACGACTCTACGTAGGTGTTGTTAGTTTGACTTAGAATAACCAACCGATGGTTATTTGATCCCGGTTATGGTCGGGATAATGCTAAGCCTCGGAAACAACTTAGTTTCCGAGTGGTTTATAGAATATATACATTTATGTATATAATCATATATATATATATATGTGTGTGTGTGTGTGTACGAAGCCGTGTTAGTCGTTGCGAATAGAAGGGGCAGATGAATGGTATGTATTCAAAATATGGTATATAATACGGTAACATACTACTATAGTTTTCGTAGGATGGAAATAAATAAATAGATCCACATATATAAATATATTCAAAACTTGATGTTTGAAACGAATATAAACAAATATATTCACTTGGTAAGAATTCGGATTCTAGGCGATAGAAAGAAATATAATTAATCATATTCATATTATATAATTTCCAAATATTAATTGTTTGAAAAGTGAATCCCGAATTCCGACATTCGAAATAAATATAGACGATTATATTTTTTTTATAAAGTATCACGAAGAAACGAAGTTGAAATAAATATAATAATTATATTTATTTTATAAAATCGTTCGGAAATGTTATGTTGATGTTCAGAATACAGATATACATTATAGTTATTTGTAAAAGCGTTCGGAAGTATTGATATTCGAAATAAATATATACATTATATTTATTTTAAATGAGTATCGGGTTTCGTTAGCTTATAACGTCGTCAACATAAAGATATCTTTATATTTATTTGTATAAAATGCCTTGAATTCCAATATGCGTCGTTTTTATAACAAAATAAGTTTCGTAAACCTGGTTTTTAACGAAAATCGGGCAGAGTTTCCTCTGTTTTTGGAATAACCCGACAACTATGTGTCGATATATTATTTTTTTCAAAATTCAATCAATTTTCAACAATATAACACTAAATATATAATTTTCGTCAAGTATTTCAAAATGTAAACTAAATCATAAGCGTTTTAGTCGGTCGAGCTCGATTCGCGTAGTTTAAAGATCTGAAACTATATCGATCTAAACTAAATCTCGCGTCATTAAAACTTTACCGGATCTTCATTGACCGTTGTTGACTGCGTTGACCGTCTGTTGACCAACGTTGACTGACTTTGACCGTAGTTGACCACGTTTCAAATGTGACCCGACACGAGACCCTAGGTGCCCGTGTCGAGCGACACCGAACCGAACATCAACCTAACCTATCTAAACAATCTCAGAACCGGCTGCTGAGTCTTCGTCTTCACATCTTCATCATCATCGGCTTTGACCGGAGGTCTCGTCGGAGAACAAGTAACAACAGCAACATCAGCATATCAGTTCATCCTCAAAAAAAAATCAAAACAAATAAAAATGAAAAGGAACCAGGGGAGGGGGTTTACCATGAAACCCGTTGGACCAAAAACACCATTATTGCAACCGCGGTTCCGCCGCTGACGGCAGATTTGTCGCCGGTAAACTCGTTCCACTGTCATACATCAATCGCTACTTTCTCTCTCTTCTGTTTCCAACCTAACAGCAACCATTTGTGAACCTGAACAAGAACGGCACCAGGGACGCCGCCGCCTCCTCTGCTTCGTCTCTTTCTCTCTCGCTGCTTCTCTCTCCTCGAGTCACACCCTAACTGGGTGTGTGTGCGTTGTGGGTTCGCCGGACATGAACAGCCGCCGACAGGACCACCGTCGCTGCGTCGGAATTCAAATCGGAGAGAGCAGGGGTGTCTGGTTTGTGTGTGTGACCGGAATAACGAAGATCGGAGGGGGGGGTCTCGGCTTCCGAGCTTGTGAGTGTGACTGGGACTTCGAAAACCACCGCCGCCACTACGGCGGCTCTTCCCGGTGGCTCACCGATTTGAAGACGGGAGGGGAACGAGGGAGTGGTCGTTGCGTGTGTGGGTGTTGTCGGAGATCTAATGGCGCCAGCTTCACTGCCGCCGGCTCGTGGAGAGGGAGAGGAGATCGAGGGGTGTGTGATTTTGTTTGGAGATGATGAACTATAGGTGTTTGTGTGTGTATGATCTTGAAATTGGCAGGGGAAAGGATTTGAGAGGGGAAAGTTGTTGTGAGCGGCTGATGATAAGGGGTTATTAGGGTTTCACTACCCTTAAATACTTAGGTTTGGTTAGTGGGCTTGGGCCCAAGGCCCACAAGCCCACTTCCCGTGTTTTGAGTGGCCCGTCCGCACCTACGAACCCGTTTACGAACCCGAACTCCATGTAACGTTGTAAATCATAATTTTTGGTTCAAAGATAGTTTTAAATTGGCGTATGTAGTTGTTGTTGTCGCATTTTAATCGTCGGTTGCGTAAAAGCACGTAGATTGCGTCGGTTGCCGTTTCAATCCGTTTTTCGATCCGGTTTCGACTACGGATAATAAAATTTAAAAGCGAAGCTAAATATACCAAAACATTTCAGTTTTTAAGTTAATACGCGTGTCTGATGCTTTCGTTTCGTCGTTGATTGTCGGTGTGTTACGGTTTCCGCGTTTTTCATTCTCGTTTGCGTTTTGTGATATTCGAAAGCGTGTTATTTTCACAAAACCACATTCAAATGTAAAGTTATATATGTAGAGCTCGTATTTGTCGGGGTTGTCAGTATTTGTACAGTGTCAGTTCGTCTTCGTTTATCGTTCAGCAGAATTACCCAAAATCACCGTACGCGTACTGTGACGTCTGATAGGCGTTCCTAGGCATTCAACAAGCCTAATTAAGTTAATTCCTGTCTTAAAACACTATTTATTATTGCCTTAAATGTTTGTTAATCTCGTAATTAAGAGGCGTTAATTACCGGTTGTCACATTCTCCCCCTGTTGGAGAAATTTCGTCCTCGAAATTTAGTCTATGTTATCTCCTCAAAGTTGTGTCGTTCCAAGGTAAGTCCGAATAATACCAGAGAGAATGACCACGTAATCGAATCAAGTCTTACGCGAATTATGTTAATTCAAGGTCATTTTGCATCAATAAGAACCCAATGGTTTGACTGAGTTTGTTCAAGAAATCGATGTCAAGTGAACGAAGCGTAGTGATACTATCACCAATATGAGCAAGTTTACAGGGGTCCAATAAAGGAGGAATTTCGACCAATAGAATTCCAAATGAAAGTTCACAAACTGCAAATCAATTTTTGAAACAATAGAATTCACTACCAACAGAAACTGGTGTTGGTTGTTGTATGATTGAAACTCGAATTCAACAAGCTCAAATAAATAGAATCATAAAAATGATTTGTCAACTATCGAACCAATAAATGAATAAGATAAAATCAAGGTGTTGACATTGTTGAGTTGCAAGGATACACCGAAACGAAATACAACCGAACCTGGTGTATCATCGTCTTAATACATAATTGCATTAGGACTATTTAAACGATTTGTCAAACAACGAGCATACGTAGTTTCGCATGGAGTGATTGATCATGATTAGCACAAGCTACAAGTTTATATCGACGCCACAAGGTGTCGTAGTGAATGAAATAATTCAATAATAGCGGTGATCGAACAAGTATCACCTGTGTTTTGCATGAAACGCTCGGTTATGATTAGCCCAAGCTACAAGTTTGTACCGACACCACAAGGTGTCGTAGTGATTGAAATAATTCAGCAATAGCGGTGATCAAACAAATATCACCGTGTTTGAAATCAAATGAAGGCTCAACGAAGTAAATTTGAAAGCTCGTTCCAACAAATCTCATAGAATTTTCAATTGATAATGAAGCAAATAAACAATGTTTTCGAGCGAAGATGAAAAGCAATTGAATATCACAAAATGTTCGCTCGATGATGGAAGAACAGTTAGAAGGTACACCAGAGTATAACATGAATTCGTGTACCATTATCTTAACACACGATTGTATTATGACTGATTTAGTATGATAAATCGACAAAGTGGACTTAATATAAATAAACAAATAAATAAATAATTAAATCCGTACATGAGGTAAGCAACGAGATTAGCGCAAGCTTCAAATTTGTGAAAAACGACACCACAAGGTGATCGTGATCAAAGAAACAATTCAATGAAGTCGAAGACCAAACAAGCATGTATGGTTCAAAGCAAATGAAGTGCTTGTTGAGATTATTTCGAATATGATGGCCACAATCCATCATATGGAATCTTGAATCGAATGTGTATTACGAGCAAGTTCGATCAATTGAACTTGGTAGAAACACAATCCAACAATAAATTCATGTATCAATAAGATAGTTTCGACATGGCCACAACGAAAAACCATGTATACCATTCAAAAGAAAATGAGTTTTCCAAGAAATTTGTCGACTCGATATCAAAGAGTCAACATTATGCAATAATGTGGTTTAACTAGATCACAATGCAAGGAGTGAAGGTAGCGAAATAATATTTAAACTTGATAAACCAACAATTTCAAGTGAAGCCACATGCTTAACAAACAACGCATGTGTAACATATGAATTCGTCAAGAATGAAGCAAATGAATATTCGATATTATGAAAGAAAATTTTGGTGATGCAAGGATCATTAGGGGGAGTAGAAATATGAAAGTCCACTCGCTATATGCAAAAGTCAGAATTTCAACAAAAGAAGTTTAAGGACTTTACCTGGAACTTCGTGTGATGGTCGGTTGTTAGGTGACATTACCATGGAATGTCGAACATAGTGTAGTCGCCATTAATGAAGTAGGGAGAATGCGAAGACATGTGACTTATTTGCAGCGCCAAACATTGTGAGTCTCTTCAGACTAAGTATCGACTGTTGTGAAATCTTGCTGTAACGTACCTCAGCGAGATTCATGTTGTTTGCCGGATCACATGGCAAAGTGTCGTATTGCGGTCGGTAGTTCTCCCGCTGCCGGGATTTGCATCGTTGTTATCGTGACCATTTGTGGCTTCCCCAAGGCCTTGCCTCGAAAGTCGTGTGTGATGTACTTCGACGTCCGCTGACGTATAGTTTAAGTTTCACGTATATTCGCGCACTAGCGTTTCGTTCCGCGTAGAAGGTGATGTGCTCCGACATCCGTTGACGTATAGTTTGAGTTTCATGTATCATCGTGCACTAGCGTTTCGTTCCACGTAGGTTACCTGCTCGGGTAAGTCAAATAGCATAGACGACATAATATAATGGCGTTTGCTCGAGTTGTTAGTCACGGTTTCTAAGTGAGGACCTTTAATGAGTTTCAAAATAAGCTTTACAAAGGTCCTAAATGCACGTTATCCAAAACTCTCTCAAAGTCTTGCTTAATGTATGAATATGTTTCGTGAACCGTGTATCAACACAACACTTGTGTTTGTTAAAAACAAAAATTGTGGACTCATTGTTTTTGGCAACGGTTGGAACCCATATTCAAGTCCTAGGCGTTCTGTATGTATCCAAAGGCTTAACAATCTAAGTCCCCAAAGTAAAGTGAGGTTAAAGCCTAGGTATCTCTACAGAAACCTAATTCGCTAAAACCTATAGCTCTGATACCAATCTGTCACACCCCGAAATATCAGAGCTGGCGTGACTGGACCGGTATCTTCATTGCACAGCGGAAGCAAATAAGCTAAGACTTCTAGAAAATGAACGCCGCTAAGTACTCGAATTCCCATAGGTTCTTCTATTCCAACCGTTCCATAGTTTGGAAAATGCAACCTGAGAAAGAACATGCGAAAAAGTCAACATAAAGTTGAGCGAGTTCATAGTTTGTTTTGAAAAGATTTAAAATAAATCTTTTTGATAACCGGTTTAAAAGTTGTTGAGAAAATATAGAAAAATCATTTTCTTGGCATGGTATATGAGGACTGTGAGTCTAGCCCATGAGGGTGTTTGTGTATTGCATGAGAGAGAATGGGCCGAGCCCAAACGAACCTTTGTAAGCTGGATCAGCGCTTCCTCTTACTTAGGTATAACTTGAAAAACGTTACCAAAGTTTGTAATTCATGTATTTGTGAGTTTCCATCAAATGAATCTTATGAATACATGAAAGTTTAAGTGTTGTAAATGGGTATGTAAAGCGTCTATGAACAGGTTGATCGTTAATGTTTCGCGAGGACATTAACGTATGCGGCGACATAGGAAATACTCAACCTGTGTAGACGGTTTTTAGTGTCGAATCACCTCGACTGTGTCGAATCACCTCGACTGTGTGAATCACTTCAACTGTGTCAAATAACCTGGACTGTGTCAAATAACCTCGACTGTGTGAATCACCTCGACTGTGTCGAATAACCTCGACTGTGTCGAATCCCCTCGACTGTATCGAATCACCTCGATTGTGTCGAATCACCTCGACTGTGTCGCCCGTACCCATTAGAAAATCATGCACGTTTCATAAATATGCGCGTGTTTTGTAAAACCGGTATGTTTGATCGAAATTATTCGTAAACCATTTAAGTTCCTTGAAATTCATTCGCAACTCGGTTTTGAAATATGAGTTTTCGTTCATCGAAAAGTTGTTTATTTTTGCAAAACTTGCATGTCTTTCCACCCCCGAAAACATTTATAAAAATGTAAAACAGTAAAAAGCGGGGGTTATGAACTCACCTTGACATTCCTGTGCAAAGCTAGCTTAACGTGATTACGTAGTGTCATTCCATGAATGCGAACTCGCTAGCGTGCCACTATGACATTCCTACGAAGGAATAAT
The DNA here is from genome assembly GCF_002127325.2 of Helianthus annuus. Classification (NCBI taxonomy): domain Eukaryota; kingdom Viridiplantae; phylum Streptophyta; class Magnoliopsida; order Asterales; family Asteraceae; genus Helianthus; species Helianthus annuus. The sequence goes on from NC_035445.2 coordinate 100,577,157, forward strand.
TATAAGTTTCTAGTATAATGACGTAGTTAAACTACGTGTCCGAGCTCTACCGAGTCGTAAATAAAACGACTCTACGTAGGTGTTGTTAGTTTGACTTAGAATAACCAACCGATGGTTATTTGATCCCGGTTATGGTCGGGATAATGCTAAGCCCCGGAAACAACTTAGTTTCCGAGTGGTTTATAGAATATATACATTTATGTATATAATCATATATATATGTGTGTGTGTGTGTGTGTACGAAGCCGTGTTAGTCGTTGCGAATAGAAGGGGCAGATGAATGGTATGTATTCAAAATATGGTATATAATACGGTAACATACTACTATAGTTTTCGTAGGATGGAAATAAATAAATAGATCCACATATATAAATATATTCAAAACTTGATGTTTGAAACGAATATAAACAAATATATTCACTTGGTAAGAATTCGGATTCTAGGCGATAGAAAGAAATATAATTAATCATATTCATATTATATAATTTCCAAATATTAATTGTTTGAAAAGTGAATCCCGAATTCCGACATTCGAAATAAATATAGACGATTATATTTTTTTTATAAAGTATCACGAAGAAACGAAGTTGAAATAAATATAATAATTATATTTATTTTATAAAATCGTTCGGAAATGTTATGTTGATGTTCAGAATACAGATATACATTATAGTTATTTGTAAAAGCGTTCGGAAGTATTGATATTCGAAATAAATATATACATTATATTTATTTTAAATGAGTATCGGGTTTCGTTAGCTTATAACGTCGTCAACATAAAGATATCTTTATATTTATTTGTATAAAATGCCTTGAATTCCAATATGCGTCGTTTTTATAACAAAATAAGTTTCGTAAACCTGGTTTTTAACGAAAATCGGGCAGAGTTTCCTCTGTTTTTGGAATAACCCGACAACTATGTGTCGATATATTATTTTTTTCAAAATTCAATCAATTTTCAACAATATAACACTAAATATATAATTTTCGTCAAGTATTTCAAAATGTAAACTAAATCATAAGCGTTTTAGTCGGTCGAGCTCGATTCGCGTAGTTTAAAGATCTGAAACTATATCGATCTAAACTAAATCTCGCGTCATTAAAACTTTACCGGATCTTCATTGACCGTTGTTGACTGCGTTGACCGTCTGTTGACCAACGTTGACTGACTTTGACCGTAGTTGACCACGTTTCAAATCTGACCCGACACGAGACCCTAGGTGCCCGTGTCGAGCGACACCGAACCGAACATCAACCTAACCTATCTAAACAATCTCAGAACCGGCTGCTGAGTCTTCGTCTTCACATCTTCATCATCATCGGCTTTGACCGGAGGTCTCGTCGGAGAACAAGTAACAACAGCAACATCAGCATATCAGTTCATCCTCAAAAAAAAATCAAAACAAATAAAAATGAAAAGGAACCAGGGGAGGGGGTTTACCATGAAACCCGTTGGACCAAAAACACCATTATTGCAACCGCGGTTCCGCCGCTGACGGCGGATTTGTCGCCGGTAAACTCGTTCCACTGTCATACATCAATCGCTACTTTCTCTCTCTTCTGTTTCCAACCTAACAGCAACCATTTGTGAACCTGAACAAGAACGGCACCAGGGGCGCCGCCGCCTCCTCTGCTTCGTCTCTTTCTCTCTCGCTGCTTCTCTCTCCTCGAGTCACACCCTAACTGGGTGTGTGTGCGTTGTGGGTTCGCCGGACATGAACAGCCGCCGACAGGACCACCGTCGCTGCGTCGGAGTTCAAATCGGAGAGAGCAGGGGTGTCTGGTTTGTGTGTGTGACCGGAATAACGAAGATCGGAGGGGGGGGGGGTCTCGGCTTCCGAGCTTGTGAGTGTGACTGGGACTTCGAAAACCACCGCCGCCACTACGGCGGTTCTTCCCGGTGGCTCACCGATTTGAAGACGGGAGGGGAACGAGGGAGTGGTCGTTGCGTGTGTGGGTGTTGTCGGAGATCTAATGGCGCCAGCTTCACTGCCGCCGGCTCGTGGAGAGGGAGAGGAGATCGAGGGGTGTGTGATTTTGTTTGGAGATGATGAACTATAGGTGTTTGTGTGTGTATGATCTTGAAATTGGCAGGGGAAAGGATTTGAGAGGGGAAAGTTGTTGTGAGCGGCTGATGATAAGGGGTTATTAGGGTTTCACTACCCTTAAATACTTAGGTTTGGTTAGTGGGCTTGGGCCCAAGGCCCACAAGCCCACTTCCCGTGTTTTGAGTGGCCCGTCCGCACCTACGAACCTGTTTACGAACCCGAACTCCATGTAACGTTGTAAATCATAATTTTTGGTTCAAAGATAGTTAAATTGGCGTATGTAGTTGTTGTTGTCGCATTTTAATCGTCGGTTGCGTAAAAGCACGTAGATTGCGTCGGTTGCCGTTTCAATCCGTTTTTCGATCCGGTTTCGACTACGGATAATAAAATTTAAAAGCGAAGCTAAATATATCAAAACATTTCAGTTTTTAAGTTAATACGCGTGTCTGATGCTTTCGTTTCGTCGTTGATTGTCGGTGTGTTACGGTTTCCGCGTTTTTCATTCTCGTTTGCGTTTTGTGATATTCGAAAGCGTGTTATTTTCACAAAACCACATTCAAATGTAAAGTTATATATGTAGAGCTCGTATTTGTCGGGGTTGTCAGTATTTGTACAGTGTCAGTTCGTCTTCGTTTATCGTTCAGCAGAATTACCCAAAATCACCGTACGCGCACTGTGACGTCTGATAGGCGTTCCTAGGCATTCAACAAGCCTAATTAAGTTAATTCCTGTCTTAAAACACTATTTATTATTGCCTTAAACGTTTGTTAATCTCGTAATTAAGAGGCGTTAATTACCGGTTGTCACAAAGGGGCTCGGAAATCATGGAAGGAGAGACAAAAATAAACCTATTCATCCATTCCTTGGGGTATGTAGAGGTAGGCATGAAGGAGTAGCAAGGAAGGGAGATACTGTCTTTCCTCTTTTCGAACGTAAACTAGTCCCCGTCTGATCGGAGTCGATGAAACCGACGGAACAACGACAAGGAGGGTTCACCAGCAAATGCAGCACAAGAAAGTTCGAGGTAAACGATCCTTAGAAAAGCCAAGGGGTGCAACTGAGAAAAGTGAATATCGTAATGCTTTAACAGAGCCATCTTGAAAGGAGAAAGTGGATGCTGGACACCACAAAAGGAAAAAGACAGGGTGTATATGACAATCCTCTCCGGCGAATAGGTAGCCGGATCGTTTGGACCAGGAAGGCTCGGAGCGAACTCCGATGGAATTCTATAAGCAGCGACGAAAGAATCCAGATCATCTTTGGTGACGATAGAACGAATGGACGATCGACCCTTTCTACTCATGGTTGAAATGTGTGGAAAATGATCAGAAAGAAATGATAAAGGGAAAGAAGTGTGGAATGATGACCTTGAAAACCATTCTAGGGTTTTAAAGAACTTCTCTGATCAAGGTGGTAACTGTCTAATCAACGATTCAAGTGCAACCCTTGATCTGAAGCACGTGGATGTAGATCATGAACCCTGACCGTCGGATCAAAGGGTTTAACTTAAATTGGAAACTGTTAGACAATGTCATCATCGCCTAGGGCCCCACTCCAACAGTTGAAGTGTTGTTATACTTCAGTCCAGGCCCACATGTCTTGAGCCTTGTAGCCTAGGAGTAGAGATGACTTGTCAACGAGGCCCACTTGGATTGGGGGGGGGGATCTCATCTTGGGCTCCTCTCGGTTGGGCTTTTCTATAGGCCTAATGCTTGTTATTGTTTCAAATAAGAGAGAACAAGAGAAAGAGCGGGAAGAAGACGGTCATGTCTCTTGCAGTGGGCATTAAATGCCTGCATACAAGAGATTGCCATCGCCGGAAATAGTATGAGGAACAGAGCAGCTCTTAATTAATGCACGAGACATCTTGCCGGTGGAAATCAGACACGTGTCTGAGTCTTCCCAAGGCATCATAATACCGTTGGATGATATTGGAGCTCCCATCGGAAAGATAAGCGATCTCCATTATATAAGGCAAGCTCAAGATAGCTCTAAGTAAGCATTCAATTCCCACTACATTGATTCCACTCACACACTTCATTAAATCCAGATATTCTCCGGATTATATTTAAAGCTCTTCGCCTAGAATTCACACCAAGGATATTCAGTCGACTACAAACTCATCGGAATAAACTCCATCTCCTCTGGCAATCTTTCTTACTCTCACGCCGGAGCTTGGTCACCGATCCCCCCCCCCCCCGGTTCCTCCGTGGCGAGGCTAACGATGTTTTGTTTTGTAGGTTGACGAGAGAAGTCCATTGCAACATTAACGAGCTCGGTTGACTTCAAATCGGAGGTTAGGAACTCGACAGTAATGTTCAATGACCCTGAAACAAACACTTGGCGTGTAGTAAGGAACTCATAAGTATGATAAGCAAATGGTACCGGCTATCGGTTAAGAATCGGTACCGAATTTCTCGAATAAAATACTTTTGGTACCCACTTTTGGCGTTTTCGATACCGGTTTGGTATAGGTCTATATCGGCTTGGTATAGGTCGATACCGGCTTATACCTTCAGGTACCAGTATGGAACCGATGCCGAATCGGTACCGAAACCGTACCATACCGTGTAGTCTTGGCACGGAGCTCATTCCTACCATCAAACATGGAGCATAACATCAAACAACTAAAGTGCAATCAAGCATAAACCTAAAACCCACCTTCAATAATAAACTTAGCAGAGTGAGCGAAGCATGAGAAAGAAAGTTTATAGAGCATAAAACTAAACACTTAAAGGGAACCAAGAATAAACCTAAAACTTACCTCCAATGGAGTTCAAAAACTTAGAAGACACAGAAGAAGCGTTAAACGTAGAAGAAAAAGTACAAACTCCAGAGAAAGGAAGAAGATGTAAAGTAGGAGGAAACATGGCAATGGAGTCTGGAGGAAACATGGCAAGTGAAATAAAATGGTGTTTAGTTTAAGTGAGTTGTACATACAACTTCAATGACTTGAACAAAATGCAATAGTAAAAGCAACCACAAAAGAATTTTATAAACTAATATAGGGAAAATAACCATGTACATATACTTATATCTTTTATCAGTAAACATATATGAACTTGTGTCATACACACACTAGTGGGGAACCCACGCGATACGACTAAGTGCAGAGTTTCACTACAACACATAATTCTGTATAAGTATAATTTCACTTGCATCGTATGTTAAACTTTTAAAAGAGGACTTAGAGTAGAATGTAAATATGATGTATATGTATATAAATAATGACTAACGTGACATCTTGGAAAAAAAATCAAACATATGAAGATATTATAAGTGACAACGCCTATAACAAAATATACAATTTGGATGTGTATATATACATATTTGTGTGTGTGATACTTATACAAAAAAAACTTTTCAAAATAATAGACTCGATATATATTTAGAGTTAATTGTTATATTTATAGATAAATATTGTATTCAAACTAGAGAAATCTCTTTCCTAAAACAATGAAGAAGAATTGTGTTATATATAGGGATTTCAATGTAAATGAATGAGATCAAGGAATATTATAACTTCCATGGTATCACAAGGCATCTCGCTCCTCTCGGCCTAACCTACCACACTTTCGGCGCTGATCATCTTCTGCTCATCTTGTTTTTCTGCCTTAATTCTCTTCCCTATCTTCTACAATGACCCCTATGGCCTCCTCTCTCCACTCCGCAGTCACCGGTTCCAACATCCATACCCTCGTCTTATCACCCTTGACATTGAATTCGACCACTACACGTCATGGTTGGACCACTTTAAAATTCAATGCAAAGCTTTTCATGTCTATGACCACCTTTAGCCTCGTACCACACTTGCTACTTCATTAGATAAAGATAAGGAGAAGACCTCATCGGGTAAATCATAGGAACGCCTTGATTCAATCGTGTTACGATGGATATACGACACGACATCCACCGACCTCTTCCACCCCCATCTTAAAGCCGAACACAGCCGCGTATGATGCCTGGATGGCTCTATCAAATCTATTTCAAGATAACAAGGCCACCCGCACGATTGTCTCAACAATCGTTTTGCAACCATGAAGGAGATCTATGACCACACATCTGGATTAGTTCACTTTAATGTCTTCCTACTGTCAAGCCATGAAGGAGATCTACGACCAGCTTACAAACGTTGGTTTGGCTATCATGGATGAACAATTGGTTTTGCAGATTCTCACCGGCCTCACGAAGCAATACGAGAGTATTGCGCTTATTTTTTAGCAGACGAAGTCCCTCCCGGATATTTCCCTCCCGGATATTTACAACACAAGATCTTGGCTTTGCATGGCCGAAACCCGCAAGATCAAACATACAAAACAAGCTGCTCAGATTCCTAGAACTGCCCTTGCTGCCACTTCCGACTGTGCTCCTTCTTTGCGCCAACAGGAAAATCGCACTTACCAGAATTTCATCCTTCTAATGTTTGTAGACTACGCAAATCAATTTATGGCTTAAAACAGGCTCCACGTGCCTCGTACCAAAGATTTGCAAATTTCTTCCTCTTTGTGGTTTTAGAAGTGCAACCTGTTACACATCATTATTTATTTACAAACAGGGTTCCCGCATGGCTTATCAGCTTCTATACGTCGATGATATTATCATCACCACATCTGACAACACACTCCTTCAAACTATAATTGCAAGTCTTTCTAAGGAGTTTGCCATGACAGACCTGGGAAAATTGCACCATTTTTTGGGAATTGAAGTAAAAGCACACTCTGGTGGACTGTTTCTCTCTCAGGCCACACATGACATTCTTACACGGGCCAAAATGCAAAACTGTAAACCAAGCTCTACTTCATGCGACACAGACTCTAAACTCAGTGGTACAACAGGGGAACTTATTTTTGATGGCACTCTCTACCGCAATCTGGCAAGGGCTTTAAAATACTTAACTTTTACACGTTCAGACATCGCTTATGCTGTCCAAAAAGTCTGTCTTTTCATGCATGCACCACGTGAGCCTCACTTTAATTATCTTAAACGTATTTTGTGTTGCCTAAAGGGCACCATATCCCATGGCCTAATCATCTCTCCCTCTCGGTCCAACAATCTTACGGCTTACTCTGATGCTTATTGGGCGGGGTGCCAGGACTCACGATGCTCCACATCCGGATATTGTGTATTCCTTGGAGATAATCTAATCTCGTGGTCTTCTAAACGTTAACACACAGTGTCAAGATCTAGTGCAGAAGCTGAATACTGGGGTGTCGCTAATGCGACAATAGAGGTTACTTGGCTTCGCATTTTACTGCTTGAGCTTCATGTTCCTATACGAGATGCAAGTATCATTTATTGTGACAATGTATCTGTTGTCTATCTCATAGGTAATCCGGTACAACATCAGCGTACCAAACACATGGAAATCGATATCCACTTCATTCGGGAGAAGGTCCCCATTGTAGATATCTGTGTACTTCACATTCCAGCCGATTATCGATATACCGACATTTTTACGAAGGGCCTACCAGAAGTATTATTTCACATATTCAAGTCTAGTCTACGCATTCATTCCCACACTAAAACTGATGGGGCGTATTAGGCAATATGTATTTTGTGTATCTTGTATTTGTTTTAGTTTATTTTGTTGATATTTTCTTTATTTATCTCTAGGTTTGTTAGGCAAGTTTTGTATTATATTTCTCAGCTCTATTCTAATGAAAGCGATTGATTAATTCAAAATAATAGTTTCAACTTTTTGTTTTCTAAAGATCATTAGTTTCAGGAGCATGGAAGATTTTTGGCCTTTTTACATGAAACAACACTCGGAAACCGGTGACAAGAAAATGGCATTTTGCCGGTACACTTTCTAGTATCTTATGCTTGATTTATGCAGTTTTGTTCAACTGGTGGTTCGTGTTCCTTGTGCCTTTGGTTGGTTATGGTATAGCTTTATATAGCCACTCCCACTTTTATCTTGAAGGAAACATTCCTGCAACTTTTGGTCATCCGGTTTGGTCCCTTTTGTGCGATTACAAGATGTTTGGGTTGATGCTCACCGGTCAGATCATTTGAGGGGTATTTTTACACTACGGAGACGGAGTTGAGGGATATTTTTACACTACAGAGACGGAGTTGAAGGGTAGCACGGGCGACCTCTGTGTGTACACTACATCTGCCCCTGGTCAGATGGATAGAGAAATCAAAAGACTTGGCATGTAACTCTACTGATTTGTATTTCATATACATGTAATAATAATATGTTTAGTCTGGTCATTTGTTTGAATAATTTGTCTTGCTGTGATAAATAAAGTCATTGCTCAATATTCACTATACTTTGGATGGGAATTAAGATGCAACTAGTATTAAGCACCCTCGCATTGCGGCAGGGACGAGCACTAATGCCACACTACTGCCAGCGACCATCGACACTAAAGTTGAGGCGTGTTAATGCGAAGAAATTAAACTGAAACGTAAAACATAGAATAAAATAACTAAGTTGATATAAGACTCGCGCGTTACGATGAACCCGCGTCTATTTTTTTCCTGTTTGACAGGTTCATCGTAATCTATATATAATATATCATTACCACTATACAAACCATAATGCATACATACAACAACCATTGCATCAATATGTTGCAAATTATATTTATACAAGTTTTTGGCTAAATTAATTAGATTATTATGAATAATAATAATTTACAAATAAAACAACACAACTTTGAATGGATCAAACCGATTGAATTTGGTAAGATAATGAAACCATTATTTGATTAGGGTAAAACCACTTAAGCACAATTTACAACCATACATGGATACAAAACAGATTGAATTTGGTAAGGTAATGAAACCATTATTTGATTAAGGTACAACCACTTGAGTACAATTTACAACCAAACATGCATACAAATGTTACAAATTAATATTATATAAATATAAATGAAACCATTGTTTGATTAAGGTACAACAACTTGAACACAATTTACAACCAAACATGCATACAAATGTTACAAACTAATAGTATATAAATTAATAGTATATAAATAGTTCTTGTTGATTGGTACAACATAAACCGACAAGCTCATGTTGGTTATTAATATGTTAACTTATTTCATTAAATTATTACATGTGATGTATTCAATAGAACAATAGATAAATATATAATTTCAATTTCAATTATATATCATTTTTATTACATAACCTTGGTTTTAAAATGTGTGAGTGAGATGTATATATTGTCTCATGCGTAAATATAATAAGAGATAGACATACGTTTCTATGTCTTTATTTCTCATAATCTTAGTTTCAAAATGCATAAATATAACAAAGAGATTAATATAGGATTTCTATATTATTTTGTTTACATAATGTTGGTTTTAAAATGTACGGATAGAAGTGCATATTACAAGATCCGGAAAAGTGAACATATAAATTGTAGCAATGAGATGCCATAATATCACAAGATGCAGTCCCTCACATGATGCTTCTGATGCGCGTAAGTTTGAAGTCAACCACTATTTGAGTAAATCATCCCTAGTGCTCTAGTGGTAGCTATGGGTTTTAAGTTTCACCTATGGTGGATCCGGGTGAGTTTTCCCCTCTAGGTCTCAAGTTCGAGTCTGGGTGATAGAAGTTTCTCGTTGAGGGATTTTAATTGGGGATCTATTGTGTGAGGAGGCTCTGTAGCGCGGGCCCGGTTAAGACAATGTATACAAGACCTCTTGACATTCGCGAATAATCCACACCTTTAAAAAAACATTATTTGAGTAAAATCGACAATCGAAAGAGAAGGAGAAGGTAGGTGGAGATGAGGGAGAATGATGGAACTCACTTTAGATGAAGGAGACGGTTGTGGAGAAGACGAAGAGTTGGAAACCGTTTAAAATAATGCAAACCCTAGAATATCTATTTATATCGTTTTAGAACGTGATTAATAAGTTGTTCAGTGAACTCATTCTTTGATTATTTTTACATTACACATATGGAGTTCAAGACTTTATTTGATTATACATAAAAAGTGTTTGTGTTGTAAAACAACGGTCTAGTAGCAATCTATATACAACTATACTAAACATGAGAGAATATGACTATAGACAATAAATGAATATGAATTCTTTTTCATTGAGATGTAAACATGCAATACAAAGAACTCTATATATAGTGTTATTACATTAATACAAAGGACATGAAGAGATGGGAGTTAGAATGTGGATAGTCACCATAATATAGTTTATTTATAACACTCCCCCTTGACTATCCACGTGATAATATACTATTCTTTAATACGCTTGGTGATGCTACCTCGTTAAAAACCTTGATAGGAAAACCCAGTGGGACAAAACCTCAGCTAAGGGAAAAAGAGTGCAGCGCGTATTGTCTCCCCCTAATACTTCTGGATCAGATATGTTGCCTCATTAAAAACCTTACTAAGAAAACCCGATTGGATAAAACTTAGTCAAGGGAAAAAGAGTGCAACTTGAATAAGTCTCCCACTCATTTTAACATGTAACCTTAAGTGACATGTGTCCATCTTCCTTAAAAGTCGAACAAAGCTTTTGTAGCCAATGATTTGTCGCTTGATCCCTTAATGTGAATGATGTGCACAAAATGCAACATATAAATTACATCAATTGTGGCGTAAAACTAACCCTTTTTAGTACTAATGTTGGAAAAAGTGTGTTTTTGTCTTCCTTTTGTATTTTCAGGATTAAATGAGCTCAAATGAACAAAAGAAGCAAAAAGGCAGCTAAATCCAACACAAATACAAGAAAAGGAACAAATGTGGCATGCCCGACCCCCCGATAGCATCTTCCCAAGCAAAATCAAGAAGACAGAAGACTAAACACGCCTCGTGCTCAGTGAGCACGGGGGCCTGCCCAAGTGTCAGCAGAAAAGACAAAGTTGTAGAAGCTTCCATCGCCCACCACGGGGCCGTGGTCAACTATAAGATTCGCAGAATCCAGGCAAATCTTGATAGTACAGATATGCTTCTGCACACGGGGTCGTGCTCAGCGGACACAGGGGCGTGGTCAACTAATGCAGACAAACTGCAATTAATGAAGAAAGAGAGAAGGATGGATACGGGGCCGTGCCCGAGCTTCTGTTCAGCGTATAAATAGGAGTGCTTGGATCACTTGCAACTCATCCCTTGACACACCACCTCTCTCACACTTCACCCACCACCCACCACCATCACAACACCATCATCCACCACCATCATCCATTGTCCATCATAGAGTGTGTGAGTCGTCTCGGGATCCAATATTGATCGTAAGAGTTTTTGACAATCAAAGGCTATGTTTGCCTAAGTCTCTTACATCACTTGGTGAAGACAAGTGTCTAGTGTAATACTTTTTATTTTTAATCTTTTCGCACTTTTTACCTGGTTATGTATTAATGACTTTAATAACTAGTTTCTTATGTTGAAGATGATTCTTCCTTATCGTTTGTCCGTGGTGTCTTGGCATTATTTTACTGTCTATATAAAATAATAGATTTTCACCATTCATATCTCCACGGTCTATATGGAGATATGTTGGCTACCTGGTCGGGGGTTAAGGGAACGATTTGGTAAGAGTCTTGCCATTGTTCAGTGTATAGATCCTGCAAAGGACCTGGGTCAAATTTCGTAGGACCTCCTTCAATACCCACCGGTATTGGATGGCGGGGGTCCCAACTCTTTGATCCCCTCATAAGTTAAACTACTATTAATATTTTAACCCGGCTACTTAGGACTGTATCCCTGCTGACTCAAACTACTTAGCTGAGGGTAACGTCACCTTCAAAAGAGGGGCCTACCACTATATGCATTAATAACTTAATTAATTATCTTTCAATAATCCGACCCTTTAGGATTGTATCCTTGCTGACTCAAACTACTGGGTTGAGGGTAACATCACCTTCAAAAGAGGGGCCTAAAAATAATATGAAATAATGTTAACTTGAAACGTTAAAACCCAAACTGAAAACAATTGTAACTTGAGTAGTCAAAGCAAGAAATGTATTTGATAAAAGCTTGGATGGAAATAAACGACTGGAAAGGAGCCTTGAGTCCTCATGGTGGAAAGAGGCTAGATGGGTTTCTCGTTCGCACCGTTGTTGACCCCAGTTGGGTTTGCGTTGATGTTGTAGGGTCTACCTCTTGGGGGTGCTGGGTTGGCCTAATTTGCTTGGTTAACTGGGTTCGCTTGGGCCTGAGCGTTGATGATGTTAACTAGCCTAGGACACGTGTTTCTGAAATAGGTAGGGTCACCACAGTTAAAGCAAGCTCAAACATATGAAACCTTGGGATAATGCGGCTGTTGATAGGGTTGGATCATGTTTTGAGCAGGAGGTGGAGCTTGGTTTTGAGGGGGTACAACAAGTGTTACTCAACTGGCCATAACGCCCACAATTGGCACACAGTCGGCAAGGAACAGTCGGTTGAGGGTGCTAGTGGCAGTTTTTGTACTGAGGAGGAGGACTAGTGTGGGTTTTCTTGTTTGGGTAAGATGGGTTGGGTGCCACTTGGGCGATTGGAATTTCTTGGAGAGGTATGGCTTGTTGGGCTTGGATCACAATATTAGGAATCACGGCAGCCATTTGCTTGGCAATTTGGGCTGCCATGCGTTTACCGGGGTTTTACAGAACACGATTATCATTTTGCAATGTTTCATCGTTTTTTATGCTGAGGGCGGTGCTATATTTCAAGCAATGCAGAAAGTATTATTCGGGGACTAGGTCAGAACTTCCATTCAGCAGAAGTCCCGGAATAATACCCCAGATGTCACTGAGTATAAAGACCTAGTATTTCAGAAAGAGGGACCTTTCAAACGAGATTTCAGGGGTTACCTATATATCCAAGTAGTGTTCCCCACGAAATAAGCAAGTTTGAATTTTTTTTATGTTTATATACCGAATAAACCTACTAAATGTGTAAAAACCTATCGACACATCATCAGCGAGACTGTTTAATGCTTTTAAACTTTACAAATCTTTAGCATACTGTAACTGTCAAGCCAATGTACTATCATTTTCCCTTTTTACACAAGCTCTATTTCAGTTTTCTATTGTTTTTGGATTTTGAAATTTTATCATGTTTTTGGATTTTTGAATTTTTTACTATTTTTGTATTTTCTGAAAAATATTTACTCCCCCTAAATACCAAAACAAGTAAAAAATCGACAAACCATTGCAGATTGCTTCTCATCGTCATCTACAACAGTACCTTCATCAACGCCAATAATTCCATCCGACACGGAGAAAAGCATCATACCGTTCAGTTTTAAAAGATATTTAAAACGTGTTTTATCAAAAGCTTTGGTATGTAAATCAGCTTTCTGATTATCAGTGTGGATTTTCTCAATTCGTATCAACTTCTTCTCGAAGCAATCTCGGATGAAGTGATGTCGAATTTCTATATGTTTAGTTTTAGCGTGATGTACTGGATTTTTTGTTATATTAATAGCAGCCTCATTATCAACAAAGAGATGTGTGTTAAGAAACTGCAAACCGTAGTCGCGCATCCGTTGCTGGATCCACAAGATCTGAGAGCAGCAACTGCTAGCAGATACATACTCCGCTTCACATGTGGATAGAGCCACAGAGGTTTGCTTCTTACACTACCAGGTGACTAGACGAGGTCCAAAGAACTGGCATCCCGCTGTTGTTGATTTTGCATTGACTTTACAGCATCCGAAATCTGAATCGGAATATCCTTCGAGCGTGAAATCGCCTTTTCTAGGATACCACAACCCCAACGATGGAGTTCCCTTCAGGTAGCGTAATATCCTCTTCACAATAATCATGTGCGAAGATCTCGGGTTAGATTGAAATCTTGCTTCTCTCCGGTGAGATCAGGATTTATCCCGTGATTTGTCGCTAATGGGGTGGCCGCTGGAGTAGAACCTGACATTCCAAATTTCTCTAGAATATCATGAACGTACTTCGTTTGGTGAATGAAAATTCCCTCAGGTAGTTGATCAACTTGAAGACCCAAAAAGAATTTCATCTCCCCCAATGATGACATTTCGAATTTTTGCTTCATAACTTGTTCAAAATCTTTGCACAAATTCTCATTTGTTGACCCAAATATTATGTCGTCCACGTATATCTGCACAATCAGAAGATGTCCGTCGACCTCTCTGGTGAAGAGAGTGGCATCCACTTTTCCACGAATGAAGCTGTTGGCTAGCAGGTGTTGAGACAATGTCTCGTACCAAGCTCTCGGGGCATGGTGTAAACTATACAGCGCTTTATCCAACAAATAAACCTTGTTTTTGTGGATTGGATCGGTAAAGCCCGGTGGCTGTCCGACATATACCTCCTCTTTAACCTTCCCGTAGAGAAACGCCGATTTCACATCTAGCTGATATATTTTGAAGTTTTTCCAAGATCCAAATGCCAGGAAGATTCTGATTGCTTCTAGTCGAGCCACAGGAGCATAAACTTCAGTAAAATCAATACCCTCCTGTTGACTAAAGCCCTGGACTACGAGTCGAGCTTTGTTTCGAACAACAACTCCTCGATTGTCTCTGTTGCATTTAAACACCCATTTTGTAACGCCCTGCTTTTTCATACTTTCCATAATTAGAAAGCTCGCCTTGTAATGCTATTTTTGGAAATCTCGTATTATTGTAGTCGTCTTTTCGTTGTAAAATCCGAGACTTGGATCATAAATAAAATTCGTATTTCTTTAAATTCACCATCTACATATTCATACATGTTCATACGTTGGAATTCATTGTACATCGAATCCTTATTTGTAATCCATACTTATACGATACTTATTCACGATGGATGTCCATGCTTGTCCTCAAATTGTTGATACCTAAAAACCCCTAATAATATGCTTATTTATACAACGGTTAATCATCTAATATGTGACATATACTTGTCACTTACAAACATGTTACATACTTGTACATTACACTTTTTACCTAGTTAAATCATGTTTTATTTCATATTTCACCTTGTTACAAGTTAGGGGAAACATTGTTGCATATTATTACACAACTTAATTAACAAAATTACTCATTATAATGTTTTAAAAAAATAAAAAAATAAAGAAATATGGCAGCCCCAATTCAGCAAAATTCAGCCCCATATAGTTGGGTTTTGTGGGCTAGTTTCAAGGTGTAACCCCTTCTAAACACTTCCAAAGCCCAACCCATTGAAACCCTAATCCTTCCCCCTATAAATACCACTTATAACCAGCCTCCCTACTACTTTTGCAACACTAAAAACTCTCAAAACATCCTCCAAACCGTAGCTGAAAGCAAAGGTTCGAGCAGATTGACACCCCTTCACGAAAATGAGCATAACTCACTCAATTCTTATCCGATTCACTCGATTCTTTTTCCTACAATTTGTATTGACCTTATCTACGTTTCCATGGGTTTTTCACAGTATATAAGTCCCTAGAACTCCAGCAAAAAGGCTCCAAAGTCCACTGATTGTTTTTGTTTTCATGAAATCCTTGTTATTTCTTACCAAACTTGAGTCTATCTCATCTCAAACCTATGTCCTAATGCTTACAACACTTTAGTGGTTGGTTAGGCTTAAAAACAAGGTTGAGACACTTAAAAATCAGAGGATTAAACCTCATAAACTTGGTGTTTTGTTTAGGGTTTTTAACCCACAAGTCATGTCAAACTTAGTCTTTGATACATGAGTGATTATGGAACAACTTGGGTTGTCCAAACATACAATCCTCACATGATTTGATGATTTCTATTAGTTAGTTTACTTTACATACTTGTAATGACCTTAGTTCATGACCCTCCTTGGTTGTTTTTACATCAAGTGTAGTGGTGAACATCAAAGGGGTACCTAAATGGAAGCCTTGTCTTCCTACCCCATCCATGACACCCATGACCCAACTTGAGGTACCTAAATGAAGATGTAATCTTCTACCTCTTACTTGAATACTTGAACATTTGGACTTAATAATATGTGTATAATATACGACCTAAATACTATCTATGTACACTCGAATCTTTGATGTTGAAATCATATTCATTTGTCAAAGTAGTAGGTTATCATCTAAGGACCTAAACCTTGTTATGATTCTTATGGGTGTTCAACTCATAAAATCATTATAACCCTTGTGGTTACCAAGTGTCATACAAGTGTTATGTGGGAAGATGAATATTTTGGTATAATATTTTCATGTCACTTTCATTCCGAATCTCGACTCTAAACATGCTTGAACTTAAACCCTTACGCATTCAACCTTCCAACCTCGTCAACTTTGTCACATTGGATAATCGGAAAGCATATGCAAACTTTGTGAGTATACTCGCAACCTCCTTTTTATGTTTACCACTTTTTGGGGTGTAACATGTTTTACTATTAAACTACACTTAAACGTATTCTTTATGCAATGCACAAAACAATCCTTATACATGAATACTATGGTATGATACTTGATGCTTACGTGGACCATACTTATGTGATATGTTTTAGTCATTAGCTCTCACGAGCCTCCCTTCGACATGTATAGCGCTATAGGAGTAACGCACCGCCCCCCTTAAACTTGGGTCATGTTGAATTAATTAAACTTTCTTGCGTAAACAGAGATTGGCTAGAAATACTGCATGCCACGCTAGGTTGATCTCGTATAGACTAAGTTGCCATGTGGATTCGTTTTAAACTTTTAAACTTATACTTATACTTATGCTTAAACTTGTATACTCGCCTTTGCTTTTGCATTGAATTGTATTTTAAACATGTTACAGGTTGATGATGATGATGCTATGAAAAGAAGTAGCGTTGATGCCTAGATACACATTTAGACGTTTAGGTTTAATATGTTGTATCAATTTTGCTTGTGTTGTTATGTACTTCTTTTGAACTTGTTGTATTTGAATTTCTTGTAATGTTGACAATTTACTTTATGAAATGAAATCGGATTATTAAAATATTGTCACAAATAGCGTTATGATGTCTCTAGCAATCTTCACACTTCGTCTCATCCCGATGTTTCCGCCATTGGTTGGGGTGTGACAGATTGGTATCAAAGCCATAACTATAGGGAATTAGGAAAAGTAGGAATGCTTTAGCCTAGTCTATAGTTTTAGAGCCTTATTCTTATGCTTAGCTTGAAGCTACTTGCATGCTACTTTATGTACTCTTATTTATTCTCTTTTGATCTTTTGAGCATATATGTCGCTTACGTGTTAACACTTGACATGCTATACTTGCTTTATTATGTGCTAATATATGTTTTATTGTCCCACTCATTATGTGCTATTCTTAATATGCTTCATTGTTCGTTTATATTTTTTTGTTTATTCCTTTAACATACTCTTTCCCCTCATGCATTTTACTCGACTATTCTAAATCCGTAAACACTCGTATTACACAAATGAGACAAATTCACCAAAATAGGCGTGAAACCCACAATTTGGTGAACGACTCTCAACCTACCCATTCTTTTTACACGAGATATCGCCATTAAGCTAGGAGTGAAATCCACATCTTAATGGTAAATCTCAAATTTCAAATTCTAGTGGACCCTCGTCAACATGTCGAAATTAAATTTTGACCCGACGAGTACCAACCACACTTAGGATACGAAATCGTCAAGTTAGGGGTGAAACCCGCACCTTGTCGACTAGTTCCACTCCTTGGTATTTTTTTTTCATAAATCCCGCCAAGTCTCGAAATTTCGATTGATTTGGGACATGTAGTAACCGGAAGGGTAAATACCGTTAACCGACTTGTCGGCGAGAGTATTTTACCTATTAGGCCAAAGCATGCTCCTCAAATTCAAAAGACTTTTCGACCACTTTGGTTAGTCAAAGTTCCGTTTTGGAACCATCCAAATTTTGATCAACATGTGTTTCTATTATTTATTTTATATGATGCAATCCTTCAAACTCGAGTTTACTTTCGATATTCTCTTTTCACACACACAACATATTGAATCTTTTCCATACATTTATATATATGCATGATTTTCATGTAATTTAAATTCATATTCCTTGTAACGACTAGTGGAGACATATCATTGAGATTGGAGTGATTTCCTTACCTTGACGATTAACTCCACTCCCCTTTACTTAAAACGACCTCACCAACGAGTTAGGGGTGATTCCCTTACCTAGGTGATCGTTACCAAAACGTCTCTTCAAAAATATCTTATTATGCAAACTCGATCATATTTTATACCCAAATTGTTTATCATTATTCAAAATACCCACTCATACCGATTTCAAAATGCATTGTTGTATCAAACGTACTTCTTATTCTACAATCTATTTTCACTCAACTCATATACGCGAAATTCATAATCATGTCTTAAAACGTTTTATTCCTCGAACTTCAAAACCTTACGAAATGCTACCTATCAATTTAATCGGCTCAATGAAACTCTTGCCCATGAACTTCATATTCGACTTAATCACTAAAACATGCTCACTTTCTACTTTTAATCAAAATCCAACCAACCTTTCTCAAATACTTATAAGATCTTATAGAAGTTATATGATTGTTTTACCAAATACCCTTTTCAACATCAACAAATCATTTGTTAATTTTTTTAATCACTAAGTCCTTTTGCTAAATTTCTCTTCTAAGGATCCTAGTTTTCACAAGAACCTCCTAAATTCATAATTTCTTCTTTGATGAAACGAACTTACTTTTTAACGAAAACCTTTTTCCTACACCAATTTACAAAACACGTGCACAAGAAGACTTCATAGGGACCGACCATTTTTTTCGGATTACGTAAACCCTTTTAAACAAAATTAGCATTTCTATTTGTTACAAAATACGTTATGCATAACCAACGAGTACTTTATGTTCCTTTACATATACAAACTATATTCTACCTTTCAAACCAGGCTCAATCTAATTTTGATTCGATAAACTCAACGTTTTGTTGGAACAACTATACATGCACATCGTCATACACGTTTTAGTCGATATCTCGCGATAACACCATTTATATCGTTCGTATCTACATACTTAGCCTTTCTAATCCGCAATGCCTCAACGTACACTATATACGCAATATTTATTTTTTTATAACTACACCTATGTTCATACGTTTTATGCTTGTACTTATACGCATACTACTTATACGTTTTACGCTTCTGCTTATACACATACTACTTACACGTTTTATGTTTATGCTCATACATACATGTGTATTCATACTTAAACTATGCTCATACTTTCATCCTTACTCATGGTTCATACATTCGTACCTATACGCGAGCGTAACCTGAGGGATTCGCTTGCGTGGGTCCCACACATACTTAAACATGGACTTGCTTATATACTATATTCTTGTACGTACACATTCTAAACTTTTTATGTATACCCCGATTCATACACATTTAAACTAGTACAAGCTATGCGGACCATGCGACGATCAAAATAATCACGGGTGCACACGGGATTATAGTGATAGGCGTATGAGAACCATAGAGTGTGCTACTGCGTATGGTAATACACGGAACGTAACATGACACCGAAGACGAAACGGACGTAACGTGGTCAAAACATGGTGGATACGCCGCTGGTACTTCCTATATATAAGTGTTTTCACCATGTTACTAAAATTTCGTAAAACGTGCCATGGGAAATTCAGTGTTTTACAGACCTCTTGGACCTAATACAAGCTTTAAGCAACTCACAAACACATTATGTCCGATTATCCATGACGAGACTTCATCCTTAACATGCTACTTTCATCTATCTAATGCCCACATCATTCGTATACTTGCGTTCATTTAGTGTCAATTGTTCACCCCATGCTCCTATTTCCTTTCTTTCATACGAACCTCGTTCACAATCAAGCTCGTTTAAGCATTCAAATCCTAAGTTATCTTTTTACCCTTAGAACTTTCTAATTTTTAGCCATTTCAAATCGTTTTACCTATACCTGTTTACCCCTGCTTATGCCTCAAACCCATTTCGGCTCGACAAATCATTTTACAAACTTATCTTTATCTTCCCAAAATCTCGTACTTTTCAAAACGTTTCAAAATCTCAAGTCTCGAACTGTTACCAAAACTCTTTAAACCTACCTCTTAAATAAATTTCGGGACGAAATTTCCTAAAGGAGGGGAGACTGTAACGCCCTGCTTTTTCATACTTTCCATAATTAGAAAGCTCGCCTTGTAATGCTATTTTTGGAAATCTCGTATTATTGTAGTCGTCTTTTCGTTGTAAAATCCGAGACTTGGATCATAAATAAAATTCGTATTTCTTTAAATTCACCATCTACATATTCATACATGTTCATACGTTGGAATTCATTGTACATCGAATCCTTATTTGTAATCCATACTTATACGATACTTATTCACGATGGATGTCCATGCTTGTCCTCAAATTGTTGATACCTAAAAACCCCTAATAATATGCTTATTTATACAACGGTTAATCATCTAATATGTGACATATACTTGTCACTTACAAACATGTTACATACTTGTACATTACACTTTTTACCTAGTTAAATCATGTTTTATTTCATATTTCACCTTGTTACAAGTTAGGGGAAACATTGTTGCATATTATTACACAACTTAATTAACAAAATTACTCATTATAATGTTTTAAAAAAATAAAAAAATAAAGAAATATGGCAGCCCCAATTCAGCAAAACTCAGCCCCATATAGTTGGGTTTTGTGGGCTAGTTTCAAGGTGTAACCCCTTCTAAGCACTTCCAAAGCCCAACCCATTGAAACCCTAATCCTTCCCCCTATAAATACCACTTATAACCAGCCTCCCTACCACTTTTGCAACACTAAAAACTCTCAAAACATCCTCCAAACCGTAGCTGAAAGCAAAGGTTCGAGCAGATTGACACCCCTTCACGAAAATGAGCATAACTCACTCAATTCTTATCCGATTCACTCGATTCTTTTTCCTACTACTTTGTATTGACCTTATCTACGTTTCCATGGGTTTTTCACAGTAAATAAGTCCCTAGAACTCCAGCAAAAAGGCTCCAAAGTCCACTGATTGTTTTTGTTTTCATGAAATCCTTGTTATTTCTTACCAAACTTGAGTCTATCTCATCTCAAACCTATGTCCTAATGCTTACAACACTTTAGTGGTTGGTTAGGCTTAAAAACAAGGTTGAGACACTTAAAAATCAGAGGATTAAACCTCATAAACTTGGTGTTTTGTTTAGGGTTTTTAACCCACAAGTCATG
Organism: Helianthus annuus; assembly: GCF_002127325.2. Taxonomy (NCBI): domain Eukaryota; kingdom Viridiplantae; phylum Streptophyta; class Magnoliopsida; order Asterales; family Asteraceae; genus Helianthus; species Helianthus annuus. The sequence continues at coordinate 100,598,303 of NC_035445.2, forward strand.
TCAAACTTAGTCTTTGATACATGAGTGATTATGGAACAACTTGGGTTGTCCAAACATACAATCCTCACATGATTTGATGATTTCTATTAGTTAGTTTACTTTACATACTTGTAATGACCTTAGTTCATTACCCTCCTTGGTTGTTTTTACATCAAGTGTAGTGGTGAACATCAAAGGGGTACCTAAATGGAAGCCTTGTCTTCCTACCCCATCCGTGACACCCATGACCCAACTTGAGGTACCTAAATGAAGATGTAATCTTCTACCTCTTACTTGAATACTTGAACATTTGGACTTAATAATATGTGTATAATATACGACCTAAATACTATCTATGTACACTCGAATCTTTGATGTTGAAATCATATTCATTTGTCAAAGTAGTAGGTTATCATCCAAGGACCTAAACCTTGTTATGATTCTTATGGGTGTTCAACTCATAAAATCATTATAACCCTTGTGGTTACCAAGTGTCATACAAGTGTTATGTGGGAAGATGAATATTTTGGTATAATATTTTCATGTCACTTTCATTCTGAATCTCGACTCTAAACATGCTTGAACTTAAACCCTTACGCATTCAACCTTCCAACCACGTCAACTTTGTCACATTGGATAATCGGAAAGCATATGCAAACTTTGTGAGTATACTCGCAACCCCCTTTTTATGTTTACCACTTTTTGGGGTGTAACATGTTTTACTATTAAACTACACTTAAACGTATTCTTTATGCAATGCACAAAACAATCCTTATACATGAACACTATGGTATGATACTTGATGCTTACGTGGACCATACTTATGTGATATGTTTTAGTCATTAGCTCTCACGAGCCTCCCTTCGACATGTATAGCGCTATAGGAGTAACGCACCGCCCCCCTTAAACTTGGGTCATGTTGAATTAATTAAACTTTCTTGCGTAAACAGAGATTGGCTAGAAATACTGCATGCCACGCTAGGTTGATCTCGTATAGACTAAGTTGCCATGTGGATTCGTTTTAAACTTTTAAACTTATACTTATACTTATGCTTAAACTTGTATACTCGCCTTTGCTTTTGCATTGAATTGTATTTTAAACATGTTACAGGTTGATGATGATGATGCTATGAAAAGAAGTAGCGTTGATGCCTAGATACACATTTAGACGTTTAGGTTTAATATGTTGTATCAATTTTGCTTGTGTTGTTATGTACTTCTTTTGAACTTGTTGTATTTGAATTTCTTGTAATGTTGACAATTTACTTTATGAAATGAAATCGGATTATTAAAATATTGTCACAAATAGCGTTATGATGTCTCTAGCAATCTTCACACTTCGTCTTATCCCGATGTTTCCGCCATTGGTTGGGGTGTGACACATTTTGTGTTAATTTTCCTGTGACCATCCGGCAAGTCTACCAACTTCCACACTCCCAACTTTTCGAACTGACTCAACTCTTCTTGCATAGCATTGACCCAAGAATCTTCAGTTAGCGCCTCTTTATATGTTCGCGGTTCAATCTGCGAAATAAAACAACTTAATGAAAACTCAATTTGTAAAGGTGCTACTGTAGAATAAAAACAAGTAAGGCCTTGGTCAATTTGACGTCTAGTGCGAACGCCTGATTGTAGTTCTCCAATGATCAGTTCCTCTGGATGGTATAAAAGAGTTCTTGGCATCACCTCGCCTGGAACTTCTACCTCGCCTTCCAGATTAGTAACATTCTGATTTGCACCTTGTTCATTGACTGGGTTTGTTTGACTTGAAATATGAATTTGCTCCCCCTCAGAATCTGAATCACCACGATCAAATATCGGCATATTCTCAGATTCTTGATTATCATTCGCAACCGTCTGATTATCAGGAGCAACTTCATTTTGTTGGACATCATCATGTTCACTAGCATTGCTTGGACTTGCTTCATTGTCATTTGAAGTTTGTCGTGGTCGCCTTGAATACTCAGCTGGGAACCTTTCTTGCGATGACTCATACTCTCTCAGAATATCCAACTCATCAAAGAAATCTTCTTCTTCTGGTTCTACCATCATGTCAAACGAATCCCACAAAGTGTCATAATGATAACGCCATGAATCTCCAGGATTCTGCGGCGGCATTGTATTACCTTGACATTCAACATTGTGAGCTTCAATAATCTGCTTCAGACTTGGAACGAAGACTCGTCGTAATGGACTTGCATAACCTATGAATATCCCTTCAATACTCTTCGGACCAAACTTTCCAAAAGGCTCTAGAACAGTACAGGGTGACCCAAACGGTTCAAGATACTTCAGATTTGGTTTGCGGTTATTGATCAACTCAAAGCATGTTTTGTTGAATTTCTTGACAGTGAGAACTCTGTTGAGCGTATAGCATGCGGCTGCAACTGCTTTTGCCCAAAAATTTATCGGTAGCTTTCAATTAGCAAGCATTGTTCGAGCCATTTCGATTAGTGTCCTGTTTTTACGTTCTGCGGCTCCATTCTGCTGTGGAGTGTACGGAGCACTAAACTCATGCAATATACCTCTTTCTTCACAAATTATTCCATCTTGCTGTTCTTGAATTCAGTACCATTATCACTTCTGAGTCTTTTGATGCGCCTTTGGTACAGATTTTCAATTTTTCTGAACAACGCCATCAAACTATCAAACGTTTCATCTTTCGACTTCAAGAATGATACCCACGAAAATCTGGAATAATCATCCATAACCACAACACAGTAGCGATCTCTTGTAATACTTTTGACATTCACAGGACCAAAAAGATCCATGTGAAGTCTCTCCAGTGGTCTTGAAACTGAATTAACTTGCTTTTTAGGGTGTGACTTTTTCTTCTGCTTGCCTTTGACACAACTAATGCACTCCCCTTCCAGATGAAAACCTTTGACATAAACACCTGTAACCAAATCATTGTGCACCAAGTGATTCATTTTTCTAAGATGTATATGACCCATCTTTCGATGCCACAATTGCGATTCTTTCTCCGTTGCTCTAGACACAAAACAATGAGCCTGACCCGTGGTTGTAGTAGCTACGCTCATGTCCAACAAGTACAGATCATTGACTCTTGGTGCCCTCATGATAATCCATTCTTCAGGGATAACAAATCCTGGCTTCAAGATCAAACATTCTTTGTCAGTAAAGTGAGTGGTATACATCCTGTCACAAATCTGCGAGATACTCAGCAGATTATTCTCCAACTCAACAATGTAATTAACTCTTTCAAACGTAACAATCCCATTGGATAACGTTCCTTCACCAACAATTCTACCACCTTGATTTCCCTCGAAACCTACATAACCTCCATTGAAATTTCTAACATCATACAGCAATGCTGTCTTCCCTGTCATGTGCCGAGAAGCTCCACTATCCATAATCCATTGCGAAACGGATCTCGGAAGCTCCTGCACATACCACAAACACTTAGTTAGATTTGGATGCTACCCAAGCCTCTTTTGACTTAGGTAACTCAATTTTAATGTGAGTTTTTGTAGTGTAAAGTGGCGGAAAATTTTTGTCATTCATTTTCAAGCTTTCTTCAGACCCAACCTCAACCTTTTTATATAAGAAAAACTCATCTTTTTGAGGTTGACCAGATGGTTGGTCTTTTTTTGAACATCTTTCTTTTCAGAAACCACAGATTTTGATTTTTCAAGTTTCTCATAATAATCCAAAGGTACATCCATCTTTACCGATCTAGTAGAAGATGATTGTTTTTCGGTCTCAGAAACCTTTGGTTTTGGAACACTTTCTTTCTTTTCAACCACTTTTGGCTTCCATGTTTGTTGAGGTGACGCAACCCGTTTGTAAAATTTGTCATTTTTAGTTACCACATTTTTAACAGGTTCAGTTTTGATTTTGATGTTTTCATTTTTCAAAACCTTTTTCTCAACAATCAATGGAGCTTTTCCCTTTACATCATCTTTCTTTCTTGAATTCATCACAACTTCAGTCTTAGGCTTCAAGTTGGTACACCTTTGTGCAATATGTCCAACTTGATTACATTTGAAGCATGTTCGGGTGTCAACTACCCGACTTGTGCCTTCAAACTGAGGTTGTGAGGCTTTCTTCTCAAAGAACTCTTTGTTTGATTTCGAAAAAATCTCAGATTCTTCATCAGAAAGTGAACTCGAACTGTTCACAAACACTTTCTTCTCAGCAAACCTTTTGTTTTGAACATTCTTTTTCTGATAATTCTTACCACCCTGATAACCACCCGACCATCTATTTCGATTGTTGTTATAAAAACGCGGTGGAACAACAGGCTTCTTGTAGTAAGCTTTATCTTTTTCAAAATTCATTTGTCTTTTTGTTTGATTTAAGTTTTTTTACTTCAGACAAATCAATTTCAATCAATTTAAACACGTTTGTCAATTTAGCAACATTTACATTCTCCAGGGGAAAATCAGAATCCGAAAACAACTTATCTGATCCCAACATCTTGTACATGACAAGATTAGGTTCTTCATTTAAGTCGTTTTTGGACTTTGATTTAGGAATGTACTTGTCCAAGAAACATTCATCTCCCTCAGTAGTGTCACTTTCAGATTTTAGAACATTCTCAACCACACTTTTCACCACTTCAGTGTGGACACTATCCTCATCGGAAGATGAAGTGAATGTGACATCAATCGTGTCTGGAAGTTTCACTTCATTATCATTTTCAACATTAACCAACCCAGATTCTTTTTTCGAATAATTGTTTAGAACTGGTGGTGGAACTTGATGATAACCCACCCCGGTTCCATCCGAAAAGACATCTTCGCCTGCTTTGTTTTTCCCGATGGGTTTGGGAATGATGTGTTGCAAAACAAAGCTTGCGGAGTTGTAACTTTTTAGTTTCAACTGGATTCGTTCATTTTCAATTTCAGCTTCTTGAAACTTAAGCTTTAATTTAGCAATTTCATCCAGTTGCTGGTTGATTAACTCTTCTTTTACCCGAAGAACTCCCGACAGATGAATATTTTCCTTAGTTGTCTTACCATTTCTTTCATCAGCATCTTTAACCGTTCGTTTAAGCTTCTCAAATTTTTCTGAAATCTGACGATTTTCAAGAACTAACTGCTCATTTTCTTTCCTAACTCTTTCTTTGTCAATTTTATCATTTTCAATTTTGTCAGTTAAATCTTTTAACCTGTCATTTGAAGCTTTCAGCATTTTATCACGGTTAAGAATCTGATCTTCAACACTTCTGACTCTATTAGTCAGATCTTCAACTTTCTTACCACTGAGGTAAGTGATTGTACTACAAACATTGCACTTTTTGATGCAATTTTTGCAGTCACTGTCACCTTTGACTTTCTTATCTGACTCACTTGTTGACGCATTTGAACTGACCTGGCTTTTAGACTCAGATACAGACTTAGAGTCTACCTCAAGTTCCTTAGCAGCCAGCACCTTGTCAGCCATCTTTCCCAAATTTTCAGCGTTCAACTCTTGTGACGTGTCAATGATCCCATCATCAACCTTCTTTTGCTTTTCCTCTTTTTCTTTTTCTTTCTCTTCTTCACTTCCCCACCATTTTCTTTGCCAACCCTCTTCTTCTTCAGCAATTTGTTGAATTATGGTATCAAGATCGAGGGTCCTTGAATCAATAGAAATATTTCCCATGGGGTCAAGATAACATTCTCTGTCTGGATCCCATCTCTTCACTCTTTTTGCTTCAGTGTATATACCAGATATTCTGATCATTCTGTTTTGAGCTTTCATCTTTCTGTTGACATACTTCTCTTGTTCATTTCTGTTGTCTTTAAAAGGAACAGGTTCAACAGTCTTTGCCATAAAAGCATATCCAACCGCATCCTCTTCTGGTAATAACTCGCTCCAGTCAAAACCTACATCGTCATGAATCACAACAAGAGCTCTGGATTTTTCTTTGGATGTATCCTCAAGCTGCTTCATTCTTGGTGGTTCTGATTTGTTCTGATGATAAATCGCTCTCTTGTAATAATCTTCTTTGAATGGATTTTCAGAATCATCAGCATAAGCATTTCAGCACTCTCTTTTAAAATGTCCTTTCTGTTTACACTTGAAACATGTAACTTTTGACTTGTCAAAGCCTAACTTGGTAGATGGTCCACCAATAGACTTTCTTCCTGTAATTTCCATGAAACGTTGTGCCATTCTCACTGCACTAGCCATACACCACCTTATGTCGATCAATTCCATCTCCTCAGGGTCTATTTGATCGTAGTCTTCCTTTGTTAGGTTGGTGTTGCCTATCTTGCCTGCCACAAGGCTCACAAGATTCTAGCACAGAAGCTAAGAACACCATATGTTGCTTTGCAGATTCTTCGCTGAAGTTTTGAGCGTTCTTTAAATCCACAGCGATGTTGCATTGAAATAAGTTCTTTGCAGCTAATTTGTTTGAAGTTGAGGAAGAACCATTGTGAAAACCACTGCTTGAACTCTCTTTGCTTGACGTGTTGGAATTTTCAGCAGAGAAAGTCGTCTTGGGAGACGCATTCTTGGGAATCATGTTTTTTGGATAATACAAATCCAAATTCTGCTGATATGAAGAATGATTGACTTTATATGATTTCTTTATCTCTAGCTCGTGACTCTCCAGTCTTTCAATTAGCAAATCTACAGTCAACACTTTTGGCGGCTTGATGGTATTCTTCAACATTAATGCAAAGTATTGCCAATCCATCTCATCTGGCAACGAGTCAAACAATTTGTCGACTAAATCTTCTTGAGAATATACAATCCCATGTCTCGCCAGCTCTAACTTCAAGTGCCCAAACCTCTCAGTCATTTTAGAAACATATTCATTTTTTAAACAACTGAATAAATCAAACTATTTTCTCAACAGTTTCTTTTTGTTTTTTACTATTTCAGCACTTCCCAAGCATTTCACTTCTAACTTTTTCCAGAGATCTTTAGCATTATTGTACTCAATCAAAGATATTATATCTTCTCTGACAGACTGAAACAGCAATGCGATGCACTTTTGCTCGGCAACGAAATTCTCTACATCTTCAGTTTGTGTCAGATTTTCACCACTTTGTCCTCCATCACTGTATCCATTCTTTAGACTTTTCCAGCTGGGATACGCAAATGCCTTTAACCATTCTTCAAATTTCTTGGCCCACCGACTGTACTCTTCAATCGCCATCAACTTTGGAGGTTTGTTATATGTTCCGTATGCACTTTCCATGCTTAAAGCATCCGACAAAGTTTTCTTCGTATTCGGAGTGTTCTCATTGGTGTTGCTAGAAGTATCATCTCCAGAGTTTCCAGCAAAGGCATACATATCACTAAAAGGATTCATGAATTCGTCCATCTTTCACGTACCTGAAACAATCAACAAACACATAGAATTTTTTTTGAAATTTTGAAAAACAGCAAATTCAAGCAGAATCGGCTTTTTAAGCGAAATAGCTTTTCAAGCGGAATCAGCTTTTAAGTGGAATAAGACTCAAGCGAAATCAGGTTTGAAGCGAAATCCCTTATTTCGCTTGAACTTTCAAGCGGAACCTGTTTTCAAGCGAAATCACACAATATTTTCAAGCGGAATACGATTTTAATCTGGTTTCGCTTGAAATTACACTAGTATTTCAAGCAAAATACGATGATGACATCATCAAATTCGAATGAATTTCAAGCGGAATCTTTCAATTTTGTTAGAAATTGTTCGAATTAAGGTCCAAAACTCTCAGGGATTGGTTAACACTATGTTTCGCTTGATATATATCAAAATCAGGCCATTTTGATCGTAAAATATCATTCAAATCAGAAAAGAAGGTGTAGAAGTGTGAGAATCCGGTAAAATCAAGCTGAATTGGTATGAACTCCTCGTCCTGAGCTCTGATACCACTTGTTGGATCGTTCGTGTGACCCTAAACAGTCAATATGAGTAGTTTATCATCATTTACAAAGGCGGAATCAATGCAAACAATGTCAAACAGCTTGTTCCTTTTCAGTTCTTTTCTATTACTGATTTCCTGAGCTTTTACACGTTCAAATGACAAACGGACAGCACCTCGACTCAGAAACTATGACCTGATTCCGCTCCAAATGACACACACCACTCCTATATATAGATCAGCTGATTCCGCTTGAAACATGTTCAAGCGAGACCTGATTTCGCTCCAAACAGTCTCAAGCGAAATCACCATATTGGCTTTCAAGCGAAATTATAACATATCTGATTTCGCTTGAAATGACCTAGTGTCATTTCAAGCGGAATTACATCAAATTCACACTTTCTAGATTTTCGTGCCCTGATCTATCCTATCTAGACATAAGACTCGATTAAGACGAAGTTAACAGACACTAGATGCACCAACAGGATCTCGGTTCGTTTGGCCGTACGGTCACGTTGTGCGTCTAATTACGACAAAACACGAACGGACGCTAAAAACGATCCAAATTACACGACGAATGGGATTTTATCTTGCCGAACACTAAAATAAAATATTTTAGTGCTTACATAAATTTTTGGATGTCCGGATATATCCAGAATGTAAGATATGCGTGAAAATGCAAACTTGCGCACTTTTTGACACTTTTAGTCTCTGCATGACTTAAAAGTTTATTTTTGCGCACCAAACACCTCCAAGCCTATATCTAAGCTATATAAAGAATAAATAGGGTATGTTTAACTCATGGGCATATTCCAGAAGGTCCGTTACCTTATGAATCGACATACTTTTGCAGTTTGACGCAATTAGTCCTTTAATTGCGCAAAGTAGCGCGAAATGTCGTTTAATGATATCCAAGTCTTCCATAGCCCATATTGATCATTCCCAAGCATATATTTAATTATTGCTATGCTCTCGATCGCTTAAATGGTCACCAAAAGGCGTAGATTCAAAAGTTGATGCTTTAGGTCCCTCTATTGCGCAAACTTGCGCATCTCATCATTTAATAGCATTGAAGCCTCATATAATCCATATTTGGCACTCTTGAAAGTACTATTAAACATCACGATGCTTCGAGTTTGCTAAAAGGTCATTCAGAGGTATAATTAAACATATTGACACTTTTAGTCCCTCTAACTTGCAAAGTTGCGCGTAACTTTACTTATAGGCATAAAAACCTTAGACGGCCATTATTTGGCATTCCCGAGAGTATAATCAAATATAATAAAGCTCCCGGTTTGTTAAAAGGTCACTCAGAGGTAAGAATTAACATGTTGACGCTTTTAACCTTTTATTGCGTAAACTTTCAATTGATTCCACAAACGGCTACACTCGATCGTCAAGTGGCTCATTTTTGAATATAAATATCATGGGAGGTTATTTAGAAACTTATTTTAGGTATGCTAACACTTCCAATCCTTTCATAATCAAAGTTTTTGATTTTTCAAAAATTTTGTCCCTTAAATTCAATGTTTGACTTTATTAGGGTTTATTACACGTGTCAATACATCATTGGACGTGATTTTACGAGGTGTTACATTGGGAAAGGTTCAAGGAGCTACTAAGGAAGTGTCCTCATCATGGTCTTGCGGTATGGCAACAAGTATCCACTTTCTACAATGGGTTGTTGCCACACACAAGACAAACACTTGATTCTAGCTCCGGTGGACTTTTAGGTAATCGTCGCCCAAATGAAATATATAATCAAATTGAGGAAATTGCTCAAACCAATTTTCAGTGGCACACTCCCCGGGGCAATAAACCTATTGCCCCGGGCGCCCATAAGGTTGATGAAAGCACTTCTTTGCAAGCCCAAATCGAGGCCCTTTCTTCAAAAATCAAAAAATTAGAAATGGCAAAAATGGTCTCGGTAATGGCTTGTGAAGGGTGTGGTGGGTCACATGAAAATTGGAGTAGTATGAAAGAGTTAGATGATCAAAGGAAACGGTAAACTACATTGATAATAGACCTAGGCCGTCGGGTCCTCCAATGGGTACCTACAACCAAGGATGGCGTAACCACCCTAACCTTGGTTGGAGAGATCCCGGCAATAGTAGTAACCAACAAAACCAATGAAGGCTTCTCCACCAGTTCAAGAACCGGCTAAGACTCCTCCGGTTCCATACCCTGGTCGGTTAATTCGTCAAAAGACCGATGAGCAATTCGCAAAGTTCGAAAATTTACTAAAACAATTGCATGATAATATTCCATTTATCGAGGTCCTAACTCAAATGCCTAAATATTCAAAATTTATGAGGGACTTCCTCACTCATAAAAGGAAAATTGAATCATTGTAATTAGTAACTTAGGTGAAGAATGCTCCGCCTTACTACTCAATAAACTTCCGCAAAAGAAGCTTGACCCCGAAAGCTTCACAATTCCTTGCTCGATTGGGGAATCCCCCATTCGTAATGCACTAGCAGATCTAGGAGCAAGCATCAACCTCATGCCCTCATCAATGCTCAATCGACTCGGCTTAGGGAAAACAAGTCCTACAAAAATAAGCATACAACTCGCCGATAGATCCGTCAAATATCCACAAGGTGTCGCTGAAAATCTATTGGTCAAAGTCGGCGAATTTGTCTTCCCGGCCGACTTTGTCGTACTAGATATGGAGGAAGATACCGAAGTACCACTCATCCTAGGAAGACCATTCCTAGCTACAGCACAAGCAGTGGTAGATATGAATGATGGAACACTGACATTGAGGGTTAGGGACGAGGAAGTAAAGTTTGGAGTCGGAAAAAGAGTAGAAGACGAAGACCCGGTCAACTACATGAAGGTCATTAACTCAAGTTTGGATGATGCTCTCCGACGGTGTAGCATGGGATGCAAAACATCCCACTTGGGTAACATATGACCAGGCTTTGGGTCTAGCCAAGGACCCTTATAAACGTGGCGCACCATGGAGGCATTCCGCGGAACTATCCTTAGTTTAGTTTAGATTAATTTTTATGTTTTCTAGTTTAGTTTTAATTTTTAGGAATAAAACACACTCGGGATGGTGAAGGATAACAAGGGAAACTTGCACCAACGACCCATGAACGAAAACAAAGCCATCCGACAAATTTTTCTTCGTTACAGCAAGTTAAGCACGGGCCGTGCCCGCCCAACACGACCCCGTGCTGCACAATCTGCAGAAAATGCCCAGTTCAGGTAACTGGACACGGGGTGTGCTCACTGAACACGCCCTCGTGTCCAGGCTTCTGTTTCTTTTTACAAACTTTTGTTACTGGCACTTGAACACGGGGCCGTGTCCAGACGCCAGTAACATCAAATTTTGCTTTTTCACACCTTTTTACACATTCAATCAACCTAAAAACTTATTTTTGGGACACATTGAGGACAATGTGTAATTTAAGTGTGAGGGGGGGATGCTAAAACCTTGAATCTTGCAAGTCTTAATTAACAGGCCTTACACAAAACTCTATTGGAACCGCTAATCACCCCAAATTTTTTCAAAAATTTTCATTTTTTTTACTTGTCTAGGTTTAAGTTGGGAATTTCAAAATTCTAAAGAGGTTATATTTTTACAAATTTACAACCGATAACGTCGTGATAAAAAGAACCAACATAAGAAAATTATGAAACGACATGACAAACTTAGTTAAAATTTGATTATATATACTTGATCACATAAAAAACCCATTCCCACAAAAGTGAGTTTTTGAGCCTTTATTGAGCATACAAATACATATCTATAAACTAAATGGTCATTTTTCGTTTCTTGTGTGAATAGCCGCTTGGTTATTACAACTCTAGAACTTGCCACGACGATACATTCCTTGTCCTTACCAACTTAAACCCGAGTAAGTAAATGATGGAGGCATTAGGACTAACCCTTTTTATTTCTACACCATTATTTTTCTTTTTTTTCCACCTACCCAAAATCCCCCTAGTTAACCCCTTTGAGCCTAAACCTTTTCATTTCATAACCCAAACTAAACACCATTTACCCACCTAAACCGTTTTTCATTTTTAACCCTTTATTTTAGTAACAAAGCTCGGTTTTTAGTATGACTTGAAAAAAAAATGAGGATGAAGCCAAAGAAATAAACAAACAAGTTTATAAAAAAAATAACTTTGTTTGAAAAGCTTCATCAAAATAAAAAAGTTTTGAAAAATATCGAATCTTATGAAAACCGACGCTTTTTAAGCTTTTCGCCCTTTTACTAACCACTAACCCAACCACCCACCTTTAGCCCAAGCCTAACCCTTCACCCAAAAAAAAAGTCATCTTGATATTTACAAAGGTATATAGTTAGAAAGGAGGAGGATTGGTTGCTTGGCAAGCCTATGGTAGGAGTAAGTTTCATGCCGCTCTCGAGTGATTCACTAAAAATACACCTTCGGCCGAGTGTTGAGTGATCCCCCGTGAGGTATGTGAACTCATATATAAATGGAATTTTAAAAAAAAGGCATGTTATGCCCTAATAAGTAATTTATCTTATGAAACATTTTTAATAAATCATGACGAATAGGATTGTAAATAAATAAAAATAAAACTTAATAACGAATCTTGGAAATCCCGACACTCTATGACAAGCCCAAAAAACCTTCTCTTCTACCCATTCTATTTGGGAGTGTAAAGCCACATTATAAAGAGTTTTGCTTGAGAACAAGCAAAGAATCAAGTGTGGGGGTATTTGATGTGCACAAAATACAACATATAAATTACATCAATTGTGGCGTAAAACTAACCCTTTTTTAGTGCTAATGTTGGAAAAAGTGTGTTTTTGTCTTCCTTTTGTATTTTCAAGATTAAATGAGCTCAAATGAACAAAAGAAGAAAAAAGGCAGCTAAATCCAACACAAATACAAGAAAAGGAACAAACGTGGCATGTCCGACCCCCTGACAGCATCTTCCCAAGCAAAATCAAGAAAACAGAAGACTGAACATGCCCCGTGCTCAGTGAGCAAGGGTGGGCGTGCCCAAGTGTCAGCAGAAAAGACAAAGTTGTAGAAGCTTCCATCGCCCACCACGGGGCCGTGTTCAGCGGGCACGGGGCCGTGGTCAACTATAAGATTCGCAGAATCCAGGCAAATCTTGATAGTACAGATATGCTTCTGCACACGGGGTCGTGCTCAGCGGACACGGGGGCGTGGTCAACTAATGCAGACAAACTGCAATTAATGAAGAAAGAGAGAAGGATGGACACGGGGTCGTGCCCAACGGACACGGGCCCGTGCCCGAGCTTCTGTTCAGCCTATAAATGGGAGTGCTTGGATCGCTTGCAACTCATCCCTTGACACACCACCTCTCTCACACTTCACCCACTACCCACCACCATCACAACACCATCATCCATTGTCCATCATAGAGTGTGTGAGTCGTCTCGGGATCCAAGATTGATCGTAAGAGTTCTTGACAATCAAAAGCCATGTTTGCCTAAGTCTCTTACATCACTTGGTGAAGACAAGTGTCTAGTGTAATACTTTTTATTTTTAATCTTTTCGCACTTTTTACTTGTTTATGTATTAATGACTTTAAGAACTAGTTTCTTATGTTGAAGGTGATTCTTCCTTATCGTTTGTCCGTGGTGTCTTGGCATTATTTTACTGCCTATATAAAATAAAAGATTTTCACATTCATATCTCCACGGTCTATATGGAGATATGTTGGCTACCTGGTCGGGTGTTAAGGGAACGGTTTGGTAAGAGTCTTGCCATTGTTCAGTGTATAGATCTTGCAAAGGACCTGGGTCAAATTTAGTAGGACCTCCTTCAATACCCACCAGTATTGGATGGCGGGGGGTCCCAACTCTTTGATCCCCTCATAAGTTAAACTACTATTAATATTTTAACCCGGCTACTTAGGACTGTATCCCTGCTGACTCAGACTACTAAGCTGAGGGTAACGTCACCTTCAAAAGAGGGGCCTACCACTATATGCATTAATAACTTAATTAATTATCTTTCAATAATCCGACCCTTTAGGATTGTATCCTTGCTGACTCAAACTACTGGGTTGAGGGTAACGTCACCTTCAAAAGAGGGGCCTACTACAATAACTAAGATAATCTCTTAAAAAGTGCAAAAGTGCAGAAATAATCAAAGGTTACACTATACACAAGTCGGAGCCAAGTGATTCATCTTGTCTATCTGTTTTTATTTTATTTTATTTTTCAGCATTTTAGTTAGGTTTTATTTTTATAGTTTAAAACCTTTTTCTAAACTTTTGATTTGATTAGACGTTGAGGATAAACCAGTACTAAAAGCTCTTGTGTCCTTGGACGACCTCGGTATCTTGCCAACACTATACTACGCTCACGATGGGTGCATTTGCCCATATGTGTGTTTGGTGTTAGTAAAATATCGTGTTTTATAAATTTAAAACTTGGCTAACGTGTAAAAAGGGCTTAAAATATACTTAATTCCATATACACACCAATCCGCATCAGTGCACGACTGTGTTTTGTTACATTCCTGCATCTACAAGACTAACCAAACTTGTTTTGATGGGTTAGTAAAATATAATCAAATATCGTTTATACCTGAAATATTTCTTTGAACTCATTCCAATGTCTCTTCACTTGACAAAGGTTATATCATGACAATAAGCACAAGTGAAAAATATTATAACCATACATAGCTAGCAAAACATATTAATGCACTTATGTATTTAATGATGGTACTTCTAGAATGAGAATCTCTAGTATGGTAGGAGATGATAATAGGCATTTCTTATAACAAATGACTTAACAACCTTTAACATACTTTAAGGTTCAGCTATGTCCATACTAAAATATCCAAACATCATCTTCTAAATGTACTTGAGGGATTAGTAAAATATAATTACATATATACTCGAACTGCAGTTTGAGTAATAATTAGACCGTGCCAAGGTCATTCAAAAATTTTCCTCTTTAGTTTGAGAGTTCCCTCTCGATGATGTTTACATTATCACTGTAAGAATGAAATCTTGTTAAATAGATGTAGCTCATTTTATCAAAATTATACCTCTCTTTTCAGAGTATAGTCGACTGTACCACATACGAGTAGTTTCCTTTAAAATTCATATATATAACACATATGGGGTTATTGTTTCATAATGCTTTGAGCATTTTTAATCCTTAAGGGGTTTTCATACAGATGTCATTTGCAATTGTCTCGTACATGTATACGGTGATGACATCCATAAGTTGTTTTATCTGAAGTCATTGTGAGATTGCGAGGCCACTTAAACATCTAAAGATTATCGCATCCACTACAGGGGTATATGTTTCCTCGTAATCAACTGTTGGGATTTGGGAAAAATCTTTATGTTAAAATGCGTGCCTTACATCGGAAAAACTTATTATTTACGTTTCCTTTTATTTAAAGACACCCATTTATAACCTACTTGTTTGACGTCTATGGGTGTTCGAACTGCTGGTTCGAAAACGTTTAGTTTGTCGAGCAAATTTAGTTCAACCTTAAGTCATGTAGCCATTTTGGCTATTTGTGTGCGTACACTCTTGCACACTTTTTATATACGTAATCTTTTTTTCATCGATTATATCTATTGCTATAGCATAATCAAATATATCATTTTACACGTGTTTCATTGCGGTTCCATATTGTACTTATTTTGTACATGATTAATCGCGATCTCATATTTGTTTGGCACTAGAGTTTATTTTAGAACTCCATTAGCCTCTTTTGGGGTTTTGACAACAACCTTCTTTAAGGTTTAGTATGCAACCACTTCTGAGGTTTTGTATGCAAAACTTATGGTGTTTTATGTGCCACCTCTTTTGGGGTTACACCAACTGCGTTACTCTGCTCTTTTTATGTTTTGTGGGTTTTATATTTTTGGAACCGATTTATCTCTCACAATTTATTAATATGATAATCATTTTGTGAGTACTTCCATTCGAGCAGATAAGTTTAAGCTGGTATATGTGACTTTGTCACCTTATTTGTGTTAGTGAATGCATCTTGTATTTCATTTGTTATTATTTGCAAATACACCCTCTTTCTTTTGGACTTCAGATTTGCATTGACCACTTCAGGGGTCGATATATAATATGATGCATTTTTTTTATGTTACCAGTCTTTCATTTTCTTGTCTCCCCCTAAGACTGGGAATACGATGTACATATCCCATTTTATATGTTATGGTGGTGCTATTGGTACATAGGCTGCAGAACAAAATATATATAAAAAATGGAAACTTGGTTCTCTTCAGGAGACCAGTTGTAATGGCGAGTATTTGTGATAAGCATTTGGTTTTGAATTGATATAATCAATCGACGAATTCCGTCTCGACTACGTATGCCTCTCACTATATTTCACATTGTACCCAACAATGGTCCCTACAATTGGGTTGTCAAAGAACCATGTTAAACCATGTCAAAAAACAACGTTCCATAGTGTTGGGCATATGATAGATACGGGTAGCTAAAAACTCACATGTAACCATGTATGAATGCCACAATCCACACAACTGTACATTTCAATGGTCCCATATAAGAGGGATTGTGTGTAGGAGTTTATTGTTTGGAAGGGCATAAAAATTTATTTGCCACAAAAAAAAACTAACTAGACATATGATAAGGCATTTTGGGAGCAATGTTTTTAGATTACTTAGAGGTGCTAAGGTACCGGTTAGCATGTTTGATTGTTTAGCATATCATGATGCTATCTTGATGACCTGTTTGGTCATGCCATGTGGTGAACGTATAAATATTCTAGTAACTTCTGGTTACTCACCATATTTGATTTAATGGAATATTGTGGAAAATTAGTATCATTTCTAGTAACTTCTAATATAGTCTTCTAGCCATATTTACTATATGATATATTTTAGATATTTAGTACATTTTCTTTTACTCCATTCCAAGGTGATGACTTTTCATTCAAACATAGTGGAAACTTAATAAATTTATTCGGTATACATTAGAATATGATGCATTATGAATTACAAAATTCGATATCAGCGGGTAAACTATCGATGCTCTTCTGGAGCATTTAATATGCTATTAACACATGAAATAGTATCAATAGCGTCTCTACCACGTGAAATAGTATAGTTTTAGCCTTTGTTTAGAGGGAAAACATGTACTATTCATAAGGTTTTCCATCACTAGGCTATATGTTAGCCAAAAACGCCAAGTGCGATGAACTAAAGTTTGGGTTGAACTTGAAATATCATTATTAAAACAAACAGGACTTTGTATACATTTGGGAGAACATCTGGTTCTCAACATTGATTTAGGATTCATGTGAAATTCAGTATAAATGAGCATCAACACTAACTCAAATGAATTATTGTCTATCAATTTAAGTAACTAACGTCAGAGTCGTTTACTTATGAACAAGAGAACAAACATAAGAAAAAGATTTCCCTCATCATTTACCATGATCATGACCTTTATAACGATCATTATATCATCACATTAACTTTTAGGGAATGGATTATAACCATACAACTTTCATAGTGCTATCATTACAATTGCTTTTGTTATGTACATGATCTCGACCTTTCACTAATCTATCATTGCATTTACCTTAAGGAATGGCTTAGAGCCACACAACCTTCATTCTTGTTGCTTTTGTTATATATATATATATATATATATATATATATATATATATATATATATATATATATATATATATATATATAGGGAGAGGATCATGAGAAAACTAGATATAAATGAGAAAACTAGAAAACTAACTAAAATCCACTAAAAGGGAGAGGGAGGGAGACTTTTAATGAAGGAGGGGGGGACTTTTAATGAAGGAGGGGTAAAATTGGAACAAAAAATATATAAATTTTCAAACATTTCCCATTTCTCCATACGTTATCATTTTAAAACAAAAATGGCACCATAAGATCACAAATTTTCTTATCTTTCATTCAAGTATATTCGAGCATATTTTTTATGACATAAAAAAAGATTTATGGTGTCGTCTTGTTTTCTACACTATTATTATAGTAGTGCACATGTGCTATGTAACATGTACTACAATTGCATTACATGCTTAAAATTAGCTTTTTGAGTCTAGTTTAGCTTTTAGGGTTAGTTTTTTTGGAGGTTTAGGATTAGGATTAGGTTTTTGGGTGTGGGGGGAGGGGGGTTTAGGTTTTTTTTGGGGGTGGGGGGGGTGGGGGGTTTAGGTTTTTTTTCGGGTTTATGTTTAGGGTTTAGTTTTAGGTTTTTGGGGGTGGGGGGTTTAGGTTTTTGGGGGGTGGGGGGTTTAGGTTTTTGGGGGTGGGGGAGGGGGGTTTAGGTTTTTTTTTGGGGGGGGGGGGGGTGGGGGGTTTAGGTTTTTTTCGGGTTTATGTTTAGGGTTTAGTTTTAGGTTTTTGGGGGGTGGGGGTGGGGGGTTTAGGTTTTTGGGGGGTGGGGGGTGGGGGGTTAGGCTTTTGGTGGGAGGGTGAATTTAGGTTTTGGGGGGTGGGGGTGGGGGGGGTTTAGGTTTTTGGGGGGTGTCGGTGGGTGGTGGGTTAAGTGGTTTAGGCTTTCCGTATTAGTGCACATGTGCAGTACAACTAAAAAAAATTTTTTTTTTTTTTTTGAAAATTTTTTTCCATACATATAAAGTAGCGATTTTTTATTAAAAAATTGTAAAAAAAAAAAAAAAAAATTTGGTATTTTTTTTGGTTTTTTTTATGTTTTTTTAGTTAGTTTTTTGGTTTTCTCATTTAAACTAGTTTTCTCATGATCCATCCCCTATATATATATATATATATATATATATATATATATATATATAGGGTAGGGTTCAAGAGTGAACCATATTGTTTTTGTGAACAAAATGAACATATCTTGTCCATTGATTTAGGAGATCTTAAGATTTATAACAATGACAATTTCCTAATTATTTATGTGTAGAAAATAAATGAAAAGGGTATAAGTGTAAATTATTAACTAGTTCTCTTTCCAATTAAATATTTAATTACATTCTCTCTCTTCATTTCTCTCACCAATTAACTAATTTATTAATGTAAAAAATAAACACAATTACTATTCAGCCAACCTGTTTTATACACATATGTATATCTATTTTATACACATGCATACATATGTAATTTAAATAATACATATGTGTACTTTGAGTATCCAATACAATTACATATGTGTATAAACCATTTATTAGTTCTGTTCATGTATATTTTATACACAGTTTCTATTCAACCAAACTGTTTTATACACATATGTATATCTTTTTTATACATATACATACACATGTAAATTAAAAAGTACATATATGTAAAAATGTCATGAGAAAAGGTATAATCTCTACAAAATAGGAAACATGTAACTGAAATCAAGAATTCAAACGAAATGATTTAAATAGGAAACGTGTAACTGAAATCAAGAATTAAAACAAAATGATTTAAATCTAATTTATGAAAATTAAAGGTAAATTTACAATCCTATCCTTTTAATTAAAAAACAAATGGATGGCTGAGATTAGTTCACTCTGTTCACAAACAAGGATGTTGTTCACTCATGATCCTAACCCTATATATATATATATATATATATATATAGGTAGAGGATCTTGTACAAAGTCCATCTTTTGTAAGAAGTGTAAGAAATAATTTGGGAATGACAAGTGTCCCTCATCTTAATTAATTCAAAAGGGTATATTAGTAATTGTACATTCTTGTCAATTAATTGATTTCCAATATAACTGAAAAAAAATAACTGGCAATGAGAATGTTTAGGGATTGATTCAAATTTTGTATTTTTTTTTTTTGCAAGATCCAATACGATTGTTATCTACGTATCATTCTTCATCAATTATAAATACAAGAAGTCTTATGAAATCGCTAGAGACAATACAGTTGTTTAACTTCTGCGCCCTTCTTCGATTCTGGTGTTTTAAAGGGTTATATACATACAGCTTCGATCTTGAATTGGTGTTTTAATGTTTTTTGGATTCCAGATAAAACACCATGACTTGAATCATAGTCATGGTGTTTTAAAATCTGGGAATGTTTCGTATTGATTGTCCAGATGTTAAAACACCATGGATGTAATCATAATACAATGTTTTCTGGATTCCAGGTAAAACACCATGACTTGAATCATAGTCAATGTCTCCAGATTTTTAAAACACCACGCCATGAACAATGTCTCTAGATAAAACACCATGACTTGAATCATAGTCAATTTATCCAGTTGTTTTAAAACACCACGCCATGAATCTGATTATACAATGTCTCCCTATAAAACACCATGACTTGAATCATAGATGTTAAAAACACCACACCATGAACAATGTCTCCAGATAAAACACCATGACTTGAATCATAGTCATGGTGTTTTAAAATCTGGGAATGTTTTGTATTGATAAAACACCACGCCATGAACAATGTCTCCAGATAAAACACCATGACTTGAATCATAGATGTTTAAAACACCACGCCATGAACAATGTCTCCAGATAAAACACCATGACTTGAATCATAGTCAATTTATCATGTTGTTTTAGAACACCACGCCATGAATCTGATTATAGATCTCTTTATGATAACGTATGAAGAATATGCAACCAAAGACCTCTCTACAATTAAGGTGAATCATTAATTCCGATATTTAAGGAAAAAGGAGTGAATGCAGGTGTTTTTGGTTGTGTAGGTTACGGTTACCATATTTCAAACATTGAAAAAGACACTATTGCCCTTCAATTTTACATAAGGTCCCTCTAATTAAAACACAATTTACATTTTTATACCCTATTGATCTCAACCATTAGATCAAATATCCAATGGTTTAAAACAGTTCTTACCCTTCTCACATTTTAAACACTTTTTACCATATCCCTACCCTATATATATATATATATATATATATATAGTAATATTACTACTTTATGAGCATATTTGAGGTTTGACAAATGGAAATTGTTTTATTCAACCAATATAAATAATCTTTTCATCACATAACCTCAACTAGAAAAAGTTATATGACCGGGACATTAGGATTTATCGGTCCAAACTCTTACAAGCTTTGATAAGTTTATAATATGCTTTAGGGAATTTGACACTTCGAGTGCCATACTATAAATGAATCTTGATCACAATTCAGTTGTGTTTATAACTTGTGAGCATACACAACATTGGTTATTTTGATGTTCTTATCAAAACTGCTAATATATTGAACACAATGTATACATAAAATTATAAATGCATGACTTTGTAACACGTCGCCAAAAATATAATAAAAGATAATTGTATATAAACCATTTGAGACAATGAAGTTATCTTTAGAACCACTATTAAAATATTATAAAGGTTTATAAACATGATTAAAATACAAGTAACTCAATTTAAATAGTTGAGCCATTATAGGCTATTACTTTATGAACTAGAAAGGCAACAAAATGTTACACTTTTACTTTTTGAATATCAGAATGAATAATCATAATAATAATAAAGATGATTGATGCTTAATGTAACTAATCATACATGCAAGAGTTATTTTACCTTTAAAACATGTGTTATGATGAAAAACGTAAATGAAAATAATACATAAAAGTGTTGAAAGAATATAATGAAGTGGCAAAGATGTAAAACTTATCTAAGTTGCTAACAAACTTTTTATTGGTTATATAAACTAATAGGGAATGTTAACTGCCACTTTAAATGATTTCTTTATAACTCTTTATGGCTAATTTAAATGATTTCTTTATAGCTCTGTATGGCTGATTTAAATGATTTCTTTATAGTTCTTTATGACTAATTTAAAAATTGAATTATAGTAATTAGTTACCATCCCGTTTCTTCTTAACCCCCCTTCAAATTCTTTCGTGGTTTTAGAAAGCAATCGGCCAAACACAAAAGCATAATTCTAGATCATGTATATCAAATTATCAATTCCAACGAGATTTCAACCGGTGAAGTATATGGCCGATTAAATACATAGAAAATCAGGTTTCTTCGGCAAATATTAATTAGATATATGCAAATTAACTTGTTTTCAAGCAAAGTTTATTAGGCTCATCATCTTAAATACAATTTCTTAGTTGAAATCAAAATGTCAAAATAATTCTTAATACAAACAAATAATTTATGTGCATGTTGATGATCATATTGACCAGTTACTAGCAAATGTAAATACTATATATAACATTTAAACTTTCATACATTTATAATGGATGAATAATAGATTATGACTACTTAACCTAGGCAAGATTTTCATCGAGCCCATATAATGACTTAATGATGATATTGGGGGAAATCTGAAATACTACAAATCTAAAATGTAGTAAATGGCATGAAAGAGTCCGATTTTATAAAGTAGAAGTCACACATTTTTTATTTGATGCTAATGAAGAACGTAATCAATTGCATAAAAAATAATCTTCAAAGGCTGTAAACATTGTTATTTATTTATTTTTTGAAAACAAATCAAATATAATTTATTTTTCAGTCATTTTCTCCTCAGTTACTTTCATGCCATCAAAATATGCAAAAAACTAAATCCAAATTTTCTAGTTATGATTATATACAAAAACAATAAAATGAGGACAAAACATGGAGCCATGAAGTCCAAGGTGAAAGGCTGCAGGTCAATTGTTTCTACTCTTAATTTTACTTTTCATGGATACGATAACATTATTCAAGATGTCTAAAATAATAAAACAATTACTAATTAGAAATATGAGCTTTGTGTATTGTGACCTGAATGGATGAAAGAAAACCAAATCATGGATATGAAGATTCAAATCATGGATATGAAGATCTTGCAGCAACTCGTGCTGATAACGTGTTGTAAAACAACGGTCTATTAGCAATCCATATACAACTATACTAAACATGAGAGAACAAGACTATAGAGAATAAGTGAATAGGAATTCTTTTTCATTGAGATGTAAACATGCAATACAAAGAACTCTATATATAGTGTTCTTACATTAATACAAAGGACATGAAGAGATGGGAGTTAGAATGTGGATAGTCACCATAATATAGTTTATTTATAACACTTTGGTTGTACTAGAGCTTTTTTCTGAATTTATTAATTTTTACTTTCTTATTTTATAACTAGTAGGGTGTCCGCGCGATGCGGTGGGGCGACACTTTGGATTGCGACACTCGTTTCTGATTGTTTTCTTATTCGTATAATATTTATGATAATATTATTGTGGTGGATATATGTCATTAGTGTTACACATATGTAAAGTTTTGTTTTTTTATAAAAATTAATAATCAAAAGACAAAAAAAATTTAAGTTGTTATAACAGTAAAGTATGTTTATTTAATTGGTTAAATTATAAAGTATAATTTTATTCTTTAAAGTTCACAACTTTTTTTAGTATCCACATAGTACTCATTCAATAAACTTTAAGTTTAAAATTTTCGTTTCTATAAAAATAAAAAATAGTATTTGACTCGTAAGTATGTTTTAGAGTTTTAACTTAAATTGTTAATTTTCGGTTTTTTACAGATATAAAAAATTATATTTTTATAAAATTTCAAGAAATGTTTTTATAATAAATAGGATGTTAAGAGTTTTTATCTTTATTAACTTTATATCATACTAAGTTCAGATTTTTAGTTCCTAACTAATCTTATCTATATGAGTCTACTTTTTAACTTATAATCCCTAAAAATATGCAACACAATCTACTATGTATCTAGTCAAGTTGGTAAAGAATTCTTTTGAAACCGACTAATATCATCTATAACAATATAGTTGAACTTATAATTCCAAAAAAATTGCAACACAATTTAGTATTTATTTAGTAAAGATTGTAAATTTCTTGAGTATTTTATTTATATTACTTGATACAAAAAATGCTTATAAAAGAATTACTTTTTTTATAAAAACAAAATGTTTTGTTTATTAATAAAGTAAAAACTGTTTTACACATGTAAAGTTTTGTTTTTTATGAAAAAAATGATAATCAAATGACAAAAAATAAAAGATAAGTTGTTATAGTTGTAAAGTAAGTTTATTTTGTTGGTTAAATGATAAAGTTTATAATTTTATTCTTTAAAGTTCATAACTTTTTTTAAATATCCACATGGTACTTATCTAATAAACTTTAAGTTTAAAATTTTTGTTTTTATAAAAATAAAAATAGTAGTTGACTCGTAAATACGTTTTACACCTTTAACTTTAATTGTTAAATTTTGTTATATATATATATATATATATATATATATATATAATTTATATTTTTAAAAGAATTTTAAAAACAGTTTTTGTAAAAAAATAGGATGTTAAGAGTTTATATCTTTGTTAACTTTATATCATAGTAAGTTCAATTTTGTTTTGTTAGCTTTAAAGTTTATTACTTCATTATTTTTTTAATTTAGAAATATAATTATTAGATTAATATCCAAGAATAACTGCAATATTTTATAATTTCAACTTGACTATATCTATCTGTAATATCTATTTATTGCAACTTTAGGATATTAACTTATATAAGTTTAGCTGACTTGTAAATTTAGGATACTAACTTTATTTTGAACTTTATTAATATGGTCAATAACTGCATTATATTAACTCCAAAAATAAAGTTCAAATATAAAATAAACTTTATTCATAGGTCTTGATCAAACATAACAGTTGAAAATGGAAAAAAAAACATAAAAACACTCCATAGATTTCATATCAGACTGCATGAAAACTGTTCCGCTTCTGAATTGACACGCGAGGTATTTTTAATCAGGTTTTTTGGTTTGTGCTTGAATCGGCAGTATCTTCTAATTCCTTTTCTTTGTCATTGTCCTCAGAATCGTTTAAATTAATAATCTCACTCTTTTTCCATTCAGAGAGTCTCTTGGATCTCTTCCTTTGAGTCTCAAACTTTCGATCCTTAAAAAGGACAAAAATTGAATACAAAAATGAAAAAAAGATTAAATAAACCTTAAAATTACATCTTCACTAAATTGACGTTGAAGATTAGACTTGTATGGACTAAACATTACACCATAAGAAATGATATCAACACTTTTATCACCATCATCCTGCAATAAAATACACATGTAATAACATAACGAACATGTTAATATGAAAGATATACGCAAAAATAATACTTAAAAACCAGCAAAATCAATACCTTAGAAGCTTTTTCCACAAATGGGTTGTTTAAATTGGCATGTTCATCATGCAACTAAATCTGAAAAATTAAATAAGTTAATATTCACATAAAAGTAAATAACAGAAAACAATTATTCACTGTTGCGATATAACAGAACTGACCTTAGAATTTTCAATCTCGCATACTTGGTTTTTCGCAACAATTGAATTCAGAGCTGGATCCATTTTTTAACTTTGTTTAGCAATAGATATAAGGGTGTCCTGCTATGTATTTATAGTAGTAACGATAGAAGTGTATTAGGGTTTAATTTTAGATTTGCCACCCATTTATTTAGGAAGTTTGTTGTAGTTAGTTTTAAGTTTTTATAAGATATCTATACTATATATTATAGTGCATGAGGGAGGGGTATTTTAAGATACCCAAAAAATAAGAACTTTTCCCTCACTTTATTTATAGAAAGACCCCTAAAATGAGGGTAGTTTAGTATATTAAACACTACTTATTTTTTAGCCCCTACACTTATTACACTTAAATCCCTAAGGTTTTAACAAGATTATAGATAATTAGTTACAATTCACTGATCTACAACAAACTTATAATTTTTTACGTATTCTTGACATGTCTTATAAACTATACTGTTTAAAAAAAATCTAAAGATAACATGACGACCTACATATTTTTGTCGACGTTTCGATAGTTGTCTTGTTTAATATCGACGCACGGATTAAAAGGTACAAGTCGATAATGCTTTAATGTACAAGTAATTAATACTTGTGGTCTGATGCGCCTAATCTACAAAGATGTGTCCATCTATGCAAACAGAAATAAAAAGAATTAAAAGTACCGTAACATAAAATGAAGATATTATGTGTCACATTTTATTTTATTAAAACTGCCTAATATCTGTACTTAGATACTAGTAGGGTGCCCGTGCGATGCATTATAATATAGTATAGATGTTTAAAATTTAATAAGTTAAATATTATCTATAAATAAATTGTTAGTATCTTTCTAATAACAAGGGTCTCGCATATGATTTAGGATTAAACGCAACGGAACACGTCATTCTTATTAAAACCAAGTAAATAATTCAAAACATAATTTTTTTTTTTAAATCTCATGCATATGGTATATGAATATCAAGTTATTTTGTTTGGATTAGACAACTTATCAGCAGTCTTATTTGTAGATTTTTGGACCTAAGTACCACAATTTTCAGAGTGAGATTGTCAGCTGTAATAACAACATAGTGCAAAAAAAAAATACTTTTTGATGTATCTCACCTTCTTGAAATAATAATTAATAATCCATTTTGTTAAATCCTCTATCAAATTTGATTCTTTAACTAATAAATAATCGGATATAATAAACAAATAACTTATACGAGTTCATGAGTTACCAAACCATCCAAATTTCAGGATAAAGCCTTTGTAGAATGCTAGAGAACGTAAAAGTTTATGTATCTCTCTACTCCACTTAATTTGTACTTCTCACATTGATTGTCCAATTTATACATTTGAAAAACCTAAAAGCCTACTGGCTTCGAACAAAGATAATGCCACAAATGTGTTGATCAAAATAAGGTAAACGATTTTACAATGTTTTAACTAAACGCGATTAGATTGAACACCATGACTGGGCTCAAACACAATGATCAGGACATAGAAGGAGAAGATGAATTCTAGATTAGTGACAAAAGGGTCAACTTAAATGTACCTCCACTTACATCACTAAATCAATGTTTGCACCACATATTCTCTCTCTTTTTAACGACAATTGTCACTTATACTCTACATTACACCAAAAATTCTTAACACGCCTTTGTCTAGGCTTAAAACTGACACATCCCTCTAAGAGGTATATCCCTCCACGAATTAAGCTAGTCTCACATTGACCACCATATCTTCTCTCTACCTCTGACTTCTTACATTCTTTTACACACCTATAAATCTCTCCCTTCCATCTCTCATATGCACCCCTATCTTGTCTTTCATAGGGGTACATTACCAACACCCTTTATTAATTCTTGAAACAAAAACTTGAAAACAATGAGAGAGAGTGAGGGAGTTTAGTTTTAGGGAAAAAAACAAAAATTATTATTTATTAATGTTTTAAGTGAATTACATAAATAGTCATTTGGGTAGAAATAACAATCTACTTAATGTCAGTTAGTTAAAAGACCTAATGCTTAAGACATCAGTATTAGGTCATACGTAGAAGGGGGTTATATAGCGTCAGATTGGGCTATAACGTTCCATGACGCCCTGAACACTCCCCTCTCCCATGCGCGTTATAGGGGGAGGGGGGTTATGGAGCATGCATAGCTACGTGAACTTTGGTTTCTCTCTCTCACACACATATATACATATACATATATATCTATAAGGGTAAATTACACTTTTCTTCCTTTATGTTTGTACCGGATTTCAACGGATAGCCTTTAACTTCAATAATTACAGTCACAATCCTTTATTTGTAAAACCCGTTACACTCTACGTCCTTTAGTACTAACCATATTAAAATTTTCAGTTAAGTTTATTCATTTAAGGGTATTTTGGTTAATTCATGTTTTTATCTACATGTTTAATAAATAAAACCAAAAAAATTGCATATACACTTCATCTTCCCCAATTTCCTAACCCTAAAACCCTAACCACCACATCTTGCCACCACCCCCTCATCCTGCTGCCGCCACCTCTCCGGCCACACCCACCACCCCTAACCTTTTGAAGATCTGCAATCTCCAAGAACCCTAATTTACATATAACTATATATTTTCAAATCAGATCTGCAGTTAAGTTTACCTAATTTTCATTCCTTTGTTATCTTATGCAACTTGATTCACGCCTCTTGAACGAACGCAGGTTATTCTATATATATATTTCTATATTATACTGCTTTCTGGTTTCGATTTTGTGATATCTGCGTCACCTAAACGCAATGTGTGATGTTTAATTTGTAATGAATTTGGTATCAATAACACGTTGATGTTTATCTGCCTACAAGTTAGAATTTAGGGGTTAGGTTAATCGTTTCTGTTTGTGAATCTGTTTAATTCACTACGAAATGAACTGACGAGTTAATTCAGTTTGATTCAAGTTGCATATTAAACAAGTAACTGTTGTCAGTTTTTAGTTTGTTTCGTAATTTTAGAATTAACACCCTTTTGTTTTTTAGTTTAGACATTCTGTTGGTGGTATCTTCTGGGTTAGGAAACGCATCACGGGCGTGTCGTGTGGATGTATTTCTGCAAAGGGTTGCAGATCTGCAAAGGGTTAGGGGCGGTGGGTGTGGCCGGAGTGAAGGCGGCAGGATGAGGTGGTGGTGGCAAGATGTGGTGGTTAGGGTCTTAGGATTAGGAAATTGGGGAAGATGAAGTGTATCTGCAATTTTTTTGGTTTTATTAATTAAACATTTAGATAAAAACATGAATAGACCAAAATACCCTTAAGTGAATAAACTTAACTGAAATTTTTAATCTGGTTAGTACTAAAGGACGTAGAGTGTAACGAGTTTTAGAAATAAATGATTGTGACTGTAATTATTGAAGTTAAAGGCTATCCGTTGCAATCTGGTACAAACATAAATGATGAAAAGTGTAATTTACCCTATCTATAATTTCTCTCATACACATTTATATAAATACATGTTATATAACCCCCTTGCACTACACACTCAAGTTATATAACCCCCCCTTTCTTACACATTTTACCACTTATCACATAACCCCACTTATAAGGCCTCACCACTAAACATGGACTTAAAAAAAACACACTCTACCTCCGGTAACTAAATTGATAGGTGTTTTGTATTTATACTAATTAATACCCCGCCCGCGTTGCGGGGCGATGGCCGAATAATTCTCAACCAATTAAAAAAACAGTCATATAGTTTTTGCTAGAAAAAAAAACTAAAACGATGACAAGACCGTAATTTTGAGCTCAGGGCAAAATGATAATTTTTAACAGAGTGCAAAATCGTAATTTTTAGCTAGGGGGTAAACATATTTTTATTTTGAACTAGGGGGCAAAAACGTAATTTTGAGCAGCGGGCGAAATCGTAATTTTGAACCGAGGGAAAAATCGTAATTTTGAGCTGAAAGCAAAAGCATAATTTTATTTTGAGTTTGGGGCGAAAACGTAATTTTAAACTGGTGGCAAAAATCTAATTTTAAAGTGAGTATAAAATAATTAACTGGTTGGTCCAATGGGGGAGTGCCAGGAAGCTGCGTGGCACTATTCCGCCACTGGAAACTAATGGCAAAATTGTAACTTTAAACGGAGCAAAAACGTAATTTTGAACCGAGGGTAAAATTGAAAATTTTAGCTTGGAGCAAAAGAGTCATTTTATTTTTAACTGGGGGCAAATACGTAATTTTGAACTGTTGGCAAAATCGTAATTTTGAAGCAGGGATAAAATCAAAAATTAATTAGGCCAATAGGGAACTACCAGGCAGGTGCCTGACACTATTTCCCTTGCCGCCCCTTTCCTCCAATCAATGGGAAGCACTATTACCGCCGACACTTGCTTTTAGTTTTGCTAGAAAAAAAAATTAAAATGATGACAAGTCCGTAATTTTGAGCTCAGGGTAAAATGATAATTTTTAACAGAGGGCAAAATCGTAATTTTTAGATAGGGGAAAACATATTTTTATTTTGAATTGGGGGGCAAAAACGTAATTTTGAGCAGCGGGTGAAATCGTAATTTTGAACCGAGGGCAAAATCGTAATTTTGAGCTGAGAGTAAAAGCATAATTTTATTTTGATTTGTGGGTGAAAACGTAATTTTAAAGTGGTGGCAAAAATGTAACTTTAAAGTGAGTATAAAATAATTAACTGGTTGGTCCAATGGGGGAGTGCCAGGAAGCTGCGTGGCACTATTCCCCCAGTGGAAACTAATGGCAAAATTGTAACTTTAAACGGGTTAAAAACGTAATTTTGAACCGAGGGCAAAATTGAAAATTTTAGCTGGGAGCAAAAGAGTCATTTTATTTTTAACCGGGGGCAAATACGTCATTTTAAACTGATGGCAAATTCGTAATTTTAAAGCAGGGATAAAATCATAAATTAATTAGGCCAATACGGAAATACCAGGCAGGTGCCTGACGCTATTTCCCTTGCCGACCCTTTCCTCCAATCAATGGGAAGCACTATTACCGCCGACACTTGTTTTTGTTGTATTTAGGAAATGTCTTATATTTTATTTATAATCATAGGGGTAATATGAACTAACATTGTATTTGAATATATAAGATTCTAGTTCCATCAAGGGTCGCCTCAACCATTTTGGTGGCCCAAAGCGTAGTAAAAATCTAAGGCCCTTTTTTTTGGGTAAAGGGGTTTACCCCGGTGATTTCATTCCAACCAAAACAAGGAATACACAAGTGGAGTAGATAAGCCTACACCAATTCTCTTATATGACATGCCATATAAGAGTAAACACCAAATAAAACACACGCTAACAAAGCCAAACTAGCTAGACACAAAACTACTCCAAATCAGTTATCTTCGAATGTATCCACCGATGTCAGCTTCCAATCATCCAAGGTCTTCCTCACATGCGGCTTCTCTTTATACTTGAATGATAATAATTTCAGTTTCACTGTATCAATGATGATGCTCGTTAACACTTCCGGCGGTCTCAATTGATTGTTAAAAAATCTGTAATTCCTTTCTTGCCAAACAAAATACGCAGTCGCCTTTATAGTAAGTTTAGCAATAACCGAGTTCAAAGATCTGGAACTTGCTTTCGGTTGCAGCCATCTCATGATGTCTTCCCACTTGTTAGGAACCTTCTTCATACAAGACTTCTCTTTGAGAGCATCCAAAATTGTTGAGGAATACGAGCATTCAAAAAACAAATGATCATGTGAATCCATCTCTCGCTGACATAAAAGGCAACACATCATGTTCATAGAACCACTAGTGATGCAATTCCATTTTCGAATTCTGTCTTGCGTCCATAGTTTTCTGCGAAAGATCAACCAACAGTGAAAAGAGTGTCTAGGAATATTACATCCCGACCAAACCACCTTTGCCCATTCTACTTCGTTACCACGTGAGCGAGTAGTCTCCCATACCAGCTTGGACGAGAATGGCATCAGTTTACCAGCATTGGTTCGCCAAAGAATGATATCTTGTTTATTCGGAGTGATATTAATCGGATTCAGTTGGAATAGAACCGGAAAGAGATCCCTCCAAGCGTCTGGCCAACTCCAAATGCCATTGTTAACAACATCAGCTACTTTCGAGTAGATTGAAAAACCTTGTTGAGACATGTTTCTAGGAGAAATAAAGCGACTCAGCGGACATTGAATACACCAAGTGTCATGCCATAACGACGTGGATTCACCATTCCCTATTTGCTTCCAAAAGAATTTGCGCACAGAACCCCTGAAAGACAAAATTTTCCTCCAGCCCCATGAGGAGTTTTGCGGCACCTTAACATCCCAAAAACTCCTACCCCTTAGCCGATGAGCATAAATCCACTCGACCCAAAGAGATTTTCGACCCGAAACAATGCTATGAATATGAAATGTCATTAGAGCCTTGTTCACATCCGAAACCTTTCGAATATCCAACCCCCCTTCGGACATGGGAAGGCACACATCTTTCCACGCTACCTTGGCTTTGTTCGAACCCAAAGAACCTTGTTGCCATAAAAAATCCCCTCTCGATACTCTTGATAATACTAGCCAGGAGACTAAAAACGGCAGCCCAATAAGAGTACATAGCGGCTAAAACAGAGTTGACCAGTTGTAATCTTCCCGCGAATGAGAGAAACTTCGTCTTCCAATCTAAAATTCGCTTAGAAATTTTCTCCACCAAAACCTTGCAATCACTTTTAAGAAGTCTCGAAGCAATAAGCGGGACTCCAAGATATTTAATTGGTAATGATCCTTCAGCAAACGGCACAAAGTCCACAATCTGGTTCTTAACTCGAGTCGGCACATTACAAAAGAAAGAAGTACTTTTACTCAAGCTTGGAACTAGCCCGGACATATCTCGAAACATATTCAGAGACTCCATAATGACTTTCACTGAAACAGTGTCACCTCTAGCAAACAGAAACAAGTCATCAGCAAAACACAAGTTAATGATTTTTTGTTTCTTACAGTTATTGTGAAACCGAAATCCCGCATGAGAGTTGGCCGCGTGCTGAAGAATGGAGGTGAGGACCTCCATGACTAGCGTGAACAGGTACGGAGAGATGGGGTCTCCTTGTCTCAGACCCCTTTGCCCTTTAAAATATCCGTGAATTTCTCCATTTATGCTGATCGAGTATGAGGTTGAAGTGACGCAACTCATAACCCAATTTACCATTGTGACTCATTGTTTCTTCGATTTAAAACTAAAAAAAGTTTACAAACCATCTTCATTTACCCGGCCATGGGACCGGATTCGTACTTAAAATTTCTATTTAACATTATAAACTAGCAAACTAATTTCAATTAGAAACTACCAAAGCAATTTTAATAAAGAAAATAACTAGCAAAGCAATTTTAATAAAGAAAAAAAACTAGCAATTTCAATTAGAAACTAATTGTTTCTTCTGGAATAATTGCAGCCACAAACACCCAAGAACCCTAGAATTATTTTATAAATGGAGGCCCTTATAAAATGGAGGCCCAAAGCCCAAGCCTCAAAATACTTGCGCTTGGGCCGGCCCTGGTTCCATCGTTTTGTCTAAATCCCTATCTTAATTTTCATCTCTAACAATAGAAAAAGGTCAACCTTGCGTTTCCTAAAGATCATGAATTTCAAGAGCATGGAGGAATTCTGGCCTTTTTACATGAAACAACACTCGAAACCGGCGACAAGAAGATGGCATTTTGCCGCTACACTTTCTAGTATTTTGTGCTTAATTTATGCAGTTTCGTTCAACTGGTGGTTCATGTTCCTCGTGCCTTTGGTTGGTTATGGTATGGCTTGGTATAACCACTTTTATGTGGAAGGAAACATAACTACAACTTTTGGTCATCCAGTTTGGTTCCTTTTATGCGATTACAAGATGTTTGGGTTAATGCTCACCGGTCAGATGGATAGAGAGATCAAAAGGCATGGCATGCAACGCCACTGATTTCTGTTTCATATACTTAATTGTAATGATAACATGTTTTGTCTGGTCATATGTTTGAATAATCTGTCTTGCTGTGATAAATAAAGTCATTGTTCAATCTTCACTATACTTTGGATGGAATATGTGTCTATGGGATTGAATTTGCAATTGGACTGCTTGATTGGTACAACATAAAGTGACAAACTCTTGTTGATTATTCATGTATTCCTATGTTAACTTATTTCATTAAACTTTAAATGTGATGTAGTCAATATAACAATAGAGGTAGAGGGTCCTGAAAAAAAGGGTTTTTTGTGAGAAAGGTAAGAAAGAATCTTCACCATTAGATCTTTGATCTAATGGTTGAGATCATAATGGCAAAATTGTAAATAATGTTTACTATTAAACATATTAATTTTCTAGATTAAGGGTATATAGGTAAATTTAACATTTTTAATTTAAGAAACTAACATTAATGCACATGTAACTTCCCCCCGTCTTTTTTAAACGTCAATAACTTTTTATATATAACTTTAAAAAAAATTACACCATAATAATGAGCGTTTTTTATCTTTAATATGAGTACCATACTGATATACTTATATAGAGAAAAAAATATGTTTCGATCAGATGTTTAGTCCATGAATGGTGTTATATAATTACTGAATGGTGTTATATACTTGCTGAATGGTGTTATATGCTTACTGAATTGTGTTATATACTTGCTGAATGGTGTTATATACTTGCTGAATACTGTTATATACTTACTGAATGGTGTTATATACTTGCTGAATAATGTTATATACTTACCGAATGATGTTATATACTTGCTGAATGGTGTTATATACTTGTTGAATGTTGTTTATAGAGATCTTTTCAAAAAATTCAGTTCCTATAATTAAGGTGGCGGTTATGGGAAGTTTCTAATTAATTGTATTAATGGTAAAATTACTTGTTTACCCTTTTGAATTAATTTAGATTTAGGACAAATGTCATCTCCACAATATTTCTTACCTTTCTCACATTTTTAACCTTTTTTTACAATAACCTTACCCTAACAATAGATAAGTATATAATTTCAATTTTATATATTTTTGCTTACATAACCTTTGTATTAAAATGGGTTAGTGAGGTGGAGATAATGTTGGGTAAATATATTAAGAGATAAATATATGATTTATATACCTTTCAGTTTACATGACCTTGGTTTTATTCGTGTGTGAGGTGAACATAATGTGTGATGGGCAAATAAAATAAGAGATAAATATATGATTTCTATATCTTTTTGTTTACATAAATTTGGTTTTAAAATGCGTGTGTGAGGTGGACATAATGTGTGACGGCCAAATACAATAAGATATAAAAATATATTTTCTGTATCATTCTCTTTACATAACCTTGGTTTTAAAATGCATGCATAATGCGAGATGCAGTGACGAAAACACATCAACTGTAGCGTTGTGATGCCACGATATCACAAGTTGCAGTCCCGCACACATGATGTGTTCTAATGCAAGCATTTTGGAAATTGACCATTGAGTAAAATTGACAATTGAAAGACAAGGAGAAGATTGGGGGAGATGAGGGAGAAGGTTGGAAGTCAATATACATGATGTAGAAGAAGGTTGTGGAGAAGACAGGGATTTGGAGGTCGTTTAAAATGAACACCCTAAAAGCAGGGGCGAAGGATTTAAGGGGCGGGGAGGGGCGGCCGCCCCCCGAACTTTTCGGTCAATAGTGTTATATATGTACGTTTCGTATAGGATTTTGTAGATATGTATACGTTTTCGACCCCCCGGTTTTATAAAAAAAAAATAGGTATATACATTTTCGACCCCCGGTTTTAATTTTTTTTATTTATATAGCCCAAATAAAATATTTAATTAGTCCAAGTATTATAGCCCAAATCATTATATTTGGTAGAATACTACAATGGATATTATATAACCCAAATCAAATCATTATATATAACCCAACTTAAAAGCCCACCCTATCTAAAAAAAACCCAAATTCGTTTACTTTAGGATATCGACCAGAAGAACAGAAGCCACAAACCAGAACTGCAGGGGGGGGAACGCAGGTTCAAGAATTGTTCGAATTCAGCTTCTTGTTCGAGAACAGAAGCCAAAACACTGCTCGTTGTTGTGGTCTTGTACTCTTGTTCGACTTCTTCAATCTTCATAAGGTTAAAGGTATGTGTTTTTTATCTTTAGGTTTAATTTCGGACTGCAATTTATGTGATATAGGTTGAAATTAGGGGTGAATTGGTCCGAATTTTTGCCCTAAACTTGTTGAATCTTTCTGTAATTATGTCTAATTTTATTTGTTTAATCTTATTGTGATTTGATTTAGATAGAAATTAGAGTTTGAAATTTAGGGGTGATTTGTTAACTTGTTTTGTTATTAGATTATGCTATGTGGAAGAATAAAATGATAACTTTTTTTTTTAATATTTGAGAACGTTTTTTATTTGATATTATTTTTTGACCCGACCCGACCCGAATCGAATCACCAACGTCCGACCCGAACATACACCTCGAAACTACGCGATATAAATTTTTTTTAGCTCCGTTACTTTCTGACCTCCCGGACTTTTTTTCAAGCTTCGCCACTGCCTAAAAGTCCTTTGATTTAAATTGTTTTAAATTGTGTTTAATAAGTTTGTAGAGTGAATTGATGAAGTTGTAAAGTGAACTTATTCATTGATTATATGTTCCTCATGCATAGACTACTTGTGCACACGGAGTTGAAAAGAGCTATTTTGATTATACATAAAACTTCTTTGATTGCACCATAGGTTTTTTTTTTTAATTTATTATTTAATTGATTAGTTTTTAGTGTTTAAAAGTTAATAAATTAAATTATATTATCTATAAATATTGTTTTAGTAATTTCTAATGACAAACGTCTAGTATAACAGAGCGATTTAAAAATTAAATGCAACTAGATCCTGTCACACTGTTTAACACCAAGTAATTAGCTTAAAACACCATAGTTTTTTATATAGAACTCTTTCCCATGGTACATCAAATGATTCCGTATGGATTAGACAAATTATTAACGATCTTTGTTTGTATATTTTGGACCTAAAACTAGAGGTGTTAATCCAATCGAATATCAAATTTTTGAATTATTCGAATAATTTTTATTTTCCCTTGAATTCAAATTCGATTAAAACCTACCCAATTCGAATTCGTATTCAAATAAAAAACCCAATTCGTATTCGATTAAAATTCGAATAAATTCGATTTGATTCAAATTCTTTTAAAACATGTAAAAAAACTATCAAAATTAAACATACATTTTAAAGCAGTCATTAAGCACAATATCACATTAAAAAGTTCCAAATAAGGTATCATAAGTCTAAAATTCAAAACGGGAAATAGGAAATAAGCACTCCACATTACAAGTTAATATTTTTAGGGTTAGAAATCTATTGATCGATTTATTACTTAGGTTTTAGTTATGGGCTATGTAGTGGGTTTGGTAATGGGTAATTTTAATACATAGAATAAATTTTGAAATAATTTATAGTATAGCCCAATAAAAGTTATATATGTATTATATATAAAATAATAAATAAAAATATATATAATTGTTATTCGATTTTCGAATTGGATCGAATTTGAAATTGTAAATTCGTATTCGATTTACTTGACTCGAATTGAATCGAATTCGAATTCGAATTCTTCTAATCGAAACGAATTCTTAATAATCGAATCGAATTAATTGAATTTTGAATTTTTTGAATTCGAAACGAATTCTGAACACCCGGACCTAAAACACAATTTTGAGGATGAGATTGTCCACTGAAAAAAAAATAGTTTCTGGCTTATCACATTATATAACCCTACAAAAAGTAACTTGGGTTGCCTCTCTAGAATGAAAAGTCGCGACTTTTAAAACACTACACATACATACCCCTTTGCTTAATTATTACATGTACAATGGTTGCCTTTCTAAAATGAAAAGCCGTGACTTTTAAAAAAACTACACATACATACCCCTTTGTTTAATTAACAGACACCAGTGGCGGATATACCTTAGGCCGGGGGGCAACGCCCGCTACGGCTTGGCGCGGAAAAATTTGGAAAAATTAGTGTAAATTTTGGAAAAATTTGAGATTTTTTCGATTTCGTTACGGCTTATTTATAAAACGTTACGGCTTGGCGGATTTTCTAGATCCGCCGCTGACAGACACACCTTTTGAAAATTATACATTAACCAACACACCTTTAGAAAATTATATTATAATTATATTATATTATATAATATATTACATAACCCTATAAAAAGTAACTTGGGGTGCCTTAGGGTAACTCAAAAGTTGTGTCTTTTTACATCACACCCTTAACTAATACCCTTGCCTTAATAAACACATAACCTAAACAACATGTCCCAATATACACACCCGTTGAATAATACATTACTTAGGGTAACTCAAAAGTTGTGTCTCTTTACATCACACCCTTAACTAATACCATTGCCTTAATAAACACATAACCCAAACCAACATATCCCAATATACACACCTCTTAAACATTACCTCCCAAACCAACATATCTCAATATACACAGCCCTTAAATAATACATTTGAATTAGTTAACACTTTTAATCTAAAAATAAATCTACTCCATCGCATCGTTTCGTTGAAGGCACCCTTTTAACAATCGGACAAAAAAAACCGTTTCCAAAAAAAAAAAAAAAAAAAAAGCACTGTTTATGAAACCAACAATTTGGCTTCATAAAATGACTCACTGTTTACATGCAGCATCTCACATCCTCTCCCATTATATCCCTCCGAACAGGCAACCGTCGTGCACCATTCCGTCAAAAAACCGACGCGACCAAACCGGTTTTCCATCTTCTTAATCTTAAGTCTTAATGGCGGTTACTACAAATTATTTGATTCGATGGATACGCAGAGTTAATCCTCAAACTTAATTAGTGGCAATCCTAAGCAAAATTACACACCTTTTATACTAAAACTCAATCGGTTGTGGGACGCCCGGTAATGAAATGACAGAAACAGTCAGACACCGTCGTGAATTTACGTTTAACAACCAAACAGACGTGTCCCTCCGACCACCGTTTCTTCCGTCGTTTACCACCTCTTCACACCCTATATAACCCTCACCCTCTATCGGTAATACATTATATATTATATACTAATATTCAAACACAAAGTTGATCGACAAATACTATCCTTGCTCGCCGGAAAAAAGCGTGCACCCACCACTGCCGATACTACCACCATGGGTATTGTTTGTTGTTTGGGTGGTGGCGATGGGGATGTCATTGGTAATGGCGGCGACAGAGAGATACTTTGGTTTTAGAGAGAGATGGAGAAAGGCTCTCTCCAATGTATGAACAACCGTTTTAGATTAAAGTTCATCATCCTGCATTCCGTATTCATTTAATCGGATCATATCGTATCGTTATCCATTAAAGTTCATCAACCCCTTTTTCTTACGGTCCAATTATGTTAGTATCGTTATCCATTAAAGTTCATCAACCCCTTTTTTCTTACGGTCCAATTATGTTAGTTTGTGGTAGTTTTCGGTTCATTGTAGAAAAGATGGCCGTTCGGAATCATGAATAATTTGACAAAGTTATGGTTATAGAATTCATAGTATATTGAAATTTGGATCCGATCCGCATAATTTGTTAATTTTAATGGTAATTGTATGTGTTGTTACGATTATTCGGAATCATGCGTGGTCTATGAAAAGTACATGATCGGATATAGATTTGGTATATATTTCGTTTAGTGTTTGATAATTCTAATTATTGTTATCTGAATCCAAGTCGCACACTCCTAAACACGTAATTTGCGATTAGGTTTTTTAATTTATACTATAAGTGTGATTTCTACTGATGATTCTAATCATTGTGTTAATTGTTCGTATTATAGATTAATATATCTGATGATTGATTCAAATTAGCTTCGATCGTTCTTTTATGATCATATTTGTATTTAGTCTTTAGGTTTCATGTTTTATTAAGTTAATTGACATGCATTTGGCCAAATACAATCAAAGTCGTAAAGTGATTTTTATAACTAAAGTATTAATCATCAATATGTGTAACTTTAATAGTTTTAAACAATACAACATGATCTATAATTAGTATGTGTCCTTCGGAAAAGACTGGAAAATTAGAGCCATTTACTCTGTTTTGTAGAATGCGAATTGGATATCTTTTCATACTTGGATTTTTTTTTGTTTGTTTGTTTGTTTGTTTTTTTTTTTTTTTGGCTTTTTAACTTCATCCTTTATATTGATTTACAATTGGATCTCATTTATTAAAATTGGATTTGCGTTTTAATTTGCATACAGATGCATTATTTCTTGGTTGATTATGGTTTTTAAGTGTAACAGTGAGGAGTTAATGCCTAAACATGAAGACGGATATGATGAAATTTGCATCTTCCAACATCCCGCCGCAACGCGCGGGTTAGCGTCTAACTCGTTAGTTTGAAATTATAATAATCCAGTTTGTTAAAGCTACTATCAAATTTGTGTGCATAACTAATAAATAATCATAAACAGATTATAAGTATTAGATGAGTTCATGAGTTACCAACCATCCAAAATTTAGGATAAAACCTTTGTAGAATGCTAGAGAACGTAAAAATTTACAAAGGCTAAAGATTAGTCATGGTTATGGAATCAATAAGTGATAAATTAACACTCAAAATTCCAGCTATTTTACATATTATTCATTTATTTTATGTTTTATCTTAAATACACTGAAAGTTAGCCAAACTCTATTCTTTGACAATAATTATCAACGGTCTTTTTTATAGATTTTTGGACCTAAATATCACCATTTTCAGAACGAGAGATTGTCAGTTATAATAGAAACAGTGTAAAAAAAATAATTTTTGAAGTATCTCATCTTCTAGAAATTATAATAATCCATTTTGTTAAAGCTACTATCAAATTTGTTTCTTAAGCAACTATTAACTTTGTTTCTTTAACCAATAAATAATCAGACAATCATAAAAAAATTGTAACTTATATGTGTTCATAAGTTAAACCATCCAAATTTAGAATAAAGCCTTTTGTAGAATGCTAGAGAGCGTAAAAATTTATCTCTCTCTCCACTACACTTTGTACTTCTCACATTGATTGTACCATATATACACACTTTTTTTTTGTTTTAACTTTTAATTTAAATATAACCAGAAAACTTGTTAAGTTACATTAAAACAGAAGGTAGACGGGCAACAAGCTACGCCGTCAACCCTTTCTGAATTGCAAACCCCAACCTCCCGAACACAAATGTGTTGATTAAAGATAAGGTAAACGAAGTTTCAGTGTTTTAACTAAACGAGATTGGATTGAATGCCATCACCAGGCTCAAACCCGACAATGATTAGGACATTAAAGGAGAAGAAGAATTTTAGATTAGTGACCATATCTGAGAAGAAAGATTTTGTTAAAGCGTCAACAAATATCTGAGAAGAAAGATTTTGTTAAAGCGTCAACAAAAATGCACCTACATCACCAAATTTATGTTTGCACTCCATCTTCACTCTTTTTTTTTTTTTTTGAACGAAAATTGTATTCCTACTCTATATTACACAAATAATTCTAAATATTTTTTTCTCAGGTTTAAACATGGGCCATCCCCACTAAAAGAATGCAATGCGTTACAATTTTTAATTAATAATATTACAAAAAAAAAAAAAAAAAAAATCCCTCAGTCTTTTCTTCTTGTCCTCACCGGCCACCAACACCAACTAAATTGAAAGG
Source organism: Helianthus annuus (assembly GCF_002127325.2). Classification (NCBI taxonomy): domain Eukaryota; kingdom Viridiplantae; phylum Streptophyta; class Magnoliopsida; order Asterales; family Asteraceae; genus Helianthus; species Helianthus annuus. Next base: position 100,638,960 of record NC_035445.2, read on the forward strand.
TGTTTTGTATCTATATATATCTTTTATTTTCTAATCTTAAGGGGTAAAATAGACTTTTAACGTTGTATTTGAATATATAAGATTGTAGTTTCATCCTTTTGTCTAAACCCCTCTCTTTTCATCTCTAACAATAGAAAAAGTTCAAGTTTGTGTTTCCTAAAGATCATGAATTTCAAGAGCATGGAGGAATTCTGGCCTTTTTACATGAAACAACACTCTAAACCCGCGACAAGAAGATGGCATTTTGCCGCTACACTTTCTAGTATTTTGTGCTTAATTTATGCAGCTTCGTTCAACTGGTGGTTCGTGTTCCTCGTGCCTTTGGTTGGTTATGGTATGGCTTGGTATAGCCACTTTTATGTGGAAGGAAACATACCTGCAGCTTTTGGTCATCCAGTTTGGTCCCTTTTGTGCGATTACAAGATGTTTGGGTTAATGCTCACCAGTCAGATGGATAGTGAGATCAAAAGGCTTAGCATGCAACGCTATTGATTTCTGTTTCATACACTTAGTTGTAATAGTGACATGTTTGGTCTGGTCATCTGTTTGAATAATCTGTGTTGTTGTGAAAAATAAAGTCATAGTTCAATCTTCACTATACTTTGGATGGGATTGAATTTGCAATTGGACTTCTTGATTGGTACAACATAAACTGACAAACTCTTGTTGATTATTTAAGTAATTTCATCAAACTATAACAGGTGATGTAACTAATATAACGACATATATAATTATATAATTTCAATTCTATATCTTTTTGTTTACTTAACCTTGGTTTTAAGATACGTGTGTGAGGTGGACATAATGTGTGATGAGCAAATACAATAAAAGATAAATATATTATTACTATATATCTTTCTGTTCACATAACTTTGGTTTTAAAAAAGTGTATGTGAGGTGGACATAATGTGTGATGGGCAAATACAACAAGTGATAAACATATGATTTGTATATCTTTATGTTTACATAACCTTGGTTTTAAAATGCGTGTGTGAGGTGGACATAATGTGTGATGGGCAAATACATAACAGATAAATATATGATTTCTATGATCTTTATGTTTACATAACCCTGATTTTAAAATGCACGCATAGGAGCGCATAACGCAGGATGCAGTGATGAAAATGCATCAATTGTAGCAATGGGATGCCACAATATCACAAGATGCGGTCCTCATATGATGCATTCTAATGCACACATTTTTTAGATCGACAATTAGACCACCCTTAGTCGTTAAAATATTGGGCGTTTTTGTTGAATTCCACGCCCCAAAACGTCAAGGAGCCCGCTCCCTGGACTTTTTTTCAAAAAAAAATCGTTTTGGCGTTCTTTTATCCATGTTGTGTTCAAAAGTTTTGGCCAATAACTGATGTTCTACTTTTTCTTTGTCCAATAAAGTTTTTTTGATGTTTTTATTTAATTTTATTTACACTCATTTTTTAACATAATGCTCATAGCCCCATTACACCCATTTTAGAAAAAACGCCCCATAATAGCTCATTACTGACTGGACTGCCACATAGCGCACAACGCCCATGGGTAGGGACATTATTCATGTGTACCACTACACATGGTCTTATTTTGAGTAAAATTGACAATCAAGAGAGAAAGTAAATGTTTGGGGAGATGAAGGAAAAGGCTGTGAAGAAGACGAAGAGTTGAAGACCATTCAAAATTAAATCCTTAAAAGACCTTCTAATATATTGTTTTATAATGTGTTTACTAAGTTTGCACATTGAGTTGATGAAGTTGTAAAGTGAACGTATTTATTGATTATTTGTTCTGAAGAAGTATGGTCCCAAGTTTATGCACACATGGCAGGGATCACATCACTTTTATTAGCATGACGCCTACATCAGCAAAGCATATCCAGGCAGTGGCGGATCCAGGGTAAGATTTCACTGGGTTCCTTTTGGTAGTTTTTCACTAATTTTCATTATTTTTTCCCAAATCATACAAGGTTTACACTAATTTTTTCCATTTTCTTCGAATCGAATGGGTTCCTGGGAACCCAAGGAACCATGCTAAATCCGCCCCTGTATCCAGGAGCTTCTAGAAGCTTCTGGAAGAAATCGCATGTGACACCAAAGATGCTCTCCTAGACAAAAAAGGACAACACGTGTCACCAGTAGGCGGACGCCAGCAGGACCTGCAAGATATTCCTAGGACAGGCCGACAGCTACTGCCAGAATTCTCTTATCTGGATGAATAAGGATACGCCACGTCATCCACTACTCTGGACACGGCAGAGGAGACCAACAGGATATTCCTCTTGGTCGGACAGCTGGCATTCGGCAGCAGCTGGCAAGGCCCTTATTCCCTCCATCCTTCGGTTATAAATAGGAGACTTCACCTACAGGTTTAACATTCTGCTCTCTCTCTATTTCGCCTACAACACACACTATTACTCCTCAGAACAGTACTTATTCTCACGCCGGAGGGTGGTCACAAGGAGAACCCCCTATTCTCCTCCTTGTGGCGAGTCACCGGTGTTCTGTTTTGCAGGAATCCAACAGTCGGCGAGTAGAAGAAAAGATTGAACCCTTAATCACGAGACGACCCAGCTAGTTAGCTTAAGTGTTAACCAGTGTTTCAACATGTTCCTTATGCATAGATTACTTATGCACATGGAGTTAAACGAACTATTTTGATTATACATAAAACTTCTTTAGTTGCATTGGAGGGGTTTTTTTTACTTTTGAAATTATTTATTTAATTGATTAACTTTTTATGTTTAAAAGTTAATAAATTAAATTATTATATCTAGGGTAAATTACGCAGACTGTCCTTTATTTATATACTAAATTACATTCTTTGTCCTTTTTTCATTAAAAATCACACAAAAGATCCTTTATTTTGTAAATTTTGCATGCTCATTATCCTTTAAGCTAACTGATGTTAACTTTCTAGTTAACTTTAAGGTAAAAAGACCATTTTGTCCGAAGGACATAATCTAAGGTTTATTTATAAAGGATATAACTTGTAATTTACTTAAATTCTTTTATTTTATTTCTTTTCTTTTCTTTTTATTTTATGTAATTTTTCACTATTGTTTTATCGATTACTTTAAAAAAAATTGAATTCATTAAAATATTTTATAAATAAATATGTTTTTATAATTTATTTATTTTCATTTGTTTGACTAAATTAGTTACTTCTTTATTTTACAAATAATATAATTTTTTTATACTATGTTTCGCATAAACCATTGGTGTTATCGAATTATATTTTATCACTTCCATAATTATTATATGTTATGCGAACGAAATTTACATCAAAATATGAAGAAAAATAAGCATGTCGGTCGCGCGTTACGATATGCCAGTTTAAACTATTGTTTTCTATAAAATTTTGAAATTTTGTAATGTCATTTTAAAGCAACTGTTTATTTTAGACGTGTTATAATATGTTCGACGTATGCTCATCTCAAAATACAACATTAGGACATGTTTTTTATAAGAAATTCAGCTCCGAGGTTCGCATTTCTTAACGATTTTCATCCAAATAGCTAACCTGATTTTTTTTTTCTATTAACTCTTGACTAATTGACAGAATACCCAGGGACTAAAATGAAAGTTTATTCTTATATAGAAAAATATTATACATAATTTAAAGATGTTTAATGTCTAAAATTCTTTTGTATAAAAATATTATATACATTTAAAGTTATATATATATATATATATATCTAATTTATTTTTTAATGTTTAAAATTTTTACGGTGTTACAAAGATTAAATAATCTAACCTCTAAAGAGATATCCTAAAAAAACACACATATGCATAAATTATACATGTACAGTAATAAATAACATACCATATATAACCTAAATCAATCATAAGTAATGGTATAAAAGGTTTGATGAATTTATGATCGAACCTCGTTTTCAAAGGAGTAGTTATGATGGTTGTGTCTTCAATTTGTGTATTTGATCATTAATCAATTTGGTATGATACGGCAAAGAATGCAACACGCTAACACAGATACTGTAAAACATGTAATCACGTATTATTTAGTGTAAAAAGACAAACCATGATAATACCATACTTAAATTATATTTTTATAAGTTGCGTAATGCGTAATTATTTTTTAGGACTGCGTAATTATTGTGTGTGATTATATATATGTTGCATAACTATTTTACATTGAGCCTAGTATTTTATATATATAAAATAAACATTAAACAATTTTAAATATTATATATATATAGAGAGAGAGAGAGAGTTAATTGCCCGGATGGTCCCTGTGGTTTCACGTTTAGTCCCCGTCTTTTGGAAATAGCAGGTATGCTCCCTATGGTTTGTCATTTTGTTACTCGGATAGTCCCCTGACATTTACTCAGGGGACTATCCGAGTAACAAAATGACAAACCATAAGGAGCATACCTGCTATTTCCAAACTAACTGACATCTACTCACGGGACTGTCCGAGTAACAAAATAATAAACCATAGGGAGCATACCTACTATTTTCAAAAGGTGGGGACTAAACGTAAAAAAACATGAAACCACAGGGACCATCCGGACAATTAACTCTATATATAATATGTATACACACACAGATAAATATAATATATATATATATATATTATAAAAAAGTTAACTTTAATAGTTTCTAAATATATATAATGTTTTATATATAACAATAAACTTCCATTCACTGGGGGTATTCTGGTCAATTAGTTAAGACTTAACAGAAAAACAAACCAAATTAGCTATTTGAATGAAAAGCGTTAAGAAATGCAAACCACAGGGATGGATTTGTTATAAACTAGATATTTGGACTAGATTAGTTAAAATGGACAAACCTCAGGAACGAAAACATATATTTTCTCTTTAGATTTTTTAAAACATTATAGTTTATAAGATATGACAAGAATACGTAAAGGAATTATAAGTTTGTTGTGGAGGGGGGAAAATGTAACTAATTACCTATAATTATGTTAAAATTAAGGCGTTTAAGTGTAATAAGATGTCGGCTAAAATATAATTATTGTTTAAAAGACCAATTTACCCTCAATTTAAGGGTGCATTTATAAATTAAGAGGGAAAAAAGTTCTTATGTTTTGGGTATCTTAAAATGCTCATCCCTAATGCATTATAATATAATATAGATATTTAAGATAAAGTTTACATTTCCATGTGCAATTAATTTAAAACCAGTCTGTCCCGTTGTCCAATTTAAATTTCTTTTAATGATTTTTGACATATGTAAAATATGTGACGATATTCTTTTGAGCATATTTCTTTTGATTGGTATACTACTATATTGAACCAAAATAGATATCGACTGAAAACTCCACAACGTAACACTGACAATCTTACTAGTTATACTTAGAGTTAAATGCCTAGTTGGTCCCTGTGGTTTGCGAAAATTGCAGACTTGGTCCTATAGGCTCACTAATTACAGAGTTGGTCCTAATAGTTGTAATTTTTGCACTCGGGTGGTCCTTATCACTAACCTCTATTAAATTTCTCAGTTAAGTTGATGTTAAATGACCAAATTGCCGTCAACAATTAAAAAAATAAAAGTAAAAATAAGAAACAAAAGGAGATGGGCCCACCCCATCATCTTCTTCTTCACCCCATCTCTCCCTCTCTCTCTGAAACACTAGTAACCACCATCAGTAATCATCTTTGGGCCACCACAACCACCACCTCCGAACACCAACATTCACCACTGTGAACCACCACTTGAGACCAGCACCGCGAACCAATACCGTCTTCATATTCTCTCCTTTGGTTACAAAACTTAGACCTAAAACACATCTCCACCAAGCGATCACATTGCCGCATCACCGTCGTCTATTCGCCGGACCCCACCATAACCCCGTCCAAACCATCCACCACCAAGAGAACTCAATTCGATTAACCCCCTTTCACTTCATACTCACTAATACCCCATTATTATTATTATTATTATTATTATTAACCATCTTGTTCGATTCAATCAAGAGATAAGGTCATGTTGAGCAGCAGCAACTCTGGGGAACCGTTTACTGCTTCCGAAATGAAGAATACACAAAACCCACATCGAATTTCAAAGGAATTATTGTGATTTTCACTTGGTGTTCGGTTCAAGACTTTCAATTGAAGGATTATGTTAATCTTTATTCATCTTGTGGGTGGAATTCTCTCGTTGTTACATATTTTCTCAATCCATAAGTTTTGTTTTTGACATAAATCATAAGTTTTAACTGTGATATATAAATGGGTTTTGGTGCTTTGAAGATATAAAGATTCTTGAGGTGTAAAACTAGATGCTTTGGTGTGGATGTTGCGGATTCTGATTTGAATGTGTATGGGTATAAAGGATATGTGTAGATAGATTAAAAGGATACTTATGGTGGTTAGTGGTGTTAGAGGTGAAAAAGAAGATGATGGGGTGGGCCCCTCTTATATTTTTACTTTTAGTTTTTTAATTGTTGAGAGTAATTTGGTCATTTAACATCAACTTAACTGAGAAATATAACAGAGGTTAGTGATAAGGACCATTCGAGTGCAAAAATGTAACACCTCGAAAATTTACGTCCAATGATGTATTGACACGTGTCATAGGGTTCCGGTATGCGAAAACATACTTTAGAGGGACTAAAGTTGACAAACGGTGAAAACTATGGAACGTAAGGGTCCAAAGTGTCAACAATGGATAAATTGACTCTATGATAACCCTACATAATGTTTATAACCTTAAACGGATGGATCATGGATCATACGAAGCGGGAAATGCACAAAAGTGAGGAATTACAAACTATAGGGGCTAAAAGTGTCAACATGTTGAATTTATACCTCTGAGTGAACTTTTGGCAGACCCGAAGCTTTGTAATGCTAAAATATACTCACTAGAATATGTAGTAAAAATTTCATGAAGTTTCGTTATCGTATGAGAAAGTTATGGCCAAAACCGTAATTGAGGGGTTAAAAGCGTCAACGTCGAATTTCATGGCTTTTCGGGCGAGCGCAAAGTTAACCGAGGACTTTACCATGTTGGTAAATGTCCCAAGGTTCTTAAAAACCAAGTTTGAGGGTTTACGAGTCAAAATTAATAGCCAAAACCTCGCGTGCAAAGACAGGGACCAAAACTGCAACATTTGAAAAATGTTTGGCTGATCAGCAGACCAGGCGACCCGCCTGGGCAGGCCTACGCGGGCCGCGACCCGTGCCCAGATGCAGAGTTTCGCGAAACAGTGCCATTTGGTCCGATTTTTGAGTGGGAAACAGCTGTGAGCACCTCTAAAACTCACCAATGGAGGGACATGCAATATGGGACACTTGTGAGCCTCTTGTAACACCTGAATTCACCATAAATCAGATCATTTGTTCATTTGTTTTTTTTTTTGAGGCACTTGTGTTGTAACAAGAACAAAGCAAACTTTCAAAGCTTCACAAAGCATTCCAGGAGCATTCTGATCGGCAAGACCACTTCCAAGTGTTATCTAGGCTTCATTAGGACCTTGGTAAGCATTCATATCATCCTCTAATCTGTTCTAGCATAGATTATTAGTTAAAAGTCAAACCGTTGTTCATATAGTTTGACTTTTCGATTAAACGAGTTTGGCTCTGTCATTTCTCAAATTGAAACCACTTATAAGTTGGTATTTATGTGGGAAACAAACCCTCAAAAGGGTGTTCTCTGATTTCCACTCTAAGCATGCTAATTGTCGAGTCAAAGTTGTTCTTAAAAAGTCAACAGGAAGTGTTTTTGCGAAATATAGCGTAAATGGTAATGTAGATGACATGCAATCAGTTTGATCATCAAAAATAACTTTATAATGATTATAAGAATGTGTTTTATCATCATCAACTCGACAATCTTTAGTATAAACCCGGATTGGAACCGAAAGTCTTATAAAACGACTTTTTCGTTGACTCTCGATTCGGATCCGTGCATGCATGTTTGAGATCTGTATTGGAGTTTATTTTTGACCATTTTTATTTAAGTTTAACTCTCTGGAATTTTTACAACTTGAGTCTATGCTTAACCGATTCATATGCATGTTTCCGATTTATGCTTAAAGTTGACTATTTTGCCTTTTTTGATATAAAACGTGATTTTTGGAAAAGTAAAAGAGTAGAAATCTTTATTACTAATTTATAAACTTGCACCGAAAATTTGAGATCAATTGGTGGTCCAGATTTTGAGTTATGGCCGATATCGTAAAACGATAGCTTTATGTTACATAAACGGCGCATTTAGCGTATAACCTATTTAAGGCCACTTTTTGATACAAAACTTTTTACCCACTGATGTTATATAATATTTTGGGATTTTTAATGATTTTTATTTAATTTTTGGCTGATCGTATCATAGGTCGCTAAGTTGATTCGGTTAATGCCGGTTTTGACCGTTTAAGCCATAAAATGAGTTTTATAAGTCCTTTTGACCCCAAACCTTTTTCTACTGATTTTATTTGTTAAATAAATTACTTTGAGCATTCTGGAAATATAAAAATCTCAGCTTTCTTTTGAAAACCCGGAAACGGCTCTAAATCGCATTTTTAGCGTTTTTAGCGCATAGTAAGCGTTATACTCATATTAAACATATAAGATTCATACCTACTGATGTATTTAGCATATTTTCATATAATAACAGTAAGTATAAATTTTTGAACTCAGATTTCCAGTTTTGACAGTTTTAGCCCTTGTGAAATTACTAAAATACCCCTACGGTGCATAGTTTGATTTTAAATGATAAGTTTTGTATATGGGTCATACCCTACTGTTATACCATGTCAAATTAAGTATATTTACTGTATAAATCAGACCTGTAACTCAGATTTCCGATTTAACTCTTTTATAACATTTTTAAATGACCAAAATGCCCTTTGAAGGCATAAATTGAGTTTAAAATTATTCTGGTCATAATAGAACATAACTTGCTGATATTATATCATATTTAAAGCATATTATCTCAGGGAACTTGCATATGACTCTTTTGACTTCCCGTAACGCCCTTTTTGCGTTTGGTTCGGTTTATGTAACTAGTTTGCATAAATTGACCGAAACGGGTCAAACGTTATCATTTTTGTCTCAAAATCCAGAATGTATTTAGTATACCCATATTATACAAGTATTCAAACTTGTCGGGTCTAAATCACATTCTATCCGGTCTTCGCTTAATCGTGCGCTTGTACCGTATCGTCCTTATAACTAACCGGTCTAAGCCTAGGCTTAAATAAAGACCCGTTAGGAATCTAATAGGTTATTATAAACCTTTGTTCCAGAATAGGAGGCCCAGTAAAAGCTATCTACACTTACCAATTGTGATTCATACTTACTCAGGTAAATACATTTTGACTTATTTTCCCTATACGGGCTTGGGGTACGGTATATAGTATACCGCTTGATCGAGCGTACAAATCTTGCACCCTTGGGCATGCAATTGGAATAATTTGATCGGCTCGTTTAAACAGTCTTGTTTTACTTTAAGCCTTTGGGGGGTTAATGACCGTGTCCCGGATATCCTTGGCATCATCTTACGAGATGGCCACGACCTGAGCATGGGGTGTAGGCGTACACTTGTCATGTATAACTCATTAATGTGGTGTGTCAATTAATCTTTAACCCGGACAAGATCCCGAGCTACCGAACGTACGAGTAGCATGTCATTCGTTCACAAGTTTATATTGCATAATTATCCCAAGTTAATAAAAATATTTATGCCATGTGCATTTAAATCAATTTTCAATCATTTTCAAAATGAGTAAATTTAATTTGTATTTACCAGTGTAAACTGACGTATTTTCCCAAAAGGTTAAGTGCAGGTACTATACGTACTAGGCTGGCTGTTTCCTAAAGAGCGTCCACAATAGTCTCGCAAGCTCGGACGACAATAAACTGTTGAACAATATATCTTATTTTATTTGATCCGCCTGTGGATCCGTTTCAACTACTTGTGATATTTATTATTACATTTTAATTAAAGTTGAAATGAATCTATTTCTGCTTCCGCTGTGCATTATTATGTTGTGTTGTTTGTCTATGACGATGCCAACTACGTCACCATACCCCACACCGGGCCCACCGGTGACACGTGGAGATCGGGGTGTGACAAAAAATTAAAACTATGTGGACCAACTCTGTAATTAGTGAACCATTAGGACCAAATCTGCAATTTTCGTAAACCACAGGGACCAACCAGGACTCTTATACGAGTAAAATGCACGGATAATCCCTGTGGTTTGGTGAAATTTCACCTTTAGTCTCCAACTTTTCAAAATTACACTCTTAGTCCCTGTGGTTTGACAAGTTGTTACTCGAGGTTAGTTTTTCTGGTTAAGTGGGTGTGAAATGACAAGGACTATCCGAGTAACAACTTGTCAAACCACAGGGACTATCCGAGTAACAACTTGCCAAACCACAGGGACTATCCGAGTAACCTTCATCCGCTTTAAGGACTATCCGAGTAACAACTTGTCAAACCATAAGAACTAAGAGTGTAATTCTGAAAAGTTGGGGACTAAAGGTGAAATTTCACTAAACCACATTGACTATCCGTACATTTTACTCTATTTATATCTAAATATTAATAAAAGACTCCATTTAAATACCACATGGCATTCTATACTTCAATCTCACATTTTTATTTTTACAAACAATTTATCTTTTTTTTTTTTAATTCTAACTCCTATAAAATCTCAACAAATCTAAAAAGATAAATACAAATGTAAAACAAAATACTAAAACAAAATTGATGTAAATAAAAATAGATAGAGCTTATATTAACTATATAATTATTTTACTCTTTCAATATCAATATTATCGAGATGGTTTGATTTTTTTCCTTTTTTAATAAAAAATTATAATCATAATAAGAACTATGTAATAATACAAATACAAAACAATAATTACAACTAACCGTGAAAAGGCTTTCTTACTTTTAGTTACTTTATATATATTTTTCCCAAATTCTTTGATACATTAATATATTAATCATTTTTATAACTAATAATAAAAATAATATTTTTATTGTTCATGCTATAAAATAATATTAAATAATAATATTTTTATACATATTATTAAAATAGTAAAAAAAGAAGAAGAACTAGAGTATAAAAATATCAACAATTTGATTTAACCATACCAACTTAATAACATAGAATATATTATTTGGATAAAAACAATATATAACAACTAATAAAATATAACATAACATGTATAAAAACTTATAATTTTATTGATAGTATAACTTAACATACTAAAATTACTAGCAGATTATATAAATAAAGTATCAACTTATATTTGTAATATTATTTAATACTCACATTGGTGTAATAACCATGTGTATTCAACTCGAACAATACACGGGTTTTCTAAAAACATAACATTTTTTTGTTATTAAGTACCGAATATTATATTTACTTAAGCTGGGTAGTGTAATACACGAGATACTAACATTGTGTGTGTATATACATATAATTCATTCAATTTAAAAAAAAAACATACAAACAATGGTTGTTGACTGTTAAAACTTATGAGAAAGTTGATGAGGAAGTTTCTTTAATCAATGAATTAAATACTTTCATATTTATAAACTTGATAAACATTACACATATTGATCATACACGATACAAAATTTATTTTGGCATTTGAAAAACGTCTAAAATTATCGTCTTATAATTTAAATATTCATTACTAACTTTTTGATTCATTTATTCAACCGTGTAAAACACGGGGTTATAATCTAGTTTAACATTAATTGCTAGCATAATGTAAAAAAAAAAAAAAAAGAGCAAATAGAGTAAATTACAAAGTTCGTCCTTTATGTATGTCATATATTACAAAGTATGTCCTTTATCTTTAATAAGCCCAGAAAACATACTCAATGTTTGTAAATCCTTACAAGTTATGTCCTTTAGTCATAACACAATCAGTTTTCATGGTTAAAGTTGACTAAGTCAACCCCACATAAGGGTATTTTAGTCATTTTATCCTAAATATTATAATAAATAATCATAAAACCAATAAATAAAACAATTTTAGAATTATATATGTAAATATATATACATTATTAACCCCTTCTCCTTCTCTCTCTCTCACCTACCCCACCACCACCACCACAACTCACCTGCCACCACCATCACCACCACCACCGATCTGCCACCACCACCACTTTCACTCTCTTACTCTACCTGCTCTCTCTCAATCTCTCTCTACAATCTCCTCTTTCTCTCTCTCTCTCTCTAAACTTCCGTCGCAAGGATTTTGGAGAATCTAAGCAGTCTTGCTTTGAATTAATTGTGTAGCTAATCAACCACTTACAATTCAGCAATGCAGTTCGGAGGCTCTGACCATTACACCCTCAATCTTTCTTTCCCACAACCACACAATCCCCCTTACATAAAGGGCAAATCTGTAAACCCCTCGTCTATTTAGCCTCTTGAATATCACCCAACAAAATATCCACTTTCTTCTAAAACTAGTGATTTTCCGACCATCATTTCCCACCGGAAAAAATGGACTCCTTCATGAACAGCGTCAAAACCGCCACAGGCACCGGCGGCGACGACAAAAACAAAACCAACCCGCCACCATCACCCAACTACAGCCAACACCACCGCCTCTGATTTGCGATTACAAACAACGTACCTGAGATTGGAATAAATTAGGGTTTTCGTTTCTTGCAGGTTGCCAAGATCTCACAGATCTGAGAGTGGCGGTGCCCGGGTGATGGTGGTGGTCGAGTGGTGGTGGTCGGGTGGTGGTTGTGTAGAACAGAGAGAAGTATGGGTCGCCGGAAAACTGGTTTGATACTCAACGGAAAACTGGTTTAGAACTTGCCGGAAAACTGGTTTGGAGCAGAGTAAACTTGTAGGTGAAGTGGCGGTGGTGGCAGATCGGTGGCGGTGGCGGTGCCAGGTACTTTCTTCACTTCTGAGTTCAAACAGGGTAAAATGGAGCAGTCTTGCTTTGAAATCTATATATATACACATATATAATTCTAAAATTATTTTATTTATTGGGTTTATGATTATTTATTATAATATTTAAGATAAAATGACTAAAATACCCTTATGTGGGGTTAGGGCTGTAAATGAACCGAACGTTCAGCGAACAGTTCGTTAACCGTTTGGCGGGAAGTTCGTTTATGTTCGTTCGTTAAATAAACGAACGAACATGAACAAGAAATTTCGTTCGATTAGTTAAATGAACGAACATAAACAGAGGTCTCGTTCGTTCGATTGTGTTCGTGAACGTTCGGTAAGGTGTTCGTGAACATTCGTTGATTTGCGTTCGTTTATGTTTGTATGTTTGGGTTTTAATTGAAGATCTTTGTACTTTCTTATATTTTATTTATACTTTTATATTATTAAACTTTTATTTATTTGCCCTAACAATGAAACTAGGAAACCCACTTTCACCTTGTTTATGCATCATTTCCCTTTCATTTCTCATTATTTACATCAGCGAAGCGAATACGATCGACCTCCGTTCCACAATAAGGGATTCAAGTTCGAGTGCTACTCTTTGGGCCATCTATCTTTATCCTTCACCGCATTTGCCAAATTTATTTGTGTTCGTGAACCGTTCGTGAACACGCTCATTTCCTTAATGAACGAACACGAACATAAAATCTCGTTCGGTAAGTGTTCATGAACCGTTCATAAACACATTTATTTCCTTAACAAACGAACATGAACAAGGGCTTGTTCGTGTTCGTTCGGTTCGTTTACAGCTCTATGTGGGGTTGACTTAGTCAACTTTAACCATGAAAATTGAGTAAATTGCCATTTTAGTCCCTGAGTTTTGTCTAAATTTGTCATTTTGATCCAAATAGTTTTTTTTTTGCATCTGGGTCCCTGACTTTTACATTTTGATGCCATTTTGATCATTTTGTTTAACTCCATCCAAAAACCCAGTTTGTAACAGGGGTATTTTGGGGATTTCCTTAAAAAATGTTTTCAGTTGCCATTTTGATCCAATTCCAAAAAATCAAAAAAAATTCAAAAAATTCTAAAAAATCATAAAAATTCTAAAAAATTTAAAAAAATATAAAAATGAAAAAAATTCTAAAAAAATCATAAAAATTCCGAAAAATCAAAAAAATTCTAAAAAATCCAAAAATCATTAAATGTTTTGGCACGAACCGTTTCGACCCGTACCGTTTCGAACCGTTTCGACCCGTACCGTATCGAACCGAACCGTTTCGACGCGAACCGTTTCGAACCCGTACCGTATCGAACCGTACCGTTTCGACGTGAACCGTTTCGAACCGTACCGTTTCGACCCGTACCGTATCGAACCGAACCGTTTCGACGCGAACCGTTTCGAACCGTACCGTTTCGACCCGTACCGTTTCGACGCGAACCGTTTCGAACCCGAACCGTTTCGACCCGAACCGTATCGAACCGAAGTGTTTTCAGCTTCGAAACGGTACTGGTCGAAACAGTTCGCGTCGAAACGGTTCAGCTCGAAACGGTTCGGGTCGAAATGGTACGGGTCGAAACGGTTCAGCTCGAAACGGTTCAGCTCGAAACGGTTCGGTTCGATACGGCACGGTTCGGTTCGAAACGGTACGGGTCGAAACGGTTCGGCTTGAAACGGTTCGGCTTCGAAACGGTACGGGTCGAAACGGTTCGCGTCGAAACGGTTCAGCTCGAAACGGATCGTGTTCGAAACGGTTCGCGCCAAAACGGTTCGTGTTCGAAACGGTTCGCGCCGAAACGGATTTTTTTGGATTTTTTAGAATTATTTGGATTTTTTAGAATTTTTATGTTTTTTTAAGAATTGGATCAAAATGGCAACTGAAAAGGTTTAATTTGAAAAGAGTAACTGGGTTTTTGGATGGAGTTAGGCAAAGTGATCAAAATGGCAACAAAATGTAAAAGTCAGGGACTCAGATGCAAAAAAAAAACTATTTGGATCAAAATGGCAAATTTGAACAAAACTCAGGGACTAAAATGACAATTTACTCATGAAAATTAATTGTGTTATGACTAAAGGAGATAACTTATAAAGGACGAACTTTGTAATTTATTTACTAGCAAATATTAATTAAGTTTGGTATAAATAAGAAAATCCGGAAAACCAACCTCCTCCTCGTCTCACAATTCACCGTCTCGATTTTCATCTTCTTCACTCGCTCATTCGCTTTTGCAGGTACCTATTTATTTTATTTTTTTATTTTCTTTTCTGTAATTTGATCTCACGCATACGCATGCGTTAACCGCCTAGGGTTTTACAATTTTATTATTGTTGTTATCCCAAATCTCCTAATTTTTCCAACTTTTTTAAATCATTTAATCAGGTTAGAGTGTTGATTTGGACGGTAGGTAGGTACCCTTCGGATACAAACCCTAGAGATCAGCGGGAGAGCGATCAAGGTAAGTCTCTTTCTCATACACTCGATCTTAATTAATTACTTGATTGATTGAAAGTTGTTGTTTCAAATCTGCAGTTGATGTTTTCATATTTGGTGTAGAACTAGACAGACATAGAGTGGGTAATTCTTTTGCTTTATAAATCTTGATTCCTATGTTCTTGATTCTAGTTTTGCTTTATAAACATTCTCAGTTGTTTCTGATCTTCAATTGGGGAATCAGTTGCGAAGAACTAGGGTTTTGGGTGGGAAGTCTGATCTCAATTTGGGGGAAGTCTGTAAACTAGGGTTGGGTTTATTTAATATTGAGGGAAGTGTCAAGGGAGAGACATTAAATGACATATCTACCCTCACGTGACCTGTACATGATCACATTTAACTGAAAAAACAAACTGGGTTATGCCTAAAGGACAAAACGTGATGGATTATAAAACATAAAGTACAAAACTCATCAATTTTAAACATAAAGGACAACGCCTGAAAATGGGTATAAAGATAAAGGACAATCCTTGAAATTCACTCTTTTTTTATTTGGTTTTGATTTGAAACGAATGTTTAACCGTATGCTTGCTGTACACGCAATCTTTGCATTTCTACATGTAAATAATCATCTTTATACATTACATGACTAGGTTAGAAACCTGTGTATTAAACCGATTGAATAAAGAAAATATTAAATGCTTAGTAATGAAGATTTAAGAAATTATAAAACAATATTTATGAGAGTAAGATGTATCTACAATAATAAGCGATAGAATACGATGGGGTGAAAAAGAGAAGCGAGAAGAAGAATCTTAGGCTCACATAATTGTGACACGTGGCACAACCTGTTACTTATTTATTAGGTATAGATTTGAATATGTGATTTCGTTTATTGTATTATCTGCCCTGTTTGTACACAATGTTTGCGGTTTAGGACTTTAGTCCTGCTAAAACACTAGAATAACTAATGATGATCTTTAACCAACGTTGTTCGTTCATACGGAATGGCTAATATAATCTAATAACCATTCAGAATCGTGAACATGCTTCAAATTCGGCTTAGCAACAAGGCCGCAGCTTCAGAAAGCGGAGGTGGAGCAAAGCTCCCATCAGGGGAGACAGTGACGGTTGCATGCCCGGACCACCTTGTTCTGGCAGAGCTTCCAGTGGCTAAAAGCCTTGGTGCCGCTAACGGTGTTACTCTGGTCAAGACCGTTGGGCGTAGGTCCCGCCGACCGCTTGGTGAACGGGTCCATTTCTGTGTTCAGTGTGATTTTCCCATAGCGGTTTATGGACGCTTGGTATGTAATCATTATCTTTGCCTTATTATCTTGATAAAATTGTTATGGTCTTCTTTTTTGTCTTGTTTATGGTTGGTGTTTTGGTGTCCTGTGTCAATTTGCATGCTGTTTTGGAATATATATATAAAGATGTGTATGTTTTACTATAGTTGGTGATAACATAATTCTTCATTCTTGCTCATTTTCATGCTGGGTTTTAAAAAGCGCGCCTGAGGCGCGCCTAGGCGCGAGGCGCACTAAGGCGCAGCCTCTGGGGCTTTTTCGCTCAGCGCCTTGTGTAATTACAAGAAGCGCCCAAAAAGCGCAAATTTTAGGGTTTTGGGGGGGCTTTTTGGCCTGAGGCGCGCGCCTCACGTATTTTAGGCGTTTTACTGCAGAAAAATGTTGTACCTTGGGTTTTTTGACTTGTACATGTAAGTAAAATGGTATAAAAGCTTTATTTATAGCTATATTTTGGTTAAAGGAAGCTAAAAACCTATGGGATATGTATGGGATATATAAAAAAAATTATATAAACATCTTGCGCCTCGGGTACGAAAAGCCCACCGCTTTTCCGCTTTGCGCTTCGCGCCTCAATTTTAGACCTCGTCGCTTTTGTGCGCCTCTTGCTTTTTAAAACCAAGTTTTCATGGCACTGGTTATTATTTTGTTCGGAAGTTTTGTTATTAAAATATGAGCATTTAACTTGTTTATCGACTAGCGTTGCTTCTTAGGGCAGACTGCCTGAAACAGAAACTGACGTCACAGTTTTTTATCTTTATGTTAGCAACCATCTTTACATTAAGCAAACGATAGGAACCATCTTACATTTTATGACCAACTTTAGCAACCATGTTACATCTTCACCAATAGGTCATCATCATCATACTCAGTATATCCCACCAATAGCAAAGCTAAGGTAGGGTCTGAGGAGGGTGAGATGTAGACAGCCTTACCTCTACCCCGTAGGAATAGAGAGGCTGCTTCGAATGAGACCCCCGACCCGATAGTAGTTTTGCATCAAGCCTTGGACATAAGGCACATAACACTCAGCAATTGAGACAAACGCCGATTAGTGCATGTACCCCCTTGTCTTTTAGCTATCAACGCCACCACATGATGCATGATTAACCATCCCCCTCTTTTAACATTATTTTCACGAAATTAGTAAAATAACGTAAAAATTAGTGCACTTTCACTTTTGCCCCCCGAGCGCCCACAGATATATACATTATATGAGCATACCGCAAGCGGGGCGTATTCACCAATAGGTCATCTGTTTGCTAATTTCCAAAAACTGCTGACATGACATTATTAACGTCTATGTAATGTAACGTCTAATTCAATAATTATAAAAGGAATTATTTTTTTGAGCTTGCAAATATATTTATTAAACTTTTTTCACATAAGCATTTTTGCACGTGCCACATCAGCAACTTACAGGTAAAATCAGTAAATTGAGGTTGAGTGCTGAAATTAGTAATTTAAAATTGGGAGAAAGTGTGTAAAGTCGTTATATTTTGTGCAGCTTGCCTTACATTTCACTAGCACCGAGCACATAATTACATGTAAGCATTCTAGCGTCCTTTAATTTGCTACATCATCGACAAAACTTATATTACTTGTCTGGTAACCTTAGGATTATAGAGTATGGACAGTTAGCGTTATCTTATCGTCGAAAATTGTGTTCTAGCCATTTAAATTAAGTCGATTCAGTTATAGATAGAAGGGCAATTTCGACCTAGTCACTTATGGATGAGTAAGTTCTGGTTACGTTTCATTTTTAGTTGGTTATATGGGTAAAAATAAAACGGCAGCTAAAAGGAAAACAAGTTAAATGGATCAAACGAGTTGAAACTCGCTCAAAATGTATTGTAGACTAGGGGTGTGCACGGTTCGGTTCGGTTTTATGGTAAAACCAAAACCGTAGCTGAAATGTTCGGTTTCGGTTATTGAAAACCGTTCGGTTTTCGTTTTTTCGGTTTTAGCAATGGTTCGGTTCAGTTTTTCAGTTTTTGGAACAAAATTACGTAAGATTCAAAATAAAAAGCATAATCCAAGAATTAAGAATCTTTCTTAGATGTTTACATTTAAGTTAAGAGTTAAATGCCATTTTAGTCCCTGCATGGTTTAAAAAAACGGCCGAGGCGGTCGTACTGAGGCGCGCCTCAGTTCGAAACGGTGGAAAAACGTATATGAGGCGGCGGCGCCTCAGGGTCAGAAATTATACGCACGCCTCAGTTGAGTGAGGCGTAAGTTTCAGATCGAGGCGGTACGATTTTGGCGAGGCCTATGTATGTTTTTTTAGGCGGGATTAAATGATGGATTAGGGTTTTTTAGTCCCTGTGGTTTGGGCCATTTTGCTAGTTTAGTCCAAAGGTTTCATTTTTCGCCTGTAGGTCTAAAAAGGTTTCACCATTGCCATTTTAGTGCACTGAGTTAACTTCATCCATTTTTTCTATTAACGAGAAGGGCAATTCGGGCATTTTATATGTAATTCTGTTAACTAGAAGGGCAATTCGGCCATATAAAATGACCGAATTGCCCTTCTCGTTAATAGGAAAAATTGATGAAGTTGACCCAATGGACTAAAATGGCATTTAACTCTTTAAGTTATTATGCGTAACCTTTTTAATCAGTGCTCACATAAACCCAACCTTCTAATCTATTTTTATGTTTCTCCAAAGTATTCATTAAGACATTTTCTTTTATAATACTTTGAAAATCATTTATTTTTATGTTAAATTTTGTTATTTCTTATTGGCAATGGATAAATCATTTCAAAGATAAATAAACATGCTAATGTTTTTTATTATAAATACTAATTAACATTCAAGAATAAAACTACGAATTTCTAAATCAATATATAACAAACATAAGAAAATGATTTTTAGGTTATTTTTTTGGTTTTTTGTGCGGTTTATTTTATTTATTTATTTTTTTGATTAAATCGGTTTTTTTCGGTTTTCTGCTCACCCCTAATTGTAGTAGTTGGTTATGTGTAATCATATTTAACCTACAATTAGTGATCGTCTTGATTTTCACCAAAAGCTTTCTGGTTATTGCAGATTCCTTGTGAGCATGCTTTTTGCCTTGATTGCGCTAGGAGTGACTCTATATGCTATTTGTAAGACTAAATACGCGTTTTTATACTCTATTATTTTCATACAGTTTTCCCAAATTACTCCCCGTCACATGTTTTATTTAATTTACGCAGGTGTGATGAACGTATTCAGAAGATCCAAACAATCAAAATGATGGAAGGCATCTTTGTATGTGCGGCCCCACATTGTCTAAAATCCTTCTTGAAAAAAACGGACTTCGAGGCACACGTACACACCGTTCACGCTGATCTTGTTAATTCAAATCCTCAAAAAGACGGAAACGAGTCTGAAGCTGCAAGCGCCAAGAAACCGACAACTTCTGACTCAACGGTTCAAGCCCCAACTCCAAAACCAGCCCAAGACGGTGAACGGTCCCAGCCCCAACCCGTCATTAGACCACCCATACAGCCGCACGTTAACCCGCCTCATGGTTTTGACGGGGCAACACCGATGCACGTTCAGCAACCGAATTTTGACTACCCTGTGACCGCCCTTCAGCCACCAGGGTTTGTAGTACCGGTGAACCCGAATGTGATGGGTCCTGGTTCATTCGGTCAACCGCTCTACATGGGTCAACAGGTTCCGGAAGCGGGTGTGGAACAAGGGTCGTTATTGGGTTATCCTCAAACTTGGAATGTTGGACCGAATGGTCAACCGTTTGACCCTTCTATGATGATGAATCAAGGTGGTTTCTTTCAAGGAGGTATGCCATCACAAGGGGTGAGTGGTAATGATGGAAGGAGCGGTGGTGTCATGGCGGCAAACCCGTCACTCCCGCCACCACTTCCGGCTCAACCTATGCCATTCGGCAATTTTCATGGTGGTGATTCGAGTCATGGTGCAATGGGGTATGGGTGGCAACAAGACAAGCGTGACGGTTTTGGGAATGGTCAAGAGTAATGTAGTCGTTATTCTGTTTTTGGCTTTTTGAGACGGTTTATAGCTTGTTAGTTTTGATATAATTTTAAACGATCTGTGCGGTTTGCATGCTTTGGACTCTTTTATCAGAGAAGCCGTCGTCATGGCTAGTTTTTGCATCATAGCTCCAATCTTTATGCAGGCATGTATCTAGTCCTTGTGGTCGGCCAAACTGACTCCAGGCATGGGTTTCTGTCTTCTTATGAATCAATAATACAGAGGTACGAGCCTATAGAACAGATCCTGTTCAAGTAAGGTCGTGCATGTTTAACTGTAGATGCTTTATATATACTGCTGGTCTTTTCCACCTTGCACCGATGTGGGATGACTATAACTAAACCTATCCTAAGCCTATTCTGATCCTCTTTCACAAATGTATCGCCATTTTTATATTAATAATTTTAATAACCAAACAGGTAGTCATATAAACTAATATTTTATTATTTATGTGTTATGACTATGACAAATGGTAAAAGTTGACTCAAAGGGATAGCGGGTCAGCCCAATCCGGACCAGCCTCTTTTGACCTGTATTTAAATCGACTTGTTTGACCCATCACCCAACCTGCTCAAGTGCCTGATCTGCTCATGTTGAAACCTCTCTAGTCGCATACATTTGCTTTGCATTCGTATGTGATGATGCAAACCGGGGCCCATTTATCTCATATTTTTGTTCATTTTTTGATTTGATGAACATGGATCTCCATTTCTTGCATACCATAACATGATTATGAATTAAGTTTACAGTTAATATTGTTGTATACGTACCCTTAAAAAATGTCAATAAACATAAATACGCGCTTATGTTGTTGGTGATTTTGTTAGTTTTAGTTTCTGATATTCCTGTATGTGATGCCAACGTCTGTACGGTGCAACACATTTGTCATTGTGCCAATCTGCTGATATGGGTTGTGTAACGGGTTAAAATTGGATTGTGTCAAAATATGTGTCTTTTAAGTACAGGTCAACATCGATTCAGGTTGAACCATAAAAATCGTCAAATCTCAAAATCATTAGCTCAATAACCACCAACCTGTTGCAGTAAAGGAAACTTAATCTCGTTTTGGCATTTCATCGAACACATTCTATGCATCTCCCAAACATAATCCTCTTCAGGCCTTTCGTCGAGTCACCTTTTCCATGTAAGTTCAGCAAAAGCATCAAATTTCTGATTCATATAACAACAAAACATGTACAAAAAAGATGGGTTTGTCTGTCAGACAACCATGTGACCATGCCACAACCCAACAGATGGGTTTGCAACGATCCTCTACTGAGCCATGGTCAAGACCATGAAGCTCCGTTAATCACGCTCTGATCACACGGTCCTGATTCATCAACCAGACATGGGTTTCTGTCTTCTTAGGAATCAAGAATACAGAGGTACGAGCCTATAGAACAGATCCTGTTCAAGTAAGGTCGTGCCTTTTTTACTATAGGTGCTCTATATATACAGCTGCTATTTTTCACTTTTCAACGATGTGGGATGGGTCTAGCTAAACCTATTATAAGCATATTCCTCTATATCTTTTTTATATTAATAATTAATAATAATTTCAAAAAACAAAACAGAAAATCATATAAACTGAAATATCTATTATTTATATGCTATGGCAATTCCAGAAAACAAAAAATAAAAGGTTTAAATTTGTTGATTGTATTAAAACAAGTTGGTGCTAACCCGCGCGTTGCGGCGGGATGTTAATTGGAATACGTCAATGGCGTTGGTCATCAAATTGAAACGAAACCAGTAGATTTAAGAATTTTTTACGAATAAAAAGCGGGAAAAAAGGCGGCAAGACCATGCTAGTACCAAGGAAATAAAATAACAAAACACTCATTCAGTCAATGTTTTAAAAACCGATTCAAATCGGCCGGTTGTACCGGTTGAACCGTCTGATAGAATCGGTTAAACCTCCCGGTATACTGGGTTGAACCGTCCGATACACCCAGCTAAACTGTTTCTGAGCCAAATCTGGTACAATATAAAATCCGGATTTTAAAACATTGCATTCAGTTTCTGTGTTTCTGGTTATTGACTAACGCTTTACTTCGTTCAACGAATTCAGATTATTGATGGAATCATACCGTAGAAACACAATAAAAGAACCTGTTAAAAAACAATTAGTGTACAAAAATATTAATAATTTTCTCTATTAGTAATAAAAGAACCGGTTCAAAAACAATTAGTGTACAAAAATAATAATAATTTTCTCTATTAGTTTCTAATTATTTAAATATTTCAAATACAATTAAACATAAGAATACATTAATGAAGCTGGGATGCAAAACATCTTTTGAAATACATTTAGTACTAAAATAAATTCATCGTATTTCCAATTTATGCGTTTATGTATGTACACAAAATTTGTTGTGATTCCCATGGTGCATTATAACTTATGTATGGTGTAAATACTTCAATTACAATTAAATAATAACAATAACAACAATAATAATAGTGGATGGAGAATAGTTGGAATGCAAAACATCTTCTCAAATATATCTATTATTAAAAATCCATATTTCCCATTAATAACATCTACAGATCCGGCTAGTCGTGATCCGTGGTGGTGCGCAAGATCCGGCAAGATCAAACATTATCTTTTGAAAACTGTCGTAAAATGTTTGGATTTTACCACCAAACATGTAATCGCTGCATCAGTTTAGGGGTTAGTATTGTTTATCGATGGGTTGTGTTCGTTTTCTTTCACGATGTTCGTGGTGGCAATGACCCCTGTTTTTTTTTTTTTTTGGGGGGGTTCTTTATTTTTATAACGATTCTTTGACCGTTGTTCAAAATTTCAGAAAAACCTATTTTGTGTGTTCATAATCTACATCCTTCATTTACATCACTGATTTAAGTAAAAACAATTTTGAATAATTGGGTATATCGATGGTGTAAAGGATCATATTATGCACAATAAGAATGAAAAACAGAGAGTACGGATTGATGAAGGACATATTCTCTAAGTTGCAGAATAGGCGCAAACAAATCTGTGTTGCGGTAGGCTTCTTGAAACAACGGCCACGTCTTGTGATTGAGGAAAAGGATTTGAAGATCAGTGAGATTTTTCTCTGCAATTTGATTTTCGTTCATCGTCTTCATTAATCAGATGAAAACATTGATCCTATCTAATTGGAAAAGTATGTATAATAATATATATTGGAGAAATTGTTGCCTTTCTTGTTAACGACAAAACGAAGCCAGAAAACCGTCGTACGTCATAACCATCACATAGCAAATACGAAACGACGCGATGGTTGGCCGGAAAACCGTTGTACGGAGTAACCGAACGAAGCCGGAAAACCGTCGTACGTCATAACCATCCCATAGCAAATCCGAAACGAAGCAATGGTTGGCCGGAAAACCGTTGTACGAACCGTCCCATAGCCAATCCTCTTCAGATGTATGTATGTACTCATTGATCGCATACTAAATTGACGATGGTATATGAATATATTCTTGTCGGTTCCGTTGTAAATTGACGACGGTATGTCGATTCCATTGTAAATTGAAAACGGTTGCTAAATGTTAATTTGCTTTTTATATTATATAAAATTTAAATAGCATTGTCGGCAGTTTTGAAAGTGTATTCTCAATCGGTGCGTTGTTTGGATAGTTCATCTCAATGTAAGACGCAACCCAATTTAGTAAGACGCAACCGTAGTTACTTTTTGTAGGATATAGTAATGTGTGTTAGTTTTGGACAAATCATATATAAAAAAAACAAAGGATTAAGTTTCTGCAAATCTCTTTAAATATTGGTCCATTTTGATCTTAGCCTTGTTAACATGTGTCACAAAAAAAAAAAAAAAAAACAAAAAAAAACAAAAAAACAAAAAAACAAAAAAAAAAACAAAAAACAAAGGACTTGTAGCCTGGTTGTACCAAGGTGTGTAGTAAGTTGTTGCCCACCAAATAAAGAGGGTTCTAGTCGTAGTTTTAGTTTTTGATACTGTGTTAATATTGTTGTATACGTACCTGAAGGGGTATGGTCCCAGATCTCGCGTAAGCATCGACCGCGAGTGACCATTACCCTTATCAAAACCCCCATTAGCTAACAACCTACTTATGTCCATGCGGGAACGCATCGACACAGTGGGTGAATCCAATCTGTCCAGTGATGGAGGACTTACCTGGAATATTAGAACGGTAGAGTGATGCGGCATAGCATCACATCTGGTGTATGAAAACGGAAGTATTCACAGCGATGCGGCCTCGCACCGCGTCCAGTGAACACTTCTATCAATACAAGGAAGCTGGATAACAGCAACAGTCACCACAGGCGACGATGCGGCTAGCACCGCATCTCGCGTATTTCTTGATCACAAGCAAGAGACGCGATAACATCAGATGTTACCGCAGGCAGCGATGCGGCTCGCACCGCATCCTATACGCCCAACAAGTGGGACTGACACACCAGTGCAAGTAGCGCCAATGACAGTCATCTGTCAGGGCTACGTAAGTCACAGACTGACGTGGCGTAACCTCCACACCCGACAAGCCTGACACACCTGCAAAGGTGCAACACGTCGTCAGTCTGTCCATCATCCTCCTCCTTCACTCCTCGGCTATAAATACCAACCCCAAACCAGCTTTGAGGTATCTCTTCACAACTCTCTCAATACTACTACTATCATACTTTGCTTCCCAAGCAGATTACTGATTCTCACGCCGGAGAGTGGTAACAAGGAGCACCCCCCACCCCATCCTCCTTGTTACGAGTCACGGCTTGTTTCCTTGTGCAGGAGATCAACCCACCGGTGATCCAGCCAACGATCCTCGAGAGGAAGCGATTAAGCCTTCTTGACGAGACCAGTGAGTTAACCCTGCCCGGTTAACCATTGTTTCATCATTGGCGCCCACCGCTACTCTTAGCACTTTCTAAACCATCCTTACCCCTCTCACAAGATCATGACTGATCACCAAAACAACACTGGGGATAACCAAAATCCCACAAACCTAGGTCCGATAGGGGTCAATCCCACACCTCGCATCCCGGACACATCGGCACGTCGACGCAAAGGGGCCCATCCCTTACGTTCGGACATGACTTATCACAGTACACAACTGTGATCCCACCAGGCACAGACCTTCATACCTGGTATGACCAGCAGGCAGCCCTCCTGACTGCAACATACAACCGCGCTTGTGCGGAAGCGCAAATACAAGTTGGGCCTACCCCAGCACCGCACACCCCAGCTGACCGTATTCTACAATACGAAGGCAGGGTACATTCACGTCCAACTTCGAGAAGCAGACGTGAAGACCGCGGATCATCTTACTGTGAGGTCCGCACAATAAACGAGGACGATTCCTCGTACGGGTCCCACACCAGGGGACCAGTGCATACCCGCCTAGGTCCTTACGTTGAGGACAGGCAACGGTCCGCATCCCGGCATGGCTCTGGAATTAAGAGCCGGTTGGGCCCGCAACCGTATACCAAAGGGTATGGTCATACCGACCCGGACGACCATACATATATCGGGGATTCGCATGACACCAACAGCAGACCGGGAGGACGCAACTATGTCCCTCCCACTCATCCCCGCAACACATACCTCAGGGCCTCAAAACGCCCTGAGAACCAGCCATACAGGCCGAAAGCTGCGGCCGAAAACTCCAAATTCGCCCCGCGAATTGCACACGCCCATGTTACCATAACAAAATTCCCTTTCATCGTCGGGAAATACAATGGTTCGTCCGACACGGACGACCACATGAACGTTTTCATGGGCGCATGGTGCAACGGCCTGTGAGACGAACCCACCTGGTGCAACTTTTTCCCCCAGACCCTCACAGGCCTGGCCAGGGCATGGTTCGATTCTTTGCCAGTGGGATCACTGGCCTCATTCGAGGACTTGCACGCAAAGTTCCTCGCTCATTTCAGCCAGCAACAACGTCACGTACGTGACTCGTTGGACGTCATGAACATCTGGCGAAGGGACGACGAATCTTTAGAAGCATTCGCCGTCCGGTACAATAAAGAGTGCCTAGAGATAGGTGACGTGCAAGACCAAATGGCACGGAACCATTTCATCAAGGCCGTCAGGGACAGGCAGATGGTTATGACCATCTCCGGCAAGGAGGGCTTGCCTAAAAAATGGGAAGATGTCATGGCCGCAGTCAAGACATACGCTCAGACACAACGGTCCCTTGAACCGCATGTGGCAAAGGCACAGCCCCAAGCCGGCACCTCCCACCAAGGGTCCAAGCATAAAAATAAACGCAAACGGGACGTTGGAAATCGCGATATTTCCAAACCATACTTCCCACAGACCAACCCGTTTGACCTAAGGAACTACAACCCCCAACAGGACAACCGGGCACCAAAGAAAGATTCTCGGGACCGCAACTGTACCGAGATCACTGTGTCGCCAAGCGAAGTCCTTCTTACGGACGCACAGCTCTTACGACCGGCCCAACCGATGAAGTCTAAGAAAAATCAGGATCTCACACTCTATTGTGAGTATCACAAGGACTCGGGACACACCACAAACAACTGCATCAGTCTCCGGCTGGGGATTGAGCGAGCCTTAAAAGAGGGGAAACTACAACATCTTTTGCCGGGTGGGCAGAAACCCACCAAGCGCATCACCCCTCATGGCGAAGGCACCTCCTCCGGGAAGAAGACCATGTACGTGGCCTCCACCCACATGATCAACGGAGGTAAAGGTAGGCCGCACAAAGCGGCGAGAAGACCGGACAATGACTGGAAAGACGAGCAAGTCGTCTTTCCAAAAGTCCGAGGCGGACCGCGCGACAGGCGTGCCGTCGTTATTACAGGCCAACTGGCGAATTACTGCACCGAGCGTCTATTCATCGACCCGGGCAGTACTTCTGATATAATCTACGAACAATGCTTCAACCAGTTCGACAAGGAGGACAAAGATCGGTTGCAGGCAGTAGATTACCCGTTGGCCGGGTTCGCAGGGGAAACTGTCTTTCCCCTGGGCCAGATTACTTTTCCTGTGCGTCTTACCAGCGGCAGGCACACAAGAACAGAAGAGGTAAACTTTATGGTTTTACCTCACACCTCTAGATATGACGTACTCCTTGGGAGGGAATCCCAAGGCGATTTCAATATGATTACATCCGTCCCCCACTCTGCTGTCGGTTTTCCAACCGAATCGGGGGTCGCGATAATCTACGCACGCAGAGACGTCATGATGTCGGACGAAATACGTCCGACCAAGTTCGCAAGGCCCACCCCCAACAACCAACCAGAAAAATGGGTTCTCAACGCGAGATACCCAGAACAAAAGGTTACATTGGGTCACGCCTTGTCCCCGACCACAAAAGCGCACCTGAAGCAGCTTCTCTTCAGGAACCAAGACATTTTCGCATGGACACCCGCAGACATGACAGGGGTCCCATGTGATATCGCGCAACATCACTTGAATACCTTACCAGGTATCAAGCCGGTGATCCAAGGCCAACGCCTCCTTGGATCCGCTAAAAACCAGGCGATGCAAGAGCAGGTCGAAGAACTGCTCTACGCAGGCATCCTGCGGGAAGTTAAATACCAGACTTGGTTATCCAACCCAGTCATGGTAGAGAAACCATCCGGGGGCTGGCGCATGTGCGTCGATTACAAGGACCTCAACAAAGCCTGCCCCAAGGATTGTTACGCACTTCCAGAAATCGACGAAAAGGTCGATAATCTCGCACCATTCAGATGGAAGTGTTTCCTCGATTGCTACAAAGGTTACTATCAGGTACAAATGGCAATCGAGGATGAAGACAAACGGCATTCCGCACTCCTACCGGGAATTACTGTTATACAAAAATGCCGTTTGGGTTGCGCAACGCGGGCGCAACCTACTAAAAACTGATGAACGACACTTTTCGCGGGCAAATAAGCAAAAGTGTCGAAATCTACATGGACGACCTAGTCGTCATGAGCATGGAGGAAGATACCATGCTCACAGACATCGAAAGAACATTCCAGACTCTGCGAAACGTTAACATAAAGCTCAATCCAGGGAAATGCTCGTTTGGAATGGAAGAAGGCAAATTCCTTGGGTTCATCGTGACTAAAGATGGATTCAAGGTAAACCCGGAGAAAGTTCAGGCGATCGAGCGCATGCCATCGCCTTCAACGATGAAAGACATGCAACGGCTGGCCGGCAGGCGAGCCGCACTAAATAGATTCTTAGCCAACCATGCAGCTAAGTCCTATCCCTTCATCAAAACCCTGCGGAACTGTTTAAAGAAAGAACGATTCCAGTGGACCGCAGAGGCGGAAAATGCTTTCCGGGAAATGAAGGAGTGTTTCATACAACTCCCAACTCTGACCGCACCACGCAAGGATGAGCCACTCATATTATACCTATCTGCCGCGGACAACGCGGTAGGTGCGGTATTGATAGTGGAGCGGGAGGGGGTTCAAACACCCATCTATTACATCAACAAGATGCTCAACGACCCAGAAACAAGGTACTCAATAATGGAAAAGTTGGTATTAGCACTAGTGCACGCATCAAGACGGTTGCGACGCTACTTCGCGAACCATGTCATCACGGTGCTAACCAATTACAGGATCGGCCCGATCCTATCCAAACCTGACATCTCTGTGAGATTAGCAAAATGGGTAATAGAGCTGGGCGCGCACACGCTGAACTATAAACCGCGCCCCGCGATTAAAGGCTAAATCTTAGCTGATTTCGCCGCTGAAGTACCGGTGAATCGCATCCAAGAATGCGAAGAAGCACAAAACCCTGCACCAACACCATCTTCCTCGGAAACATGGGCACTATTTACCGATCGGGCCTCCAACGAAGAAGGTGCGGGCGCAGGTCTGTGACTCGTCAGCCCTGATGGCCAAGAACTTACATATGCAATCCGCCTCGATTTCAAAAGCACAAATAACGAGGCTGAATATGAGGCCCTACTGGCAGGACTAAGTTTAGCAGTCAAACTCGGCGTGCAACATCTGGAAGCAAACGTCGACTCTTTGTTGGTTGCAGGACAGATACGCGGCGACTATGCCGCAAAGGGGGATATCATGATCCTCTACCTCGAGCAAGCCCTGCAACTAACATCAAAGTTCACTTCATTTAATATCCGGCATATTAACAGGATTGAAAACAAATCCGCAGATGCACTCTCCAAACTTGCATCCACCAGCTTCCAACACCTGGCAAAGGAGATACGTATCGAAATTCT
The DNA here is from genome assembly GCF_002127325.2 of Helianthus annuus. NCBI lineage: Eukaryota > Viridiplantae > Streptophyta > Magnoliopsida > Asterales > Asteraceae > Helianthus > Helianthus annuus. The sequence continues at coordinate 100,668,729 of NC_035445.2, forward strand.
ACAAAATCCATCAGTACCCCTACGCCAGGTCAACGTCATCCAATACGGCACAACATCATGGATGACACCGATTATTGCAAATTTGCAATTAGGTGTGACTCCCGAAAGCAAGTCAGAGGCACGCAAGCTGCAATACAAAGCGTGCCACTACCAAATGGGAGACGGTATCTTATACCGCAAATCATACCTAGGGCCACTCCTACGATGCATCAACCCCCAGGATGCCACATACCTCATCAGAGAGATACACGAGGGTATGTGCGACATACACGCAGGACCACGCATGGTAGTGGCCAAAATCATGAACGCTGGGTATTACTGGCCCGGCATGCACCTGGACGCCGTCAAAGAGTTGCGCACATATATCAACTGTCAACGACATGCTCCAAAAACTTTGCGCCCCAAGAACAACCTGGTCCCGGTCACCACCGCATGGCCCTTCCAGAAATGGGCAATCGACGTTGTGGGACCTTTCCCTGACGCACCAGGTGCGGTCAAATTTATCATAGTAGCGGTTGATTACTTCACAAAATGGGTAGAGGCAAAACCGCTCGCCTCGACCACTGCTGTGATAACAAGAAAATTCATATGGGAACACATCATCTGCCATTTCGGTCTACCAATGTGCATCGTTACCGGTAATGGCACCAACTTTGCTGCTGACGAATTTCAAAAATGGCTAGAAGAACTACACATTGAACATATATTCTTATCCGTGGCACATCCGCAAGGAAACGGTCAAGTTGAGAGTATCAACAAAAGTCTAGTCGAAGGCATCAAAGCAAGGTTGGGAACAGCCAGGCGTGGTTGGGTCGATGAACTCCCAAGTATCCTATAGGCTCACCGCACAAGCCCAAAAACGAGCAATGGGGAGACACCTTTCAGCCTAGTTTATGGCTCAGAAGCGGTGATCCCCGCGGAAGTAGGCCTCCCTTCACCCAGAATGTTAGCTATTGAAAAACTAGATAACAGTATGGAACGCAGGATTGACTTAGACCTTTTGGAAGAAAGGCGTGAAAACGCTGCCATCAATGAGGCTAAGTACAAATCCAAACTGGAAAAGTACTACAACTCGCGTGTCCGCGTTTGTACTTTCAACCCGGGAGACTACGTCCTCCGTGACAATGAAGCATCTAATGCTGAACGCCCAGGAAAACTTGCCCCCAAGTGGGAAGGACCCTACCTCATCAATGAAGTCTTGGGAAAAGGCGCGTACAAGTTGCAAACGTTAGAAGGCGAACCTATCGCACGTACATGGAACGCACAACAGCTTAGACGCTGTTACATGTAAGCCATGTTTTTACATTTTCATGTAACCTATCGGGCCGCAGGCCGTTTTGCAATTAAATATACGAGCAATTCAATGCAATATTGTTTGTTACGACTACTACAAATACGTGTTCCATTTTGCGGTATCCGCAAAAACAGATTGGCAAAATCTTCATTCGCGATACCCACACAAAGTGCCAACCACACACAAATATTGTAATAGGCCAGCAAAAGGCAGAATATTAAGTGTCTATCCGGCCGGATAGACAAGTTTTTACAAAACTTACACAATTCCTAAACCCTAAAAAGGTAAACAATGGAATTGACGCGTACTCATACGACAAAGGTATGGAGTATACTTGACCCCATTCACAAATGGGTAGAGTTCCGGATATACAAGTTTTTACAAAACTTACACAATTCTAAATCCCTAAGGGGACAAATGATGGAATTGACGCATACTTATACGACAAAGGTATAGAGTATACTCAACCCCATTCACAATGGGTAGAGTTCCGCATACATACGTTCAAACATGCAAGAAGTAAAAACCCTTGTATCAGTTGAGCAGCAGTTAAACTTTATATTCAAAAAATTCAGGCACCCACGTGGTGCATAATGGATTTACATAAAGTTTCCAACATTTACAAAAGGAAAACAAAAAAGGGGGCACACTAGCCAACCTAAACCCTATTTTGTACCACTGGTTCCCGCATCATCTCGAGCACCACCAGTTGGATCTTCCTTTTCTGCATCGGTATATAGCATCCGCAGCCGGTCTACATAATCCGCAGCCTCTAAACATTCGTCCAATTCCTCCACGCAAGAAAGGGACGTATCGTAAAAGGAGGCCACAGCCGCGTTAAGAAGCGACTCGGTATCCACACCATGGAACCCAGACCGCTCATCAATATAACCGCCCGTGGACATAACATTCATATGACCAATGCAGCGGTTATAACCAGCTTTAAACCCAGCATCACGAGCACGCTGCTTGATCAGATCAATGCCAGTTGTTGTTTCAGGAGCATCCATGATGGCCTGAACAATCTGCAACAAAAGGATAATAAAGTCAGCATATGGTCAACTTTTGATACAAAGTCACAAAATACTTACATGTGCAATGCCATGACTTCGCATCCACTCACGATCAGCCTCCAGTTGGTGGAATGAAGCAGTCAGAGCATGTCTGGCTTCAGCAGCAGCATTAGCCCGCTCTTCTGCAACAGTCACGCGGGCTGTGAGGTCTGTAACCGCGACCTCCCGGGTCTGAACCTCAGCCTTCCAAAGAGGAAAAAACACTTTACTAAAACTCAGTAAAGATTCTCAAAAGGCGGAAAGAAAAATACAACAGGAATAACGAGTCATACCTGAAGGCTGGCAACAACTTGATCTAAACGGATGCGCTCAACATTCGCCTCTTCAAGAGCTTTAGAAGAGCAGCTCTCCCTCTCTTTGGCCTCATTAAGGACCTTTGCAGCACGAGCCCCCGCTTCCTTAGCCTCTTCAAGCGCCTTTACAGCCCGGGCCTCTGCCTGTTGCGCTTTAACCGCAACCGCCTCAGCTGCAGCCTTCTCTTTGACCAAAGCAGCGTTCGTTGCCTTGGCATTCGTCAACTCCTGAAGAGCACGAAACAGATTGTCATTCTGCTTAGCCCAAGATTCTTTCCACTTCTTGCGCTCATTGGAAAACTTTTCGTTCCAACTCTTGCGTTCATCAGAAAGTAATTTGGCAAGAGTACGAACCTGTTTCAGCTCAGCAGTAGCAGCCCACTCTGCGGTCTGTTTCTGCTTCTCAAAAGCAGCTCTATCTCTTTCAAGCTGCTCCGCACCCGCACGAGCAGCCCTTACCAACTCTTCCGCTTCGGCCCGCAAACGAGCAGCTTCTTCTTCCCTGCGGCCTAGCACCTTATAATCTTCCAATATGGCATTCGCCACAATGGAACTTCCTACTAACATTGTAGAAAGTTGGTTGATGCGCAGCTCACGGGGTGCGGCACGGGCACGCTCAGTTTCAAAGGGGGTGCCCAGACCACCCAGAATCTCTTTGCACGCGGAGGGATCGTTCGAAATATCATCCCCCTGCATAACAGTCCAGGGGGGTCGATGATAAGCTGTACTTCGATCCTGCGTGTAGGTGCGGTAATAGTACTCCAGTTCAGACTCCCCAGGCTGAATAGGAGGCCCATCATAACCCGTACCACCGGAAGAAGAACCGGTAACCTTCTCACCAGCAGAAGATTTCTGCGGCTCAGCACCAGTCTGCCGCAGCTCAGCATCCGACTTCTGTTTCCCAGCATCTGAAAACCTCAAGTCCAATCCATCACCCTCATTGGGAGAGATCAGATTATTGGAGGAATCCACAGTATCAAAAATCTGGGAAACAGTCTTCTCCACCGTTTTCTCCACCTGCACGGTGGGATCAGGAGTCACCTCAAAAGGTGCCGCAGGCTCCTTTGGCACCTCAGGATCCTTTGGCACCCCCGCAGGAAAATCAAAGAACGAAAAACCTGCATCTTATGGTTCCGCAATACAAAGAGCAATAACTATTAATCCAACACGTTGTGCATGCAAAACAATGAAAAAAGTTATACTCACCAGCAGCAACCGCAGGTTTCTTTTGCGACGGACCAGCCCTTTTAGACTGCAGTTTCCGACGCTTTGGTTCACCACCACCAGCAGCCTTCTGCTTTGACTCTCTTTTCTCACCAACAACGGGGGGACCCGCAGCAATTCCACCCGCAGCCGCACCACTACCTAGAACCCCCAAACCCTCAAGGGTGTCAGATACTACCACGTAATCGGTACATCTGCGGTAACTAGAACAAGAGATACCTGCTGCATGCGCTACTGAAGAGACCCCAACAGCGACCTCAGGCTTTTTCTTACCGCGCCCTCGTGCGTGTTTCTCTGCATGTTTCTTGGGGACGGTTCTCACCTCAAACTTCCCCAAGCCCCCAAGATCACCTGCATATGGAGAAGTAACCAAAGTTACAAAGGTAAACTTTACAAAGGGGAGAAGTTTTCATGCATACCTTTGCCTTGCGGCAATGGGGCCTTCAGCTCTGAGCGACCAGGAACGCGGAAGTTCCCAACAATTTCCAAATTAAAACCTTCCCGCTCCTCACATGAAACAACCTCAACCTTGCCCTCGAAATCGGGCTCAAACATCCTCCATAAGCCAACCGCATCCTCTATCATAACGCATGCAAGTTGATAAGAATGTGAATAAGCAAGGAAAATACAAGAGTAAAGAACATACCACCACTTTTTTCTCGCAAAACAGGCTTTGCCTTCCTGTCAGGCCTGCCCAGAATCATCCGCAAAACCCACAACTGTGTATTGGTTAACCTCTTGAGCTCAATAGGTTTCAACCTGGCAAACCAGTCAACACTCTTTGCAGTGGCAATAGCGATATCCTCCGCAGGAAGGTCCGCGTTCACATTCCGCAAGGTTATCCTTGCAGATACCGCAGCAGCCTTAATATAGAAGAACTTTGTCTTCCACTTTGTGAGACCCTTAGGAGGAGTCATCAGTTTGGTACTTCCGTACCGCTGATTAAACGAGAAAAAACCGGTGTTCACCGTCAGCTGGTAAAACCGCTGGAAATTCTCAACAGTAATGGGCAAGCCATGGGCACGAAAGGTATACTCAAAGTTCCTGATTCGGAACATCCCAAACGGACTCAGTTGGGAGATATGAAGCCGGTAGTATTCCAAGACATCGGCAACAAAAACAGTTAATGGCAATCGAAGATTAATATCGTAAAAAAATTCCGCCCATAGGGTAATATACACCGCCGGAGCATCGGCACCGGTATCTCCCTCTTGGGGATAGATAGCCCCATACTCTCGGGGCATTTGAATGGCGGTCATCAGGTTGTCAAACTGATTTTTCGACCACTTCAATACTGGTAAACCACCACCAGGAGCACCACCGTCGTCATCTTCATCTTCACCAGCCGCCCCTACCGGCTGTTCAGGGTTCTTACCCTCCACATTGTGTGGACTCGATGGTTCAGCCATCAGAAGTATGGAAGATGAACACTAAAAACTCAAAATAACCTCACCGGAAGTTCAGAAATATCATCGGAGAAGACAAAGGAAATGTTTTCTCTCACTGGAAAATTTTTTGAAATTTCGAACAAGTGAGGGGAAACCACGAACGGTTTCCCCTTATATACCCATCGCAATTAATGCGGAGAGGGAAACTGAATCATCACGTTCAAAAAGAGCGAATTACACGACACTACGTGTCGAGCACCGTTTCTGCTGACGGTTACCACGCGCGCGTGGCCGCCCACGCGCCTGACAAGAGAGACCTTTACAATCCTTGCTACAATGCATTTAATGCCTCGGGCAGTGCAAATGTCCTTTCATTTCAGTACATGCCAGAATGATCTCACCAACTTCCACCAACTCACACATGAGATCAGCCACGTATGCAATAAAAAGCGACAACATTATCCAATTATAAGCGGCATGCGGTTTCTCTGGTATACCGCACCATAACCCATACCGCATGTCGTATTTTTTACATACCCCTAAAAATAGGCAAAAATATATATCTCCACACTATAAGGGGGTATAATACCTATCCGTTCAGGTGTGTCAGATACTTAGAACCAGCGTTGTTCTTTGGACTGAACCGCATCTCAGAAACAGGTAAACCGCATTGCCTTCATTCTCTTCAAGCTTCAAATCCCTCTTATCCGGTTCACAACCACAGAGGGTGCATAAACAACTTCTTCAGCGAGAAGAAGGAAGGGAATATACGTGAACGCACATCAGCAACCCTGACTCCTGATCCTTCAAGGGCCACATCCGAGCAACAAACCCGTTTCAAGCGAATATGGGGTGACAAAACCGCAGACACTCACGAGTCGCTGCGGACATAACCATAGCTTCCGCAAACGGTTGCTACGGAAGAGCCACAACTAACTTCACATCGAGGAAGGAAACTACTTCAAGGAAAACTCCTTGGTATTGGAGCGTGAAGGAAGGTGCATAAGGAAGAGATGCGGACGAGATCCCCAATGCTCATACGAGATCTTGTCAAACAACAAGCGATCGGACAAGTGGTCACAAGTCTGCTTATGACTTTGTTACCCTACTTGTAACATGGATAGAATAAACAATGGTGGGCATTACCATGCTTATGACCATGTTTATTTGACCATTATCCAGAATCACATTGTTCGACCAAACATGGCCAACAATGACGCAAGTACTCAACGTTGTCCCCACAACCGTGGCCAACAATGTCAAGAAATGAGGTAACCGCAAAGGACGTGCAGTTACTAGAGAGCTAATTGGAAGAACATGAACACCCCACAAAAGGGATCATCATTTGATGTCCAATCATGACATCAGAAAACTCTCTTCTTCATTCACCACTTCAAAGGTTGTTTCGAAGTTTGTGCACACCTTCAGCTAAACATCTCAGAGATTGGTTCGAAGTTTGTGCATACGCCCAGCAAGGTCTCAAGGTTGGTTCGACACACCAACAGGTGGCACCCAACCAGAGGCTGAGAATTTCGCATCAGACGAAACGTACTCACCGGTACGGAAGAGGCGTCAAATGACCCTTCCAGACCTCCAGCTTGATTTACAAAAAGCAAAGACAATCCACATGGTCTAGGATCTTCTCCAGACTCCAAACTACCTTCTAAACACCATAGTCCAGTACTCCTCCCACATGCAACTTGCATATGGCAGCAACACTAGACTGGGGGGACTTGAAGGGGTATGGTCCCAGATCTCGCGTCAGCATCGACCGCGAGTGACCATTACCCTTATCAAAACCCCCATTAGCTAACAACCTACTTATGTCCATGCGGGAACGCATCGACACAGTGGGTGAATCCAATCTGTCCAGTGATGGAGGACTTACCTGGAATATTAGAACGGTAGAGTGATGCGGCATAGCATCACATCTGGTGTATGAAAACGGAAGTATTCACAGCGATGCGGCCTCGCGCCGCGTCCAGTGAACACTTCTATCAATACAAGGAAGCTGGATAACAGCAACAGTCACCACAGGCGACGATGCGGCTAGCACCGCATCTCGCGTATTTCTTGATCACAAGCAAGAGACGCGATAACATCAGATGTTACCGCAGGCAGCGATGCGGCTCGCACCGCATCCTATACGCCCAACAATTGGGACTGACACACCAGTGCAAGTAGCGCCAATGACAGTCATCTGTCAGGGCTACGTAAGTCACAGACTGACGTGGCGTAACCTCCACACCCGACAAGCCTGACACACCTGCAAAGGTGCAGCACGTCGTCAGTCTGTCCATCATCATCCTCCTTCACTCCTCGGCTATAAATACCAACCCCAAACTAGGTTTGAGGTATCTCTTCACAACTCTCTCAATACTACTACTATCATACTTTGCTTCCCAAGCAGATTACTGATTCTCACGCCGGAGAGTGGTAACAAAGAGCACCCCCCACCCCATCCTCCTTGTTACGAGTCACGGCTTGTTTGTTTCCTTGTGCAGGAGATCAACCCACCGGTGATCCAGCCAACGATCCTCGAGAGGAAGGGATTAACCCTTCTTGATGAGACCAGTGAGTTAACCCTGCCCGGTTAACCATTGTTTCATCAGTACCCTTAAAAAATGTCAATAAACATATATAGCGCTTGTTTTCTTGCTCATTTTCTAGTTTTAGTTTTTGATATTTCTGTATGCTGCAACCCATTCACAATGATGAGTGTCGATCCAATATACTTGAGATGATATAATGGGGTGGTTCAAACCTAGGCCGTGTCGAAATAAGTGTTTTTTAGCATGGGTCAGTCACCCACAGATTATTTTTCTTTTCTTGAACTTCTGATGTAACTCCAACTGGGACACAATCTCCTTTCTTTTCCAGTTAAAACCGAGACATATTTTCACAACCAAAAAACAGGAAACACCAACTCCCAAACCACCCCAAGATGGTGAACAGTCCCTGCCCCAACCCCCTATTAGAGCCGCCCCCTAAGCCACCACCTGGTTTTGACTGCTTGGTATGGCCAAATGCTATGAAATGGGATTCGACCAACCGCTTTATGTAGGTCAAGGGGTGTGCAACAACAAACCTTATTGGGTTATCCTGAATCATGGAATGCTGGTCTAAATGGTTTCTTTCAAGGAGCTCTACCATCATATCAACCTCACATTCACTTCGTTGGCATCTCAATTATGCGTTGCTCCATCCTTTCTAAAGCTTCTTTTTCATGTAGTGGTAAAGGAGTTCCACTATAGCTAGTAATTATGCAGTTAGTGCTGCAATAATTTACTTTGTTAAAGCTTCATTTTCCAATTCAATTCATCGACGAATTGTGTCGACAATTGTTATGTAGATATACCTACTACACCAAAAGTTTTTGTCATGGCATCTATTGACAATTATTTAATGACCTATTTTTTGTCGTTCAAACCAAAAACTTACTACAACTATTTGTGTAGTAACCAAAAATTGTGTAGTAAACAAAAATTTACTAAAACCATTCCGCGTCTGGTATCAGAGCCTTGTTGCTCTTTTTTTAAAAAATAAGATGTTATTTCTAAAAAAAAATAATGGAAAATAACAGTTTCTTTAAAAACGATTCAGATGAGTCTGAAGAAATAACTGAAGTATGTGTGTTAGTGAGTAATCTCCTTGCTAAAGTTTGTAAAGTTTTAGTGAGTTTTTGGTTTGAACTACAAAAAATAGTTTGTAACTAGTATGTGTGTTAGTGAGTAATCTCCTTGCTAAAGGAGAATATTATGTAAATATCAAGAAGTACTTTTTACTACAACTATTTTTGGTTACAAACTTTTTACAAGTAAATTTTTGTTTACTACACAATTTTTGGTTACTACACAAATAGTTGTAGTAAGTTTTTGGTTTGAACGACAAAAAATAGGTCGTTAAATAATTGTTAATAGATGCCATGACAAAAATTTTTGGTGTAGTAGGTATATCTACATAACAATTGTCGACACAATTCGTCGATGAATTGAATTGGAAAATGAATATTATATCCATTTTAGTAGTCATTTGTTGACTAGATTTTTTTATTACAAGAATCATTTGTTTTCGATAGTATAAATCATTTGATTTCGATATTGGTTAATCGATTATGTTTGTGTTTGTTTATAAAAACAGTTGTTTATAAAAATGCTTAAGGAGATATTAATATAAATATTTCGAAGTAATTTAACAGTTAGAATAGAACATACCTTTCCTCTTTATTCGACTAGGTAAATCTTTAAGTTGATTTTTCCAAGTGACCAACCCAACCAATTCTTCCCTACGCGACCTCCTGCCTAAACGGTACTTTTTATGGCTCTAGGGCTCCAGGTTTTGCAAAAATCTTTAAAGATGAACAAAGGGATAAAAAGGAAACTGATATTTATTCATAACTGTTCTTCCCTAAGGAAGAACTTCTTGATATTTACATAATATTCTCCTTTAGCAAGGAGATTACTCACTAACACACATACTAGTTACAAAGGAAAAGTTGGAAAGGGAAAATGATACGAGAGAAGGGGATGGGGATTGGATTCTCTAAACTAAAGGAATTCAACTTCTTTATATAATAGAAGTGAATTTTACAAAAGATCATTATAGCCCTTAATCAATCGTCATGGATGACGTTTTTTCAATCGATGTACCCATGTGTTGGGTCCAGTTCTCGAGTGTCTTCATCTTAAAAGTAGCTGTCCTTTTCAGTGGGGTTTTTGTTTTCTTCTGAAGAAGATGCTTTGCAGTATTCGCACTGATGGTTCTCAAAGGTGCGTTGCAACTTTTGACAAAGTTGTTCTTTAGTGGTTGGGCCTGCTTCTACTTTATTAAAGATGATGCGTTGCTCCATCCTTTCTAAAGCTTCTTTTTCATGTAGTGGTAAAGGAGTTCCACTATAGCTAGTAATTATGCAGTTAGTGCTGCAATAATTTACTTTGTTAAAGCTTCCTACTTTAATTTTCTGTAGGTTTTTTAGGATTTGTAAAAATCCTTTAGTCCTGATATGTAACTATTTTTCATAGTCTTCTTTTATCTCCCTTGAAGGATTGACCGTTCTTGCTTTGGCTATGCCAATTTCTAAATCATGGTAACTTGGAAAGGTTTTTCCTTGGTACCAGTCAGGGAGTGTACAACTACACTTGATGAAGATGTTTGCATCTCTTGCAGAGGCAATTTTCTTTCGAAAATTCTTGATGGCTTTCTTCATTCCTTCAGATAAATTACTTATTTCAAGTAAATTAGGAGAAGGGTAGATGAACTTTGCTAATCTTGTTGACTAGATTTTTTTATTACAAGAATCATTTGTTTTCGATAGTATAAATCATTTGATTTCGATATTGGTTAATCGATTATGTTTGTGTTTGTTTATAAAAACAGTTGTTTATAAAAATGCTTAAGGAGATATTAATATAAATATTTCGAAGTAATTTAACAGTTAGAATAGAACACACCTTTCCTCTTTATTCGACTAGGTAAATCTTTAAGTTGATTTTTCCAAGTGACCAACCCAACCAATTCTTCCCTACGCGGCCTCCTGCCTAAACGGTACTTTTTATGGCTCCAGGGCTCCAAGTTTTGCAAAAATCTTTAAAGATGAACAAAGGGATAAAAAGGAAACTGATATTTATTCACAGCTGTTCTTCCCTAAGGAAGAACTTCTTGATATTTACATAATATTCTCCTTTAGCAAGGAGATTACTCACTAACACACATACTAGTTACAAAGGAAAAGTTGGAAAGGGAAAATGATACGAGAGAACGGGATGGGGATTGGATTGCCTAAACAATAGATGATACCAGACGCAGAATGGTTTTAGTAAATTTTTGTTTACTACACAATTTTTGGTTACTACACAAATAGTTGTAGTAAGTTTTTGGTTTGAACGACAAAAAATAGGTCGTTAAATAATTGTCAATGGATGCCATGACAAAAACTTTTGGTGTAGTAGGTATATCTACATAACAATTGTCGATACAATTCGCCGATGAATTGAATTGGAAAATGAATATTATATCCATTTTCGATTAACCAATATCGAAATCAAATGATTTATACTATCGAAAACAAATGATTCTTGTAATAAAAAAAATCTAGTCAACAAATGACTACTAAAATGGATATAATATTCATTTTCTAATTCAATTCATCGACGAATTGTGTCGACAATTGTTATGTAGATATACCTACTACACCAAAAGTTTTTATCATGGCATCTATTGACAATTATTTAAACACCTATTTTTTGTCATTCAAACCAAAAACTTACTACAACTATTTGTGTAGTAACCAAAAATTGTGTAGTAAACATTTTTATAAACAACTGTTTTTATAAACAAACAAACACAAACATAATCGATTAACCAATATCGAAATCAAATGATTTATACTATCGAAAACAAATGATTCTTCGAATAAAGAGGAAAGGTATGTTCTATTCTAACTGTTAAATTACTTCGAAATATTTATATTAATATCTCCTTAAGCATTTTTATAAACAACTGTTTTTATAAACAAACACAAACATAATCGATTAACCAATATCGAAATCAAATGATTTATACTATCGAAAACAAATGATTCTTGTAATCAAGAAATCTAGTCAACAAATGACTACTAAAATGGATATAATATTCATTTTCCAATTCAATTCATCGACGAATTGTGTCGGCAATTGTTATGTAGATATACCTACTACACCAAAAGTTTTTGTCATGGCATCTATTATCGAAAACAAATGATTTATACTATCGAAAACAAATGATTCTTGTAATCAAAAAATCTAGTCAACAAATGACTACTAAAATGGATATAATATTCATTTTCCAATTCAATTCATCGACGAATTGTGTCGACAATTGTTATGTAGATATACCTACTACACCAAAAGTTTTTGTCATGGCATCTATTGACAATTATTTAACGACCTATTTTTTGTCGTTCAAACCAAAAACTTACTACAAGTATTTGTGTAGTAACTAAAATTGTGTAGTAAACAAACTCTTTACAAATAAGAGAATCAAGTAATACTGAACAATTAATAATGATCATCTTGGATCATCTACTGATGCCATGGTCAAGACCATGAGGGTCTCTTAATCACGGCTCTGGTCACAACCAGACATGGTTTTTGCCTATAGAACATATCTTGTTCAAGTAAGGCCGTGCCTCATCAAATGTAGGTGGTCTTTATAGACTGCTCTTTTATGCTATGCACCGATGTGGGATGACTCCAACTAACCTATTCTAAGCCTATTTTGTTCAACTGAAATTTTTACTATTTGTGTTATGACAATTCCAAAAACACACACAAAAAAATGTTGGGTTTTATGATGTTGATTGTAGTAAAAAAGTTTTATTTTTGGACAAATCACATATACAAGGTATTTGTTTTCATTAAAAAACAATTTATACCAGCGTTTTGCGTTTATGTTCTTCTCATTCCGGGTTAAACTGGCATATAGCCAAGTAGTTTCTATTTAAATGATCGTATAGCCATGTAAATGGGCAGTTAAACGGACGTATAGCCACGTAAAGGGGCAGTTAAACACACATTTAACAAAAGGGTTTCACCTTTTAAAATCGGGTCTTTATTTGTTTCACTTGTAACTCATCACATGAAAACAACAATCCGAGACACCGAGTCAACAATGACTTATAATAAAATCAACTAAATGTCAAAACTCACCAAAAGTTAGAAACTTTTGAACTAATATAACATGTAGAAGAATTATACAAGTAGATCATAATGATTACTTCCACTGTACAAAAGCCTCACAGCTTTCTTGGGCTTTTCTTGTTTCCAACTCTTGCCAAATTCAGCTCCATATTCAGCAATGGGTATGAAACCCGACCCGTTATAAGCTCTTGTATGCTGCAAGTATCACAAGATTTTTCAACATTACAAATCACATGGCTCGAAACGTATTATCTTTTTTTAGAAAGGATTAATACCTCATGCTCGGGTATATAGACAACGATAGGTTGACGACATAATTTGGAGAGTACCTACGGACCATACGTAAACAGATCACCACATAGAAGAAAAACACATTAATTAAGAAGATAAAACCATATTAATTTGTCTGTAGTGATGTACAAAAGGAAGATATAAATGAACCGAACGGACACGAAAAGAGGCATGTTCATGTTCGTTCATTTAACTTTTAATTGAACATGAACTTATAATCGAACACATTTTTCTGTTCATGTTCGTTTAATAAGAAAATGGGTATGTTCGTGTTCCTTTAAGACCTAAACGGACAGTTCACAAACTTACGAACATAATTTAACAAACGATAAACAACACAAATGAACATGATTGAAGAAACATAAATGAACACAAATGAACATAATTTACTAAACATCAACGAACATAAAGTAATTTTTTATATAAATTAGTGATTAATTACGATAAATTTCGTTGGAAAACCCATTTTTATTACTAGAAAGCCCAATTACCAATTAGTTATATTTATATAAGTAGTTAGAAGTTCTTTTTATGTTTAATATTTATATAAATATTACTAATATGTATTTAAAATGAAACGAACATAAACAGACGTTCACGAACGTAAATGAACGAACAACACGTGTTCATGTTTGTTCATTTAACTAAATGAACAAAATTTGTGTTCATGTTCGTTCGTTTATTAGAGAAATGAACATAAACGATCTTCCCGCCAAACAAGTTCACGAACAGTTCATCAACGTTCGGTTCGTTTACAGGCCTAACCGCATTGATGAATTTATCATCTTTCTTGGTTATTGATAGAGAAAAAGAAGGCGTAAAAATATATATTACGATACTAACCAGTAGTTCTGACTCTCCTCCCCAAAAATCTGGCCGTCCAATGCGTTGACAGTAACTACAAGCATATATTAAATTAAATTATTAACAGATCACAAATCTTGAATTTCTTGTGCAGTAAAAGGTCACAATTCTAACCGTTTTAAGGATTCTTCAACTGTAATTGCAATTATCGCTTCTTCGTATTGATGTCTTTCTTTGGCATTCTCGCATAACACCTCTTTTATTGCCATCCGCAGTTCATCTGCAGCATAAGTTCTCACAAAACATTTTGCCAGAAGTTGTAACATTTAACCACAAAAATAATATTTAACAACCAATTATAACATTATATTAACGAACCTGCATTGTCTCTTTCTTCTCGGGGGCTAAGAGTTAGGCTCTTGTTCATAGCCATTCCTTTAACCTACAATTAAATTCAATTTTCTATTGAATCTCATTTCTTGTTTATTTTGTAAATGTATAAAAATTCAAAGAATTATTAGGCCATAGATATCATACCAGAGCCCGAAACATACAGCGTCCATCACCGGTAACTCTGTGAACCCTAAAACTCTCCACTTTGCTCAACGCTGGTGAAACTTCCCTAAATTAAAAAAAGAAAAAAAATAAATAAATAATAATAATAATAATAATAATAATAATAATAATAATAATAAATAGAAATTAGGACATTTGAAGAGTCTATCACCATAGCAGGTCAATTGGAGCATGAAACTAAGCTCTCGACAAATTATGGATGAATTTGACTAGGGTTGTAAACAAACTGAACGCACACGAACGAAGGCATGTTCATGTTCGTTCCATAGTTATTAAAAGCGTTAAGCGCACTCAAGGCGCATAGGCCTCGCCTGGGGCCAAGGCGCAAGACGCAAAAAAACGCGGGCCTGAGAAAAAAAAGCGTACAACAAAAAAAAACATAAAATATTTTTATATAATAGAAAATTAATACTATTCTTCAAATAAAATAAACTAAAGCTATTATATAACATTTAATATTGTCTATTTAGTACCAAAAGTTATAAAATGCTAGTTTATTAGTGTAGAAAAGTAGTTTCGTTAGATAAAAGTAGGAATCTAGCTAGAATCTTGCAAGAATTTAGAGAATTTGGCCGAAAATTCTTAAGAATCTAGGAATCTTGCCGGAACCTGCGCATGAACCATCACTTGGAGAATTAAAGCGCAATTGCCTTGACTTAAGGCGCAATTGCCTCGCCTCGCTAGGAAATTGGGCCTAGGAGCCAGAGGCGATGGCTTTTAACAACTATGGTTCGTTCATTTAACTTTATAGGAACACAAACACGATCATATAATCAAACAAATTTTTTTGTTCATGTTCATTCGTTAAGAAAATGAACATGTTTGTGTTCGTTCGTTAAAAAGCTAAACGAACAGTTCACGAACGTAAATAAACATAAACAGGCGTAAACAAACAAACATAAATGAACGTAAACGAACATAACTGAACAAACACAAATGAACAAAAACAAACATGTCTGAAACATTAAGTATCCATTAAATGGTTGACATCTAAATTAGTGGTTCAAATGTACACGATTCATTCTAAATTCCATCATGATTCTACCAAAAAATCCATCATGATTCATCCAAAAATCATCCATCCATAAACATAAATGAACGAACGTAAATAAATGAGCATAAACAAACATAAATAAATGAACATAAACGGACATTCACGAACGACACATGTGTTCACGTTTGTTCGTTTAATTAAATGAACAAACTTCTCGCCGAACAATTCACAAAATGCTCGGTTCGTGTTCGATCCTAAAACCGACCTCTTCTTTTCAATGGAGTGTAAAATCACTTACTACTACTAATGCCCTAACTTCACAAACTAAATAGTTTAAGAACAAACAATTTTCAGAAATAACAATCCTATTCAAATTAACTTAAACTTCTTCAAATCAACAACAACAACAAAACTAACAAAGTAGCAGTGCACATACAATTGTGGTCCAATTCGGGCGAAGAATCTGTGATTGTGATCGGTAAGGAAAACGGATTGTACGGAATTGCGAGTGGCGATTGTAGTGACCGGAGATGATACGAGTTCGAACTCCGCTAATCCGGTTCGTAGGTCTTCAAGGATAGCACCTGCAATGAAGAAAAAGTTAGATGTTAATTTGTAGAAGAAGAAGAAGAAGAAGAAGAGGTTGCTGATGTTACCGTTGGAGCGTTTGGCCGCCATGAATTTGTTCTTCCTTTGGAAGTTGGAGAAGAAGGATAGATAGAACGGTAAGTATAGAGGATGTTTGGATTGACTTTAAAACATACTTATATTTAGAGCATGTTTGGCTAAGCTTTCCAACTAACTTATTGACTTAATAAAAAAGTCAAGGGTAAATTATTTTTTGAGTCACTGTGTTTCGGTGGTTTTAACTAGTTGAGTCCAAAAGTAAAAAGTTTAACGACCTGAGTCCCTATAAGCATTTTCTTTAACCATTTGAGTCATTTTGAGTCCAAATTTTAACCTTTTGAATCCAATTTTTTGGACTCAAATCGTTATAAAATGAATAAAATTGGACTTAAAACGTTATAAAATAAATGGATAGGGACTCAGGGTGTTAAACTTTTTGATTTTGGACTCAAGTGGTTAAAACCACTAAAACACAGGGACTCAAAAAGTAATTTACTCAAAAGTCAATAAGGAGTTTTAGTGTTTGGCAAATGCAAAAGTCCTTTTCAAAATGACTTTTTAAGAAGGAGAAAAAGTCATCAAAAAGTCATTTTTGAAAAGTTAGAATGTTGTGACTTTTTGAACTAACTTATTGACTTATTAGCTTTTAGTTATTTTACATCAATAAACTAAGCCAAACACTTTTTAAAAAACAACTTATTGACTTATTGGCATTTCTCACCCCATAAGCTAATTCAAACATTTTTTTAAAAACTCCTTTTCAAAAAGCCATAAGTCAATAAGTGCTTTTCCCAAAAGTCTTTTTTAACTTAAATAAGCTTAGCCAAACATGCCCTTATATTCAGAGTAAATTACAAGTTTTGTCTGGTGTTCTTTACCTTTAAATTTGACGAGTTGTGTCCTTAACGTTTTAAAATCCTGCACATTATGTTCTTTAGGCTAAATCCAGTTAGATTTTTTGGTTAAGTATGGTCATGTACCTTGCAGATGAGTGTATTCTTGTCATTTTACCTCTCTGTGGGCTATTTTGCAAAGAATTCTTATTCAGAGGCTATTTTGTACAAAACTAAAAAATAAAAACTCTTTTATCATCTCTCTCTCACACACAAACACACTCTCAGCCACAATCTCACTCACCGCACAACCACAATCCACCCCACCTGCCACCACCACTGTTCACCATCTCCACCACCATTCATCAACAACAACAAAAAATCATAAAAATCAAAATAAATAATAATATTTCCAACAGCCAAACAAACAAAACAAAATCCATCCCCTCTTTCAAATTAACATCATTATACAATCAATTGAAACAAAAGCAAAACAAAAAAGCCCTAATTTCAATCCACTTTAAATTCATAATCAACCACAAGATCATTTATGAAAAAAGCTGCAATTATGTCACACCCCAACTAATGGCGGAATCATCGGAGTGGGACGAAGAAATATTGCTCATCACACATAACGCTAATTGTGACAATAACTAAATCAAAACTGTTTTCATTTCATAATTCAAATTGTGAATACAGTACATGGAATTCAAATAACAACAAATAAAAGACAAATACGGCAAGTTCAACATGATATAAATATTCAAATCTAGTAATTTCTTGGGCATGTTTCTAGTCATCCCTGCTAGATTTCATACGATTATCGTCTTCAACCTGTAACATGTTTAAACTAAAGTTCAATGCAAAAGCAAAGGCAAGTACATAGGTTTTTATACATAGCATAAAAATAAGTTTAAACAATTCCACATGGCAAGCTATTGAAACAAGATAAACAATAAAATCGGCATGTATTTAACTAATCAAACCAAGATGAAACGCAATAAGCTCTTAACATAACCCAACATTCACAGGCGGTGCGTTAATCCTATAGCGCTATATATGTCAAGGATAGGCTCGTATGAAGTTAATGATAAGTCTAACACAAAACGTATAACCCCAAGTTTAAAGTATCAAGTAACAAGTATGCATGCATGTATAATGGAATGTTTGTGCATTTTAGAAATAAGTATAAGTGTAGTTTTCATAGTTTAACATGTTACACCGCAAAAGGTGGTAAACGAAAGGGGGTTTCAAGTATACTCACGGTTTTGCAAGCTTCCACTTGTTAATCCGCGAGGAGTTGTTGATTGTTGGAGAAGGAAACACCAAGTCTTTCTACACTAGGAAGCAAGGTGTATGAGTATTTGGATGATAATGGGAGATTTGGGATTCAGAACTAAAAGTATATGGAAAGTAAACATATGAGAAAATAACCATCTAGTACATAATACTCGTTTTTTATACTATGAAACCCATAGGGGTTTGAATGTTTTCATGGGTTAAAGTACCCATTAGAATCGTAACGAGTACCATGTTCTTAGATGATGTAACTTAATATTTTGACAAATAACCATAAGATTATCATCAAATGTTCGGTTACTATAAGTATTATCTATTTCATATAAGTATATATATCATAAGTTTAGTCCAATAATGTACAAGCAGTATCATAGAAGTCATGCATGAGGTAGGAAGATAAATCTCCCATTTTGGAACCTCTTTAGTATTCACCAATGCACAAGTTGTCATAGACAACAAGGATGGTCATGAATAGATTATTATTATAGAAATGAAATACACACTAGCCAACAAGGAAAACATCAAGTGATGTGTGGATTTGTAAGTAGGATAGCCCAAGCTATCCAAATAATCACACTTTCACAAGTTCAAGACTTGTTCATCACTTGTGGGTTAAAAACTATTTTAAAACAGAAAGTTTTTGAGGATTAAACCTCTGGATTTACATGTTACAACCTTTTTTTAAGCACACATAATCATAGTCTTGATTAGTGGCATAAGGACATAGGAATGTACGAAGAAAACATGAGTTTTCTTCCAAAACATGAAGATAAAAATGAGCAGAATTTATGTGCACTTTGGACCTCAAAAATGGTGAGGTTTCACCTTAGTTTGCCCAAGCAAACTTGTGAGAACCTTCCTAGAGGTTGTCCAAGTGTTGTAGAAGAAGAAACAAGAAGAAAATCGAAGAGGAAGTGAGTTAAAACTCACTTTTTGTTGCTGAAAGTTCCTGATGTTGATGCTGAAACTCAGCTGATTTTTGGAGGACTTTTGAGGTGTTTGGAGGCTTGTAAAAGTGGAATAAGGAGTGGTGAAGTGCTTATTATATAGGGAAGGGATTAGGATTTCATTAGGTTGGGCTTTGAAAGTGTTTAGAGGGAGTTTAGCAATGAAACAAGTCCATAAACCCAGCCCATAATGCTGATTTAGGGGCTGCCCATTCCTTTTTTTAACATTATAAGTTGTATATTAGTGTTACATATAGTATATTAATGTAGTATTAACATATTTCTAACATAAAACAAAGCCTATCATGTGTATGGAACTTGAAATTAGGGGTTTATAAGCATGTCTAACATGTAAAACACAAGTGATGTTTTGTAAACATATGATTATGTATCAAATAAGTATAAAGCATAGAGTTAAGTCTTGTGATCGAATAACCAAGTGTAAAACATATAATCTAGTTTGTAATTGGACGATCAAAACGTATGAAAATTCAAGGATTACGAATATACGATGAGTTAAACTTATGTTTATGAGAATTATGATTTATGTAACAAAAAAACGTACATAAAGGTATAAACAATGTATAAATGATGTATAAAAGATTCATTTCATTACAATCAATGTCTCGGATTTATCAATGATTACAACGAAAAGACGATTACAAGAATACAAGACTTCCAAAAATAAAAATACAAACAACGCTTTCTAATTAGGGAAAATACGAAGAAGCAGGGCGTTACAAATTACATAAGTAAAACAAGAGAATCTAATGTTGTTTCATCTTCGAAAAGCGACACAGGATCAAATAGAAAAAATAAAACCAAAAAGAGCTTCAAAATGTACAAGAAGTAGAGAGAGAAAGTGGTTTAGAGCGAGAAACTACAGAGACAGTGCGATTAGTACCTTATAGTGAAAAGGACGGTGATTGGTGACCGGAGAGTGACATTCCGGTGGGGAAACTGCCGGAAATTCGTCCGTGCTTGGTTTTTTTTTTTTTTTTTTTTTTTTTTTTGTTGAATGGTGGTGAATTTTGTTTTGTCTGTTTGGTTGTCTGAATTATTATTATTTATTTTGAGTTTTATGATTTTTTTGTTGTTGTTGTTGTTGAATGGTGGTGGAGATGGTGAACAGTGGTGGTGGCAGGTGGGGTGGATTGTGGTTGTGCGGTGAGTGAGGTTGTGGTTAGGAGTGTGTTTGTGTGAGAGAGATGATAAAAGAGTTTTTTTATTTTTTAGTTTTGTACAAAATAGTCCCTGAATAAGAGTTCTTTACAAAATAGCCCATAGGGAGGTAAAATGATGAGAATACCCTCATGCGCAACGCACATAACCATACTTAACCAAAAAATCTAATTGTGTTTAGCCTAAAGGACATAACATGCAGGATTTTGAAACGTTAAAGACAAAACTTATCATATTTAAAGGTAAAGGGCACCACCTGCAATTTGTTACAAACTGGACAAAACTTGTAATTTACTCTTATATTTATATTTATAAGACCACCCGTAATGGTTAAGAAAAATAATGCCCCCACCATGGGGCATTATCCGACATGTGTCATCCCAGTCAGCATGGGGCATTATTGCAAAAGTGGTATAGTGGGTCATTATTCCAATAACGCCCATGCAATCATTAAAAAAAAAGGAAACAAATGCAATCATTAAACAAAAGTGGGGTTGTCAGACTGAAGAACACTCTCATTGGCCACATTATGAGCACTTCGGCGTTTTAAATAAAACGCCTAACATGCAAACCGTTAAAAAAAAAAACGCTTTATAACGTCCGGTGTAATGGGGGGAGGGGCGTTTTGAGACGTTTTTTTTTCAACTTTTTAAAAATCACGCCCCACTACGGATGGTCTAAGTGTCAGTCAGGATGCATTCTCCTGAAAAACTAGTGGGAAGGCTATTTTTTTAGGACACCTTGGTACCACCAAGTTACAAGCTATTTGGTTTTTTTAGGACACTTATTAACAAGGCTAGGATAAAAAAAGGACCAATATTTAAAGGGATTTACAGAAATTTAATTATATAATTTTCGAAGAATGCTACGAAAGTGTTCTTTTTTTATTTATTCAAAACAGGCTCATAATATGAAAACGAACACCTCTTATATATGATTTGTCCCAAACTAAAACTTTATAATACAATAAAAAAATTAAATCCTTTGTTAGTGTTTTGGAATAGTCATAGATATAAATAATAGAGATTTCAGTTTGTATGATTTTCAACATTTTTCATGAAATTATTATTATTATTATTATTATTATTATTATTATTATTATTATTATTATTATTATTATTACTATTATTATTACTATTATTATTACTATTATTATTATTAGAGTAAACTGCCATTTTGGTCCCAGAGGTTTGGTCACTTTTGACACTTTAGTCCAAAACTCAAACCTTTTACATCTGGGTCCCTATGGTATCAGTTTTATCGTCATTTTGGTCCAAAAATGAAATCAGGTCATATTTGTCTCATAAAATCTTGCAATTTTGTCATTTTCCTCAGGGGCAAATCAGGTCATATTTGTCTTATAAAATATGGTATTTATTTATAAAAAAGAAATGATCATTTTGCCCTTGCGGAAAAGGACAAAATAGCAGTATTTTAAAAGACAAATATGACCTGATTTTATTTTTGAACCAAAATGGCAATAAAACTGAAACCACAGGGACCCAGATGCAAAAAGTTTAAATTTTGGACTAAAATGGCAAAAGTGAGCAAACCACAGGGACCAAAATGGCAGTTTACTCTTATTATTATTATTATTAAACACTATAAATAAGCAACATGTTAAAGCACATATATGTTGTAACTTGGGCTTTGGGAGTTTTTCAAAAAAAATGGAAATTTTCCTTTTTACCCCTAAAGTTTTAATGTTTAACAATTTAAGTTTAAACTTCTAATCTTTGTTTCTTTTTAACCCTAAAGTTTTAATCTTTGACAAATTACCCTAAAATTTTAATCTTTGACAATTTAAGTTTAAAATTTTTAATCTTTCTTTCCTTTTTAACCCTAAAGTTTTAATCTTTGACAATTTAAGTTTAAAGTTTTAATCTTTGGTAATTTAACTCCTTTGATTAATTTGATTTTTTACTTCTAATTCAAACGTTTCCATCTTTTGCGATTAACCAATTTAATTTTTTTTACTTATGTGTTGTAATCTTGGCTTTGGGGGTTTTTCAAAGAAAAAATGGTTATGCATATGGTTGTTGTAACCTTGGCTTTGGGGCTTTTTCAAAAAAAATTGTTTTTTTTACTTTTCACCCAAAAGTATTTCATAAATTACTTTTAACCCAAAACTATTTGTTTTTTTTTTACTTTTAACACAAAACTTTTTATCTTTTGCAATCTATCCTCACAACTTTTTTACTGTCAAGTTTGGTCCTTTATAGTTTTCATTTTCCGCAATTTTTTCGCTTTATGCTTCGTTCTGAATTTTGTGACTTAAGACATCGCAACGTGCGTCTATGGTTTAGCATTTTTCACGTTTCGTTCTAAACGTTGTGAGTTAACACGACGCAACGTGCGTGTGTGAGTGAACGTTTTTACATCGTCTATTTTTTCCTGTTTGACATGTTCAACACAATGTGCGCGTCCTAAATCGACTTAGTTATAACTAAAGAATCCCCGCCGCATTGCGGCGGGTCGTAATTCTAGTTATTATTATTTTGTTACTAATATAAAAAAAAAGGAAACAAAGGAACAGGCTTAGAATCGGTTTAGCTGTAGTCATCCCACATTGGTGTAAAGTGGAAAAAAGCAGCAATATATAGAAGAGATTTTTACATATTTCCCCCTCCTAAGTTGCCTTATTACATATTTCCCCAAATAAAAAAATCAATTACATATTTCCCCTTTTTTTTGAGAAATTACCCAATTACCCTTGTCAAAGCCATTATCCATCAGTTCTTTTCATCTTCCATTTCTCTAGTATACGACACAACAAACCCTACACCAGAACCATTGTATCTTCTTCCTCTATTACGATCGACGAGTTGGCTTATTACATATTTCCATGGTTCTTTGGCGCTGCATTCTGAACAACCCCTAATCGATATTTAGCTGCAATCTGAATGACATGGGTTCTTCTGATTCAATTGTCGAAAGAGGAAGTGGCTCGGTTCTTGGCTTCTTCAGTTTTGAAAAACGCATACACAAAAGAAGTAGGCTATGTTGTCACGAAATTAGGGTTCTAAGGAATTTCAATTGTATTAGATGTTTCAATAATAGTCTGTTTAGTCGACAATTTTGGGCATGGGATTTTGATTATTATATAAATTTGGTTTGTTTAGGGTACCTGGTGCATGTTTCATTTTATTATAAAAGTGAATGAAACATTCATTATTTCATAGATTCATATTTACGAGTATGATTTGTTGCTGCTTATGATTTGTGTCCTTACTTTTAATTATAATACTCTCATTATTCTTATGATTTGACCCTTATACTTGGTTAATTAAACTTGTGATTTGGTTTTGCAGCTGTTGATGATTTCAATTATGTTAAGAAAACAAAACAGGAGGTCAGGAGTAACAGGGTAATTTGGGTGTCTGAGTTTGTGGCGAGTCTGATAAGGTGTTTATTTTAGTAATTTGGGTGTCTGGTTATAGTTTGACAAATGCCATAAGAAGATAAGTTATATAAGTAAGAAAACTAAATAAGTAAATATCAATGTTCAAGATCCCAAATCTCTAACTGCGTTTTTATGATTAAATTTAATGATATAAAGGCAAGAAATTATATACCGGAAGAGTCTTTAGAAGAGTTAGCATATTATTGTTTTGCTACATCACGTGTGTTTGTGTTTTCCTAACCAAGCCTGTGTCTTTAGAAGAGTTATGCACATTATTGTTTTGTACCGCTGCATGTCCAATAAGTTTTGATTATGATCCCGACAGAAACAAGTTTGATAATTATTGTTTTGTACCGCTGCATGTCCAATAAGTTTTGATTATGATCGCGACAGAAACGAGTTTGATAGCTTTTATCTTTTGTTGCTCCAACTGATTTTATTTAATTGATGATATTAGAAAGGAGAAATATGTAAATATTCATTTAATAGTTCAATAAGGGTAAAATAGTCATCTAATAAGAGTAATTTTAATAAAAAGGGGAAATATATGGGTTAGGGAGGGGAAATATGTAATTGTTTTTTTTTGTTTGGAGAAATACGTAATAAGCTAGCTTAGGAGGGGGAAATATGTAAAAAACCCTTTATAGAACACAAACAGAAGAAAAAGTACGACCTTACTTGAACAGGATCTGTTCTATAGGCTCGTACCTCTGTATTCTTGATTCCTAAGAAGACAGAAACCCATGTTTGGTTGATGAATCAGGACCATGTGACTAGAGCGTGATTAACAGAACCCATGGTCTCGACCATGGCTCAGTAGAGGATCGTTGCCAGCCCATCTAACGGGTCTTGGCATGGTCACAAGGTTGTCTGACAGACAAACCCATATTTTTTTGATGAAATCTTATCCTTCAACGTCCATTAACTGCTTTATCGATCCAGGAACCGCATTGTTAAGACCACCGAGAAGCTCAATAGCGGAGACAAATCGCGCATGCAGCTGTGGTATCCTCTGAGATTGTGGGTCTTGGCATGGCCACATTGTGGACCATTATGGTCAAGCCAATGTTCGATTCGAACATGGTTACGTGATCGTAATAATGAAAGTTATAATCCTCTGAGATTATACCTTCTAAAGATCACGTTAAGTAGGCGAAATGACGAGTCGACTTTATATTAAATAAAAGGTCAAAAATGTAAACTTTGCAAATTACGCTAATTAAGTTTCTAACTATTAAAACCTTAAATTTTGATATCATATCAGTTTATAAAAGAGTAAAATGCACGGATAGTCCCTGTGGTTTTGTAAAATAACACCTATAGTCCCCAACTTTTGGAAATTACACCGGTGCTCCTATGGTTTGACAGTTTGTTACTCGGATAGTCCATGGAGTGGATGGGGGTTAGTTTTCTCAGTTAAGTGGATGTGAAATGACAAAACTACCCTTAATATTAAATATAATAACTTAAACTTAAAAAAATATATATATATATATATATAACTTTTTATTATTTATTTAATCAAGTAGGCCCCACCATCCTTTATCTTCTTCAACCCAACCCACCCCAATATAACCCTCACCAATCAACACAATTAGCACACAAACCTTATCTCCAGTCCGCCATTTCAAACAATTAGCACACAAACCTCATCTACAGCATTGCAGTGATGCTTTAAATCGACCAAAGAAAGTGATACCACTTCAGCAGCGGCTCAATTTCCACATGAGAATTAGTAGCAAAATAGATAGCGGACTGATGCAGCGCATCAAGCTCCGACCGTATCGCTTTATGAAAGTACAAAAAGAAGACGATTTTCCACTACCAGACGGATCGATCTGGCTCACCGTTCCTCCGCCGCAGGCCGCCATCACCGCCATACCACCACCGCCTACCTCCCGGTGCTGCAATCCAGTCAATGGCGTCGCCATTATATAGCACAAATTCGACCTAAAGTTCACAATCAATAAATGTGTTTGATGTAATCCGATTCAGATTTCACAAACCCTAGATATGTGTCCGGCATCATCTACTTTAAATTAGAAGTTATGGTGGTTGTGGAGATTGATTGTGGTGGTAATTGTGGAGGGTGATGGTGGATAAAGGTTGAAGATGAAGTGTGGTGATGGGGTTTTAGAAATAAAATAATATAAAAAGAGTGGCCTTAATCAGTTTCTATTTAATTTTTTTGTTTTTATCATTATTCATTAAGGGTAAATTTGTCATTTTATGTCCACTTAACTTAACTTAACTTAACTGAGAAAACTAACCTCCATCCACTCCATGGACTATCCGAGTAATAAATTGTCAAACCACAGGGAGCACCGGTGTAATTTCCAAAAGTTGGGGACTATAGATGTTATTTTACAAAACCACAGGGACTATTCGTGCATTTTACTCTTTATAAAACATATTAGGACATGTCTAAACATGTCCAACTCGTCATTTCATGATAAGAGCTCAATTCTATATCGAAAGTCAAGTAGTTTGACTTTTGCTTTAACTTTCGATTATGACCCATTTGGTCAACGTTAGAACTTATTTAAAACTGATATTATGACCATATTAGTATAAGGTATAACCCTTTGAAGTTATACCTCTTGGTCATGTTATTTGGTAGGTTAAATGACAAGTCTAGTATTTATATTTTAAAAAGGACAACTATGCCCGTTATATCTTAAAAGCTAAAGAAACGGTTTTTAAACCAAAGTAGTTAACATTCTGACTTTAAAACAGAATGTATAATGTTATAAAATGTGTTTTGACACCTTGGACTTGTCATAAGACCTAACCGACCTTCCGAACCCGCTTTTACGCGCATAACTAGTTATACGAACCTAGTCCGTATAAGTTAGGCGTAACGGGTCTAAATACTTCAAAATCACTTCAAAACAGAATGTTTGGTTAATTAACCTTTATCCAAAGAGTCATTGTACTCGGATAGCCATAAACCACATTTATTCCAATTTACGCTTAATCTAGCGAATATATTCTTAACTAACGGGTCATGTATAAATAGATGGTTTAGGTTATTGTAGTTATGTGCTTTTGGTTGATGATAAAAAGGGTTAAGCGGTGTTCTTTCAATCTCGTGTTTGATCAAGAGCCTGATTTTCAACAATAAATCATACGAGACGCTAGAGAAACAAGAAGGAAACAACTTGGATGGTTTAGTCACATCATCTTATAGACTTGTGGTTGTTAATAAACTTATTTCACAAAATAACTTTAATGACAAAAACTGGTTTAGTAACATTCATCTTAGGCCACATGGAGTGTTCATGAAAAAGCAACAGAGTGTAAAAAAAATGCCTGGATAGGATTATGTGATATGTAAAAAAAGGACCCATAACAAATACTACTAACAATCCGATAAATCTAAATAGCACCCCTAGACTTGCTAACTTTATTGACCAACTACGCGACTACAGAGCCGTTCCTACGTTTTCGGAGGCCCTAAGCAAACTACAAAGTGGAGGCCCAATTTCGTTATTGACTAACATTAGAGGTGCAAAAATCGGGTTTTTCTAATACCCAATTTTGGGAACCAAACCGTGTCGGTATGACCGGGTATTAGAAAATCGGGTTTTTAGATACCTAGACATTAATACCCTATTTTCTATTTTTTACACAATATAAATCCATTTTATTTTTTAATTTGCTTTGTATTTGATAAAAATACTTGAAATAATTACACTATCACAACTTTATTTGATTAATATATCTCAGTCTTTCGTTTAGTGTCACTAAAAGGATGCGCCAAAAGGAAAAAAAATATATTGCTTATTAGTCTTTCGTTTAAAGTCACCAGAAGGATGCGCCAAAAAGGAAAAAAATATTTTGCTTATGAGATTCGAGCTAGGGTCTTTACAAGACTAGGACAGGACTAATTCCACTACACTAGCAAAGTTATTAGATCTATAGAATCAAAACAATTATATATTATATATTATTTTTATATTAAATGGAGGCCCTAAAAGTTTAGAGGCCCTAGGCCCGAGCCTAGGTTTTGATAAGCATTGGGCCGGCCCTGCGCGACTAACTCAATATGGATTGCAACGATTGGTAGCTTTATATTATTGATTATTCTTAACAGCATTCGTTAGATAACCAAATCTTATTCATTCATTCATCCATCTCAGATAAAGCTTGTATCTCTGAAGATGGATCGCGGCGTTCTCTCGCGTTAATCTACAACATTCATAAAAAGCATTATCTATTCAGGAACCAGGTTGTTAACACGACCGAGATGCTCAACCGCCTCGACAAATTGCTTCTGCAGATGCGGTGTCTAAATGAAACAAGGCGTTTAGACGCCCTGCAGTGGCAGAAGCAGAACTTTTAATATGGGGGTTCACGTTATAATACTTTTTTTTTTTATTTTTTAAGTAAATAATAATTATATGATGTTATATAGAAAGCAAATACTATTATCCAACTAAGCTCTTAATTAGACAAACTCTTTCTTTACCTTTTACTTTAACAGCTAAAACAGAGAAGCTCAAATTTTAAAAAAGAAAAATACCACAATAATAGGGATTCCAGTGTATATGAATTTCTGAACGTGTTTAATTTCAATCATCCCACATCGGTACAAAGTGTAAAAGAGCATATGTATATAAAGACCACCTACAGATGGAGAAGCACGACCTTACTTGAACAAGATCTGTTTTATAGGCCCGTACCTCTGAGTTCTTGATTCCTAAGAAGACAGAAACCCATGTCTAATGGACGAATCAGTACCGTGTGACTAGAGCGTGATTAACGGAGCCACTTTTTTTCTCGGGCTCAATGAACATGTTAACCCGTACCCTATTTTGATGGGTCAGTAGAGGATCGTTGCCAGCCCATCTGATGGGTCCTTTGCATCTTTCTTTTCATCGTTACGCATCGTTTGCATTATGTCCTTTGACAACACACTCCCACAGATCATAAGAATTGTAGCTTTGAATCGTTCTTAGCATGATAACCAAACCTTCAAATCTTGTGTATCCGTGTCAGATCAAGCCGTGGCATGTCTGAAGATTTCTTGCAACATCCTCTCGCGTTAATCCTTCGTTAGATAACCAAATCTTATTCATTTATCCATCTCAGATAAAGCTTGTATTTCTGAAGATGGATCACGACATTCTCTAGCGTTAATTCTACAACATTCATAAAAAGCATTATCTATTCAGGAACCAGGTTGTTAACACCCGAGATGCTCAACCACCTCGACAAATTGCTTCTGCAGATGCGGTGGTGTCCAAACAAAACAAAGGCGTTTAGACGTCCTGTAATGGCGAAAGGAGAACTTTTAATCTCGGGGTTCATGTTATAATACTTTTTTTGAGTAAATAATAATTATTCTTATCAAATGATGATGTTATATAGAAAGCAAATACTATTGCCCAATTATAGGGATTCCAATGTATAATTTCAGTCATCCCACATCGGTACAAAGCGTAAAAGAGCATATGTATATAAAGACCACCTACAGATGAAGAGGCACGACCTTACTTGAACAGGATCTGTCTGGTTGATGAATCAGGACCATGTGAACAGAGCGTGATTAACAGAGCTCATGGTCTTTATCTTTAACCATGGCTCAGTAGAGGATCGTTGCGAGCCCATCTGATGTGTCCTTGCCATGGTCACATGGTTGTCTGACAGACA